>NC_136976.1:64048858-64401358 GCF_032717465.1 Coenobita brevimanus
ATAGTATGTATGTAATGTTTATTAAGTAAGGATATATTTAGTCCTGTAGTAACTTTCTTTATCCCCCTTCCCCCAGAACCTTAGGGATGTCGGAATCCCTCTTCATGCGATTGGACTCTCAAGAAACGACGTCAGACCTGCATGAGCAGTACCGCATGAATGGACCAATAATGAGTCTAGCCAATGAACTGATGTATGACAACCGGTTACAGTGTGCTAGTCCAGCTGTTGAAAATGCCACCATTACTCTTCCTTATTATGATGTGTGTATGACTTCCTGTTTCTGTCATTGGTTACTCACACAAGTATTCTTGTCAGATAACACTTGAGAAAAGCACATTATGTAAGTTTTGAAGTTTATGATATTCAGTGATTGCATATATAAAAGCACTGTATTGCTGTACTTTGGGATAGCTGTACTTTACATCTTGGATACTGTATTAAGATGATGATGCAGATGGTATATTCAGTATTCACATATTTCTGGATATTGTTTCCAGAAATTAGTCATGGATGATAGTATGAGCTGTTGGCTACAAACAGTCCTAGACCAGAGTTTAGAAAGAGCAGTGATGTTTGTTGATACGTGTGGAGCTGCAAGTGAGAGCCGTGACCGAGCCAACCAAGTGATCAACAAGCGAGAGACAGAACTGGTTGCGCTGCTGATTCATACACTCATTAAGGTAGGTACATTCTTTCTCTGATGTAAGCAAAGATAAAAGTAGATAATGATGTTCTTAATGAATACATGTTTAGATTCCCAACATCCATTCACCTGAGGCAGTAAATGACAAACCAAATTATTTTCTAAATGTCAAGAAACCATTCATCACACTGAGGTGGGTGACCATAAACCCAGTCTGTGGGGTAGAGTCAAAGAATATTACCCTTTATTTTCTTTATGCTGAGTAGCTGAGAAGAGTGAAGTAAAACATGCATCCTCCAACTCTCCGTACCTCCATCAGAATGGATGTGGATTCTGTGCCTACCCGGGATCTAGGAAAACTGGGTAGGCTCATATGGTTGTGTGCAGTTTGAGAGGTGTGAATGAAGAATGTAAGAGAATGAGAGTAATAAAAGTTTGTAAGAAGCTGAGGTACACCCACTGCAAATTGACTTAGGACCTACACACAGAATTGCTATGGAAGAGTTGTCTGTCTTTGCTTTGTGTTTCCATCTCTACCAAGTGAATTTTTTGGGCAAGAAGTAACTGGCAACTCCTATGGTGTTGGCGGGAGATGGTGAAACACTCAGCACGTCAGTGCTTGCCCAGAAGCGAGAGTGGGAATATATGTTCCCGTCGCGCTGAGCTTGCGCCTCCCTCTTTTTTCATATGCATTACTGTTTGCCCTGTTATTTCCTAGAGTCGAGTTGTCATGCCTGGAAAGTACTGCTCAAGGGATGAGAGGGAACATATCATTGCACGGAGGCAGGATAATGTCCCTATCAACACGATTTGTGAACGTAGTGGACACTCAAAGGTGACCGTCATGAAGATTCTTGCTGCAGCCACCTGTTGTCGTACCAGAGCACAAGCATGGCGGTGGAAAGAAGAGAACGACTTCCACAGGTACAGATACGCTTCTGAAGAGGGAAGTAATCAAGAATCCTCGACTGACAGCAGCAGAATTGAAGAGAATGCATCCCCAGCTTTTACAAGACGTCTCACTTCGAGTTATCCAACACCGCTTGCAGAAGGAGCTGGGTTTGCCAAGCCGCACCACAGCCAAGAAACCGCTTCTCACTGACTGCATGAAGAAGCAGCGCATTCAGTTTGCCAAGAAGTATGCACACTGGACATCGGATGAGTGGAGAAAGATTATGTTTTCCAATGAAAGCACATTTCAAGTGTTCCAAGTGCATTCTGCCAAGGTTCGTTGCCCTGCCTCCTGTAGTCAATACGACCCTGCTTACACAGTGCCGACTGTTAAGCACCCACAATCAGTAATGGTATGGGGATGTTTCTCAGGTGAAATGGGAAGGGGAGGCCTCTACTCTCCTCCTAAGAACTTGGTGATGAATGGTGGCTGGTACATTCTAGTTCAGAAAGATCATTTGTTAAACATTTTGCTATTCATGGGTGCAACTTTTTCATGCACGATTCAGCTCCATGGATCAAGTCAAGAAAAGCGACAAAATGGCTTCAGGAAAATTGGGTTGAGGTCCTCGGCTGGCCTGGCAACAGTCCAGATCTAAATCTGATAGAAAACTGGTGGGCAAAGATGAAGATAATCATGGCAGAGAAGAAGACACCCAGTCTGGACAGCCTCAAGACTGAACAGACAAATGTTTGGTGCAAAGAAATGTCCTTAGATTGCTTTAGAAATCTAAGTGATTCCATGCCAAAATGCATCCAACTGGTCCTGAAAAACAAGGGAAGCATGATTTCATGTTAATGAATGACATTTCATGAACAAACACTGTGATATACTATGATTTCTGTGTTTTTTAATACCTTGTGGAGGGAGTTCCTAAGTCAGTTTGTGGTACCTGTATATAGTGTGATGGTGCTTTACAAGATAAAGGTGCAGGACAGTGAAATGGATGAATGAGAGTGAAATGGCATAATGGGAAGGTGCAAATGTATACATCAAGGTATGAGCACATGTAAATGCAGTAGAAAGAGGGATGCTTTGTTAGTCAGAAAGAAGAATGGCCAAAAGGGAAGGAATAGTAAAAAATAAAATTTAAAAAAAAACATGAAAATATCCACTCAAGGTCAGTATATGTCAGGTTTAAAATTGGAAGAGGTCAGGTTTTAGAGTCAGCTAGAGAGAGCGATAGGATAAATTCTAAGTTGTTAAATACAATAATCCCATGATTATCTGATGTAATGGAGCCAAAGGCATGTCAAGATAATGGATCCTTCTGGATTATGGACGTCTCCCCACGTTCCCCTTCGTACATACCCTGACTTTGAAAGCCATTGTAAAAGGCCACTACAGTAAATCGTACAACACTTATTCCTGGTATTTAACAGCAGACTCATCAACCGAAGTCAGGCAGTTGCACTGCAGGACCACCTGTGCATTTAAATGATGTTTCCTTGTGTGTGGTAAGGCACAGGGAAGAGTGTGAAGGTTTAGTTTGTGGCTGGACACCATATTTCCATCTCCACCCGATTAACATGAGCACCATGGTAAGCTCCACATCATGCCACTATTTGGTTGTTTGATTGCCACCCAGTGGTATAAATGGTTTCCTGAATTACAGGAAACCATTAAGCTTGTCACCTTAGGAAGCAGTGTACAGCACTACATCGAGAGTGGATGATGGTTGCCACAACCTACCACCATCACTATAGACGTAGTGATCATTAAGTTTCACGCTTCAGTACTGTTATTAAAGGACAATGAGGTAGGCAATGTTCAGTGAATGGAGAGCAATGTGATGTGCCTAAACTTTAATTATTTAATTTATTCTAATGCTGACATTAACATATATGAGTATGAGACTTTGGTGTGGTATGAAAACAAGTCAAGAGTAAAAACAGTGCAAAATGCTTTACAGTATTGAGGAACTAGCAGTGTTTCTGGCATTGCCCAAGTAAAAACTGTTACTGTGTATACTGGCATTGCCTTAGACTCTGGGGGACCACCTCTCTTTAGGAGAAGACCCTTAGGGTCTCATTTAATCCATTGATCCTATATTCCCCATTTGACCCATGCCCCCAGGCATATATTCCCAATGGACCTGTTCACCTCAAGTAGCTCATCCTCATTGCCTTATTCTACCCCTTTCCCACTTACCCATCCACACTGCCCCACCACACCCACCCACTCACCCAACCCTGCCCACTCACCCCACCCATCTGCCCACCAGTATGCCCAACCAGTGAGCTGCAAGCTTCACCATGTTGACTTTCATACAGGTCTCCCTTTGTTTTCGAGGGAGGTTGTGTTCCTAAGATACCATCAATGTGCATTTTCCATAAGTACTGATTTTCCAATAGATGCCCATATATAATCCTTTTATATTTCATACACAACCACCCACATGTTATGTTAATGCGATTTTTAATTACTAAAAATGTATTTCATGTATACATACCATTCCATCATTGGCCTCATCCATATTGAATATTTGTTCTTCTTCAAGCACTGATAATATTATTATACTGTATATTAAAAGCGAGAGTGAGATGTGTATGTGAATATTAGACGAAAACAAGTGAATAGCTACATAAGTTACATAACACAAAGGAGACAGGCTAGCCTAACCAGCATGCTTATACCGTATATAGTATGTAAGCATTTTATTGTTTTCCACAGAGGGCACTACAGGCACTAAGACTGTCCTGTTATTTGTTAAAAGTGAGAGTGGGATGCATAGATGAAAATGAGTATACCCCATAGGAGGTGACTAGTTACTGTTCATAGTTAAGCAACACAAGGGACACAGGCTGGTACCACCAGCATGCATTTTTGCATAAACGTTTTGTTATTTTCAGCAGAAGGAGCTACAGGCACTAAGAATATTTTGTTAATAAAAATGAAAGTCAGGAAGCGGAGAGATGGTATGGGGCATGAGGGTTTAAAGGTAAATGCAGATAAAACAAAAGTGATGATATCTAGGGTTGGTGGCGGTACTGTCAAAGACGAGGGAGAATGGCCATGTGCAGTTTGCCACAAGGGCATGGGAAGTAATTCCATCTTGTGCGGTGTGTGTGATAAGTGAGTGCATTAGAGATGTAGTGGTATCAGAGGTAGACTGCGAGATAATGCTGATTTTATGTGTACGGCGTGTCGGGGTGAGCAGATGGAGATTGTCAGACGTGAAAGGATTGAACTTGCTGGTGAATCTCTTGAGTGTGTGGAAGAGTTTTGTTATTTGGGAGACATGTTGTGTGCTGGAGGTGGGGCTGGAGCTAGCTCTGTGGCTAGGGTGAGAAGTGGTTGGAAGAAGTTCAGGGAGCTCTTGCCTCTCCTGACATTGAGAGGACTCTCCCTATGTGCTAAGGGGTCTTTGTATGCAGCATGTGTTAAGAGTGTAATGCTGTACGGTAGTGAGACCTGGGCAGTGAAGGAGGAAGATATTCGCTGGCTCAGACGTACAGAAATGATAATGATTAGGTGGATGTGCAGTGCGTCCCTGCGTCCAAGGCCTGGAGGGGCTGGGTTTACGATGGAAGAGTTGAGAGGTAGGATGGGACTGGAGTGTATTGGTGTTGTGATGGGGAGAGGTAGATTGAGATGGTTTGGACATGTGGAGAGGATGGGGGATGATAATTGGGTGAGGAAGGTGAGAAGTGTTAATATTGGGGGTGGGGTTATGAGGGGTAGACCGAGAAAGACATGGGACGAGGTCATTAAGTGTGACCTCAGGGTTAAGGGACTGAACAGGGAGGCTGCAATGGATCGTGCAGTGTGGAGAGCCGCCATTAGGTGACCAAGGCCGACACATGCAAGCATGTTGGAGCCTTTAAAAAATGAAAACGATGTGCAGATAGAAGTGAGTTGAGCCCAAAGCAGGCAAGTAGCTACGTAACTACATTACACAAAAGGGACAGGCTGGCAAAACCAGCATGCATAACTATGTACTGTACATGGTTTATAATTTTCCACAGAAGGAGCTATAGACATGAAGCATATTTTGTCATTTACTGTATTAAGAGAGAGAGATGCATACTTGGAAATGAGTAGAGCTGAAGGTGACTAGGTACAGTATATAGCTATATAACTCAAAGAAGACAGGCTGGCAACACCATCATGTGTACTTACATAACATATTACTATTTTCCACTGAAGAAATCATAGGCACAAAAAATATTTTATTATTTATTAAAAGTGAGAGTGAGATGCATAGATGGAAATGGGTAGAGCTGAAAGCCAGTGTCTAACTACATAGCCAGTTAACACAAAGTGAGAGTGAGATGCATAGATGGAGCAAGCTCCCATATGGTTCTTCCTTTTATGGATTGGCAGCACAGTCTCGCCTCAAGAAGTTGGATGTTGTCCAGAACACAATACTGTACTTCGTATTGCCCTTGGTGCCTTCAGGTCCACCACTGTTTTTCACTTCATGTGAAGTCTGGTGTGATGCCCCTCTCCATCTATTGTAGAGTTGGACTGTCAGCTGCTCCATCGCATTTCTTCCCATACCCACAGCTACCTAGTCTCCACCCTCTTCTAACTCTCCATGGTCCTTCACAAACCCCTGGATTGGCCACGAGTGTGATTACCCTTCATTTTTTGCAGCATCCAGGTCTACCATACACTGTCTCTGGACCTACCCTGGCCCACTCCATTGGCCCCTCTCTCCCGTCTCTCCTTGTATGGATTTGTCTGTGATTACCTCTTCCTATCTTCCTGGTGCCATTCCTGAAGTCAGCATGGCAACTCGTGCATAACATGGATTCCTCTTTTTATGAGAACTCCTTTAGAATTTACACAGGTGGGTCCCATGCTCCCTCCACCATACTTTGTCTTGGTATCCTACTTTGAGGACCTGTCCATTTGCCAAACTTGGTCTTCCAATTGGCGGTATGACGTCCTGACTGCAGAACTCCTATCTATCCTCCAGGTCCTTAAGTTTGTACAGACCTTTCTCCACTCCCAATCAGTGGTTTTATATACTGACTCACAGCCCTTACTTACCCTCCTCCTATCAGATCATCCAATGTCTGATGTCAGAGTAGTCCATGCCAATTTGGAGCAACTCTTTCTCCTTACCCTTCCCACCCCAGCATTTTCAACTTCAGTGGATCCCCTCACTTGTAGGGATCTGTGGTAATGAATTTGCTGTCACAGCAGCAAGGCAGGTACTGACTTCCAGCACATTGGTAACTGTGGCACCTAATCCTGCTGCATTCCCTAAACTTGCACACAGTGCCTGCATGTCATACCGGAATGCAAACCTTGTGACTGACCTCCTTGCCTTCCACCCGGGACATTTTTGCACTGACTTCTCTGCGAGTCCATAGCCTTATTGCCCCATTTGGAATGTTGATGTTGCCATTACCAGGTTGCGGTTGGACTACATGGGCCTTGCAAGTCACCTGTACCATTTGGGCATGATAAAGTATCTTTGGTGCCAATGGTGCCCTGGGGTTGAAGAGACCCATGGAAAATTTTATGTTGCAGTGCCCAAGGTTCCACTCCTTCCACACATTCTTGAGAGACCACCTGGCATCTCTGGGAGTCTTTAACCCATCTCATTTCCCATCCTCTTGGGGGGGGGGTTGAGGGGGGAACCCTTGGTTGTGGCAACACATGTGGTACACGTCTGACCTCATCAATAAATCTAGGCAGTTCTCCCGAATTTAACATGAGGCCCCAGTCAGTGTGCATCGGAAGGGCATTGGGCCATCGTTTTGGGTGCGTCCCTCAAATTCACAGGAAGAATAAGTAGTGAGTGGATGAGGATCGCCACCACCTAACTCCAGGTGAGAAGGGTAAACATGAGTGACTGACGCGAGAAGAAGCGTGGTCGGTTATATGATAATTAAGTGTGTGAGAAAGTGTGGCATGGAGGTTGAAGCCAGGGAACCAACAGAGGTTCAAGCTGACTGGATGAATTTTGTATGGAGGAGTGCTTGAAAAGAGTTGGATTTTTTACCTTTTACTTGATTATTGTTGATTGACTTTGTTAGATAATGTGAAGTTCATATGTCTGGAACTTTATACATGTAAGGTGGAGTCAGGATTTTAGAGGCTTGAATAGTGAGTAAATGAGTGTGTAACCCATTTCATTGGACATGCTGTTGATAAATCTTTCTTTCATATTTTCCTCTTGCTATCTGAACCCCACTTCACCCCATCCTTGGGTGGAAAAAAGAGGTCAGGATAATGATGTATTTATAATGCACAAGAACTTTGGGGACTGGTACAGGTTTTGTTGATGTCTGTGAACGTTGTGCCTTGAAAGGAAATGTAGATAAGAGTGAAGTGATGATTATTGAGAGAGAATGTGATTCCCAGTGTAATGTTCAGGTGAATGGAGACATTTGAGTAGGTAAGTGAGCTTAAGTATCTGGGTGTAGTGATAGAAAAGAGAGATGAATGTGCAAGAGAAGTGGAAAATAGACTGGCAGAGGTAAGGGAAGTGGCTAGTGCTTTGAAGGCCTTGATACAAAACAAAAGTATGAGTGTGGCATCTGCAGCAGGACTGCATGAAGGAGTTGTATTGAGACTATGATGTGACATGAAAACGAAAAGTCAAAGTCAGTTGTTAGACCAGTGGAAATGAGGTCATTGAGAAATGTGTGTGTCATGCAGAGAGTGGCTAATATGAAATTATGTGATCCATGAAGGATGTGGAATAAACAAGCCCACGGACAATAGACTATGGACTTGAAGAGAGCATGCTAGATAGTATGGTCATGTGGGGAAAATGGGCATAGTTTGAGTGGTGAAAAGGATATATCTATCAGAGAGAGTTGGAAGGTGGAGGAAGCATGGTAGGCAAAGAAGATGGATAAATATGGTCAATGAGTGTGTGAGAAAATGAGTTGTGGGGGTTGATGAGGCCAGGGTGCTAACAAAGGGTCAAACTGATTGGATAAATTTTGTACGGAGGAGTGCATGACAAGAGTTTGGCATTGGCCATTCCCATTTTAACTTGACAGTCATTTGATTGACTATCTGATAGAGAATTATTAAGCTATACAGTATGTGGAAGGTTTGCCTGTGAGGTGGACCCAGGTTTCTACCGACTTCCATAGTGAGTGTGTGAATTTGTAGCCTGAGTAAGTGAGTTTGTGGCCCTTGTTATCGGGCATGCTGTTCCGAGTGTCCCGCAGTGTTTTGGCTTTCGCCACTTTGTTATGGCACCTACCTGTGAACTATCGAGTGAAATCATATCCCAGATCATTGCTCTAAAGGAGGCAGGCCACCAGACAAAGAAAATTAGTGAACTGGTTGGTGTGGCTCGATCGACAGTGCGTCGGTGGTGCCCGCGGTTTTGAGTGGAAAACGGTGGTGAAGTTCCCACAAAGAAACAGTGGTCTGGTAGGCCTAGGAAAACTTCCCCAAGGTCTGTTAATGTTTTAAAACATGCAGTGGAGTTTAATCCTCATGTGAGTGCAAGGAAAATAAAGGAGAGCAACCCGGAAGTGTTTGGTGAGGTGTCTGTGAGAACAGTGTCTCGTAGGGTTCATGAACTTGGTTACACAAGTCACAGGCCTGTGAAGAAGCCTCTTCTCACAAAAAACCAGCGACTTCGGAGGCTTGCCTTTGCTAATAAATATCTTAACTGGGGTGAGGAACAATGGTTGTCAGTGTTGTGGTCTGATGAGGCAACATTTAGTGTCACCTGTAACAGAGGAGCACATGTGTACCGACGCAAAGGTAGTGACCCACTTGACCCACGGTATGTAGAAAGCACAGTTAAACATCCTGATTCACTCATGGTATGGGCTTGTTTTTCTGGTCAAGGTTTGGGGAAGCTTGTTGTGCTTCCCAAGAACATTAGAGTGAATCAGGATGTTTACTTGGAGCTTCTGTGTGATCATTTACCAGACTTCTTCGAGCTAACAGGTGCACGAGTGTTTCAGCAGGACAGTGCACCTGCTCACAAGGCCAAATCGGTCACCAATTGGCTTCGTGACTGCGAGATATCATTCATGACAGACTGGCCAGGAAATAGCCCAGACCTCAACCCGATTGAAAACCTCTGGTACCTCGTAAAGAAGAGTCTCCAAGGGAAGGACGTGAGCTCTCTGCCTAAGCTGGAAGCCGCCATTCGTGACTCCTGGGAGAAAATACCCCTCCAGCACCTCATGAGCCTCGCCCTTTCACTTCCAAGATGTCTCAAGTCCATGAAGAAGCGTAAAGGATACCCTATGAAGCACTAAAGGTAAATAAAATGCATTATTTATATGTTTTTTCAGTGTTGAAAGGTTTGTTTCCTAGGAGGGACACAGGGCGCTTGATACTTCTGACGAGTACTGTATATAGGGCTAATTTTAACTCTTTAAAACCACCAAGCAAATTAATTTGGTAGTTGTCAGAATTAAGTTGAAAAAGTGACCTGAGTTGAAAGGGTTAAGCATCCTGACACAGTGTTCAGTTTATTTTCAGTCATCTACTCTACTGAATATACTGTAATGTTTGGAACTACATAAGATGAGTAATTTCACAGAAAACCATATTTTTGCCTATTCATACTCATCAGACCCAAGTATGTTGAGATCCATCGGTATCTCCCTGCAGTGGTCTGCCCTCCCAATAATTCAACCATGATCTCCACAAGTACTGTAACACCTTATGCAGTACTGCACTGGTAATTTTTTTGTATGTATATTCAACATGAAATGTAGAATCTGGGTGGAGTGGTATAGGAATGAGTGTGGTGTGAGTTGGGGAGAGGGCAGCCTGATTGTAGAGGACAGGGTGGTAGGGAGGCAGTTCATTTGTGGTAACACCTTCTAGGATTATGGCATCTGGCTGTAGTTAGGCAAATGAATGGATAGATATTCAGTAGTTGAAGTAATATACAGCAATGTACATATTACAGTTTTGTAACAAACTAATGTAACCCGAAAGTATTCAATTGAAGGACTGATGAAAAGGATACAAGTAGTTCTTCAGTGTTCCACTGACTTTGTGAACTGTAGTATTTTGGCCTGTCTCATAGCACGGCAGCAGTTTTCATGTGGTTTCATTATGGTATTTTATTGATCTACCACAATTCTCCATAGGCAGGTATTGCCGAGGATGATATTGGTGTTATCACTCCATACCGAGCCCAAGTCAAGCTTTTACGGACATGGCTGGCCCGGGATGAAGCAGAGGGTATGAAGCGAGTGGAGGTGAACACGGTGGACCAGTACCAGGGCCGGGACAAGAGTGTGGTGGTGTATTCTTGTGTGCGCTCTGGCTCGTCTTATACTGATGTAAGTACTTTTATATTCAGGTACTGCATATGCTGTACATTCATATCAGATTGTGAGAGGTCCTTCTTTGGAATGCTGTCTTCCCAAAGTAGCATTTGAGATACAGATAATCAATATAAATCCATCCAATCTTTGATTCATAATATCCAGAAGAAATGGAGCAGCTGGCCACAACACAATGGTCCGAAGGTGGAGGTACTAAGAGTCTCATGGTATGACCAGGTTGTCTATGGAAACTGAACCTTGGAAAATAAATATAGATGTAGGATAATGAGGCAGGCTAAGTCATGGATATTAAGTGTCTGAATTAGGACAAAAGATCAGGTGAGGCATAAACAGAAATGTCTTATGGCTGTATAATGTAAGACATTGGTGAAGAAATGGCACATGGTTTCAACAAATATTCATCATCATCATCATCATCATCCGGACCTCCTTTCCCACCCAAGGGCAGGATAAGGCGTAGCAATGTCCGGACAGCCCAAAATTGCCCAGTCCAATGGACCACGCTTCCATTCACTCATTATTCAAGCCCCCGGAATCCTGGCTCTATCGGATACACCAAAAACATTCACCACTTTCTGTAGCTTCACATAATCGTATCCGACAGGGTCAATCCAGACGCTGCCACATTAAAATGGGGTGCAAAAATCCCTGATCATGCACTTCTCCTCAAAAATTCATCCAGCCAGCTCGATCTCCTGTCAGTTTCCTAGCCTCAGCGACTTCCAAACCTCTCTTCCTCACACATTCATCCACCATATTTCTCCATCTTCTCCTTGGCCTACCTCGCCTCCTCCTTCCTTCGAATTCGCTCAGATATACCTTCTTCACCACTCTATTGTTATCCATTCTCTCCACATGACCATACCATCTCAGTACACTCTCTTCAATTCTGGTGTCCACCAACTTCCTCACTCCGCATCTTTCACGAATCACATTATTTCGTATCCTATCCACCCTCTGTACTCCACATACATTCCTCAGCAGTCCCATCTCCACTACTCTTACTCTTGACTTTTCATTTTCATGCCACACCATAGTCTCACATCCATATGTTAAAGTTGGCACTAACATCCTTCATGTAAGCCTCGTGCAGCTGCAACACTCAAGCCTCTGTTTCTTATCAAGGCCTTCATTGCACCAGCTACTTTCCTTCCTTGTGTCACTACTTTCCACTTCTTTTGCACATTTTCCTCTTCTATCACTGTACCCGGGTATTTGAACTCTCTCACCAATTCCAGTTTCTCTCCATTCACTGTTACATTGCACCTTCTCTCTCAGTAACCATCACTTTACTCTTTTCTGCATTTACTCTCAAGGGAAGACGCTTACAGACATCAGCAAAACTCTGCACTAGCCTACCAAGTTCTTGTGCAGTACATGCAGGCAGTACTGCATCATCAGCATACAACAAATTTGAGATATTCCATTCATTACCATTGCCATCCCTCTCTCCATTACTCGTGTTTTCACTTCTCTTATCACCCCATCCATATATACATTGAACAACCATGGGAACATCACACAACCTTGTTGCACACCCACACTGATCGTGAACCATTCACTTAGATGCCCATTAACTCTGACACATGCTTTACTACCATCATAAAAACTCTTGACGGCAACTGGCAGCTTACCCTCTACACTGTAAATGCGCAAAACTTTCCACAATCCTTCTCTGTCCACTTTGTCATATGCTTTTTCCAGATCCATGAATGCCATAAACACCTTATAGTCCTTCTCACAAGCCTTCTCTACTATCTGTCTCACTGCAAATATTTGGTCCACACATCCTCTGCCACTCCTAAAGCAACCCTGTTCATCACTCACTAGGACTTCTGTTATCTCTCTTACTTTCTCTATAATAATTCTTTCATATACCTTCCCTACCACACTCAGTAGGCTTATGCCACGATATTTCTTGCACTCACTTCGTTCACCTTTATTTTTGTACAGGGGTACAATCACAGTCTTTTTCCACTCTGCAGGCACAGTTTCACTCATCCATGCCTTCTTACATATCTCCAACAAGCATCCCTTTGATTAAAAATTCAGTACATTGTAACACTTGCAAGGTACCCAAAGAGAATAATGTAAATAGTAGTTGATCTTTTTAGCTCTAGTTTTTCAGAAGAATTCACTGGCACTAAAAAACTCGCAGTAACAATATGATTGCCGATTCATAAATACAGTACTGTTGCTGCAACACAAAGACCCCTATCAGACCCCATAGTTGTTAGTAACAGCTCCATCAAGATCATGAGATATGAAAAAGAGAAAAGTCTTCAAGTGTTTCTTAAATGGCATCACAGAGGCATATTGGTTGGTAGATATGGGTAACTTAATAATTTTCATGCAGTATAAGAAAAGGAACAGGAAGCTGTAGGACACCCCTGCTAATCACGGATGTTGTGTTAGGTGGTCATGTTCTTTCTTGAATAAAATGTAAAAATATGAGCCTGCATCTTCGTATTTTTTAAGTGGTACTGTATATGCTACAATAATGTAATATTTTGTATTTCTTCATTTGCAGTCAGATGACATTCTGCAAGATGAATGTCGACTGAATGTGGCCTTGACCCGAGCTAAGTACAAGCTCATAGTGGTGGGTGACAAATCTGCCCTTCAATCCTATAAGCCCTTCAAGAAACTCACGGCTTTCCTAAACCATCTTCAGTTTTATCAACTGAAGGATGGAAGGGAAGGATTTACATGGCAGGATTCTGTCCCTTTTTAAGTTTTACCTTTGGCCATTTTTCTGGTAAACTGTATCTATTTTTTTTATGGCCTATAGTACAGTCAGGTCTTTCTCTGCAGTGGGATTATGTCAAGTGGAAGCCCATGGCATATCAATTTATTGTATAATAAGGTTGATTTAACAAGGGTTTTTTGGGGTTAGGGAGTGGTCTTTGACAACATAAACCTAAAGTCTACAAAAACCTTACCCTTTTAAGCATGCCGTTGGTGTCCTCAGTTTCACCGTGCTTTCCAACTAGGGGTAGCATCCTTGCCAAACATGATTTCCAAGTCACAAGTTTCAGTATTTCACAAAAAAAGTTATCATTTCACCTAGTATCACACGCTGCACTATTTGTCTTGGACTTACACTGCTATTTAATGATGACAGTGTTGTTTCAGTGGCTTTTCACATACAAAATGGAATGAAAGGCAGAAGATTACGGCAAATGTAAACACTGGGCAGCCATCTTGACTCATTCAGCTGACTGGGAGGTACCGAGACTGTACGGGCAACACGATTTCCATGTCACAACTTTCAGTATATCTCACACAAAGTTATCACTACATGTAATAGCACATACTGCAGTACTTGTTATGCATGTGTGCTGTTATCTGGCAATAGCAATGGTGCCTCAATGGCCCTTCGTGTACAAAATGGAATGAAGGGCAGACAATGACAACTACTGTAAACTGAGCGGCCATCTTGACCCAGTGAGCTGACTGGGAGGCACCATGACATTCTGGGAGATATGATTTCCAAGTCACAACTTTCAGTATTTCACATACAAAAAATTATCTCATAACTTAGTATTGCACACTGCACTATTTGTTATGCACGTAGGCTGTTATCTGGTGATAGCAATGGTGTTTCAGTGGCCTTTCACACACAGAATGGAGTGAAAGGCAGATGATTAGTAAATGTAAACACTTGACAGCAATCTTGGTCCAAACAGCTAACTGGGATGCATCAGTCTAGCGAATTTTGCGATCATTTCACCATCATTATTTGGAAAATGGGTCTAATTTTGTGTTCATCATTATATCGATTTATCACACAGCGAGCAGACATATAGCGAGACCTGACTGTAGGTATAGAGACTGCGTTGATGTCACTGCTGTGCAGTACTTTTGTTTTCCTTCACGAACGAAACTCTACAATTTCTAGGCTGTCACTGAGGGAGCATTCATGCTTTGATTTGACCATGATAATCATTGATTTTTCATCATGCCATACCATTGTTGTACTATTGACTGCATCAGTAGACATTCATTCAACAACGGTGTAGGATAAAGGGTTCCAGAACTGAAAATGGGATATGGTTTTACACACTGAGTGTCATCTGTGGAATGAGGTCCCCAAAGTTACGGTGTCATGTGTTAACCATGTTTCGTTTCATTTATAAAGGCTCGCTTGCATCGGCAGTGGTCACCTAATGATGGCTGTACATGCTTTATGATGTCTTGCAGCCTCCCTATTCAGTCCCTTATCCCTGATGTCACACTTTATGACCTCATCCCAGGTCATTTTTGGTCTGCCTCTCATTGTCCTATCTTTGACATTCACACCTCTCACCTTCTGCACCTCGTTGTCGTCTTCCATCCTTTCAGCACGATGGAACCATCTCAGTCTACCCCTTCTTATCACAACACTAATACATTCAAGTCCCATCCTAACTCTCAGCTTTTCAGTTGCAGTCCTAATCCCTCCACTCCAGGCCTCTCATTCAAGGATGCACTACATATCCATCTATATCATAATCATATTTGCATGTTTGAGCCTACAAATATTGTCTTCCTGCACTGCCCAGGTCTCACTGCTATACAGCATTACATTCATAACACATGCTGCATACAATGATCCCTTAGCACAGAGTGAGAGCTCTTTCAGTGTCAGAAGAAGCAACAGTCACCTGAACTTCCCTCAACCACTCCTTACCCTAGACACAGAGTTAGCTCCAGCCCCACCTCCCACACAACTTGTTCCGCAAACAGCAAAACTCCTCCATGCACTCAAGAGACTCGCCAGCAAGATCAATCCTTTCATGCCTTTCAGTCTTCTTCAACACATCACACACATAAAATCAGCGTTATTTCCCAGCCTACCTCTAATACCATTACATCTCTTATGCACCAACTTCTCGCAGACACTGCATAAGATGGAGCTACTTCCCACACCCTTTTGGCGAACTGCAGATGGCCACACTCCTTCTGCTTTAACAGTTCCACCACCAGCCGTAGATAATTTCACTTTTGTTTTATCCATGTTTACACTCAGACCATAGTGGTACGTGGTAGCGACCATCATCCACTCAATGTAGTGCTGCCTACTTCTTCCTTTGCCTTTCTCATTCTGTTTTTGTGTCTGCCATCCTCTCTTCCTTTTTCTCCCTTTCCTTCCAGTCACTTTAAAAATATTACCCTCTACTTCAGTTGGCTTTACACTGAGTTGCAATCCTAATGGTTTTCTGTAACCCAGAAAACCAGTTACAGTGCATGTTATAACCATACATCCAAATTAAAGGGCCATGTGGAGCATGTTATGGCACCCCTGTTAACTGGGTGGAGAGACACAAGTGTGGCAAGCATCCACACAGGATCCAAACCTCCACACTGTTCCCCATGCACGGACAACTGCTTACCTCCGGTTGATGAGTCTGCTATGCCAGACAGACTAGGGCTGGTTAACAACAACTCTCAAACCTTGGTGGTAGGTAGAGGTGCCCATCATCCACTTACTTGATATAGGATATAGTGCCACCTACTTCTTCCTTCATGTCTACCATTTGTTTTTTGTGTCTGTCCTCCACTCTTCCTATTTCTCCCATCCTTCCTGTCATTATTCAGTACCCATCTTTCCACTTCAGGTGGTTTTACACCGAGTGACAAACCAAATGGTGTCCTGTAACTAGTGAAGCTATTTACTGTACAGTGCCGTATGGTAACCACATAACCAAACAGCGAGGTGATGTGGAGCCTACTATGGTGTCCCTGTTAAATGAGTGGAGAAGCAAATGTGATGTCTACCCAGGAATCAAATCTCCATACTAATCCCTGTGTCTCGCTGTGGTGAGGCACTATTAGCCGCATGGGAACATTGGTCCTGCAGGGTCAGTTGCTTTCATGTGCTTGATTGGTGGATCTGCTCAGTCAGACAGACAGCGATAGCAAAACAACAATAACAACAACAACAGCTTTCAAACCCTTGTTCCCCATTCCATCTCTTCACTTCCTAACTCTCTCCTCCACCTCCTTCTTGTTCTTCGCAGTGAACACTAGGTCATCAGCATACAACATCTCCCCATGAAAGTCCATTTCTAAATTCACATGAGAGAGCTTCAAGCACCATTATAAACAACAAGGGGGTCAAGACTGACCTCAAATCCATGCCAGCATCCACAGACAACTCATTACTCAAAGCTCTGTTCACTATCACTTGGGTACAAGCACCCTTATACATTACCATAGCCACTCTAGCTAACCAATTCTCATTCCCAAGCTTTCTCCCATTGTCCACTTCACCACTTCCCTAGGAACACTGTCAAAAGCTATCACCAAATCAAGAGAAATAAAGCACAGCTCTGTCTTCATTCCTATATATTTTTTCTGATACTGTTGGACAATGAATATTGAATCATAGTCCCCTTTGCTTGTCATAAACCCAAACTGCATCTTATCGTTATTCACTCTTTATCATACCTTCAGGATGCTCTCCATTACCTTCATTTGCTCATCCAAAAGTTTTATGCCTCTGTAATTTCCTCCATCCATGTCATCACCCTTCCCCATGTATATACATTTACAACCACACTTTTCAGCCAGTCATCTAGAACAACACATTGTTGTGTAATCAAATTTATCAGTAACTAACCTACTCTATATCTCCTGTCACTCTATATCTCCTGAGGGCTTTCACACCCACCATCTTCCCTAACTGCATCCTGCTGATTGCTCAGATAACAGTAGCAGCACCAATCAAAGGTCAAGAGCCAAACATTGGATCTGTTGACTCCAAACCTTCCCTGTTCCAGTCAGACTCCTCATTCAGCATCAGTTTACCTTTCTCTCTTCATTTCGTTTGTTTCGTTTTTAAAGGCTCCAATATACTTGCATGCCTCTGTCTTGATCACCTAATGGTGGTTTTCCATGGTGCTTGATCACTGGCAGCCTCCCTGGTCAGTTGCTTATCCCTCAGGTCACACTCTATGAACTTGTCCCAGGTCTTTTTCAATCTGCCTTTTGCAACCCCCCACCCCCAGCATTCATACCTTTCACATTCTGCTTTCAATTGCCAGCCCCCATCCTCTCCACATGCCCAGACCATCTCAATCTACTTCTCATCACAACACCAATACACTCCAGTCTCATCCTTCCTCTTAACACTGTCATTGTAAATTAAGCCCCTGCAGGCCTCGCGTTCAAGGAAGCCTTGCACATCCACCTAATCACTTTTGTTTCTGTATGTTTGAGTCTCTTCCCTTACTGCCCAGGTCTCATTACCATGCAGCATTACACTCCTAAAACATGCCATATACAAAGATCCCATAGCATGGAGGGTAAACCCTCACAATGTCAGGAGAGACAGCAGCTCCCTGAACCTTTCCAACCACTCCACACTCCAGCCACAGAGCTAGCTTCATCCCCACCTCCAGGACATAACATGTCTCCCCAGTAACAAAACACTTCCACACACTAAAGAGACTCACCAGCAGCTGATTCCTGTCACGCCTGGGCATCTCCACATGCTCTCCCTGACATACTGCACGCATGAAATAAGCATTATCTTGCAGTCTGCCTCTAATGCCACAGCATCTCTTATGCATTTACCATGCACCTACTTATCACAAACACTGCACAAGATGGAATTACATCACACGCTCTTGTGGCAAACTGCACACGACCACTCTGCCTCTTCTTTGACAGTACTGTCATCAATCATAGATATCTATCCATCACCTATGTTTTATCTGCATTTACTCTCAAGTCCTTGTGCCTCATGCCGTCTCTCCACTTCCTAAATCTCTCCTCTGCCCTCCTTCCATTCTCTGCAGTCAACACCAAATCATTGACATACAACATCTTCCACAGGAGTTTATTTCTGAAGTCATGTGAGAAGGTTTCAGGCACCATAATAAAAAATAAGGGGCTCAAGACTGACCCCTGATGTACACCAACATTCATGGAAAGCTTATCACTCAAGTCTCCATTCATTCTCACCAGGGTGAGAGCACCCACATACATAGCCTAACCACTCTAACCAGCTGCTCCATGATCCCAAGCTTTCTTATTGTCCATTTCACCACCTCCCTAGGGACTCTGTTGAAGGCCTTCTCCCAGTCAAAAAAAAACAAAGCACAGATCCCTTTTCTTTCCTATATATTTTTCCTGAAGCTGTCGAACAATGTACATGACATCAGTGGTTCCTTTGCCTGGCATAAACATAAACTGCATCTCATCAGTATTCACTCATTCTCTAATCATACCTTCTAGAACTTTCTCCAGTACCTTCATTATATGTCCCAAAAGTTTTATGCCTCTATAATTTCCATTTTCCAGTGATCACCCATCCCCCTGTACACATTTACAATCACACTTAAGCCAATCATCTGGGACAACACACACTATATAATCATATTTATCACTCTGAAGATATAACATAAAAAAGTACTCACTGTCACTCCTTTCATTTCTCCTGTGGTTATTTTGCATAACCCTTCCCCAGTCTAATGCTGTAGGCAGTATGGTATGATGAAAAAGAAATGTTTTTTGAGATCAGAAAAATGTCCCTATACTCTGGCAGTTACATGCTTGGGATTGTTAGCTGATCGTAAGTTTCATCTAAAAAAACAAAAACATAGTGGTGCTGTTACATGCAAGCCCTCTATATAGTGCTGTCTGTATTTATGTTGTTAATGTAATCATTAGTCTTTACTGTAATGTACAGTAATTTATTACTGTACTTGAAGTGCATAATAATCTTTGTTTTACATTAAGACTTTTAATTGTTAAAGTAAAGATATGTATTAATTAATAAATATATTTGATTTTTAACGTCATTTTATCCCTGTTTTCCCAGCTCACATACGATGAGGAGGTTTAGTGGATGGTTTTTAATAAGAAATGGAGAAAAGGAAAACATAAGATACAACCTCCTTCCATCCTGTGCCATAGGAATGATGTGGCTGTGTGGCAGGTTGTTCCATGTCCCAGCCCTATATAGCTGTCTATTTATCGCACAGAGGAAATATGTATATCTTGATTCCACAGTGCAGTGAGCTGTTGAAATGGAAGTTACACCCATGTATTGAAGCTGTTTATTTTGAAGCTATAACTGTTGATTGAGACCCTCTTTATGCTTGAGGTGATCCTGGCCAGGCTGAGACTGTTGTATCATCTCATTATACAAAGTTTTCATGTGTAGCTATAACTCTTTTGATAAATAAAGTGTCCAGCTCTTCCTAACTTAACATAGTACTGTAGACATATTTTGCATGTCAAGATATTCTCTAACAGGGAGATAGGTATCAAAGTGGAAATGAGTTGTGGGAGTGGTACTGCTGCAACCAGTGATGATGCATATTGTTCTGTATGATCAGCAAGGTGTTGTAATGGGTGTTAGATAGGATAGGGTCCCATACCGATACCAGGGAGGCATAGGCCCTCACTGGTCAAATGCATTGTTTGTAAAAGGGAGAGATTGTTTCTTTTTGTTGCCCGATGTCTGTTCCTGTCATTGCCCTGAGTGTGTTGAGTCAGGGTACACCATCTCTTAATGTCTTGTGTGTTGTCCTTGAAGGTGAATCCAGTGTTGTATGTCACTCCATGGATCTTAGTTTAGGGAAGTGTGGCACAAGTACTTTGCTGAGTTTAATATTAGTGGTGTACATGTGCTGTCTTTTGTCACTCCAAGGATCTTAGTGGAGGGGTGTGTGGCATGGGTACATTTCCGAGTGATATTAAGGATGTATAAGGGGGGGATCCAAAAATTCCCACAACAGATTGACAGCATGAGAAAAGGAAATAGTTCCCCATTCAACTGGTAGGCACCACTTGCCTGCGGTCTGGCAAATCATTTTGCCACTTGGCATTGCACTGAGAAGGTCAAGTCCTTAGTGTGGTGTTTTTTCTTTGTTCATGCACAATACTGCTGTGATTTTTGTCATCAGACCACTATGGCAGATTTCAGTGAGCAAAGAGTGTGCTTTAAATTTAGATTTTTCTTGCTTAGGAAAACCGTGGCTGAAGCAGTGAATATGTTTGACCAAGCTTTCAAGAAGGCTATGAAAAAAACACGAGTCTATGAATGGTATGCACATTGTCCGTCCAAGACTCTACATCCTGGCCATCCTTTGATCTCTTGGACAGATGAAAACACAGGTATACCTTGATATACGATACCCCTAGATGCGATACCCCGGCTCAACGATGGGGGTAGAAATACCACCATACCCCGCCTAACGATGGCCAAACCCCTGTTTAATGATGGGTTTTAATTTTTTTTCCCCCCCAATTTCGATGATATTTTAGACTAATACTGTGTGTTTAGGTTGATTTATAAACTGGTTTTAGACTTAGATTATTATGTTTTAGCCATAGGTGGGATGAACATTGTCATTTTGGGGCACAGTTTGCTAAACTTGATTTTTTCCAGACATATTTGACGATTTTCAGATTTTATTTGTCAGGTTTAGTGAGTTATTTACAGGTGTTAGTCCCAGGTTAGCTTCTTTTACAGCTGTTAGGCCATTTAGATTGGCTTTAAACCTATTTTTGGACTCATTTGGGTGGGTTTAGGACTTGGTTCAGGGTAAACTCAAGGCTCAAAAACGCATCCCTGTACTTTACATGTCAAATCTACCCCGAGATACGATACCCCGCCAAACGATGAGTTTTTACTTAACCAACTGCATCATCAAACCAGGGTATACCTGTATAGAAATAATTCTTGTGGGATTGTCACTGTACTATTGATGAACTAGTGGAGGCCATAGGTGTTTCTTGAAGTTCAGCCCAATGGATTTTGACACAACACCTTATGATATGCACTGAGTCTCAGCAAAATTTGTCTCCTGTCTTTCAACAGAAGATCAAAAACCAAATCATGTGAATGTGTGTCAGGACTTGAAAGAATAGTTGAGAAATGACCCAGAATTTCTTTCAAATATCATTACAAATGATGAGATACAGGTATGACCCCGAAACCAAGCAGCAGTCCAGTCAGTGGAAGACATCAACATCTCCATGACTGAAAAAAAGCATGTCAGATCAAGTCCAACATCAAGACAATGTTGATCTTGTTTTTGACACTGAGGGAGTTTTCCATAAAGCATTTGTTCACCGTGGACAGACTGTGAACCAGCAGTTTTACGTTACAGTGGTGAGACGTCTATGGGAAAGCATCAGGCGCAAATGTTCAGAGATGTGGCACACCCAAAAGTGGGCCCAGCATCACAACAATGCCCCGTAACACAGTGCATTGTCAGTTACGCAATTTTTAGCAAAAACATTATCATTGTTGCTTCACATCCCCCTGTACTTGCCAGATCTTGCCCCCTGTAATTTTTTCTTCCTCCCCAAGATTAAATTAGAACTGAAAGACAAAAATATTGACAACCTGGAAGGAATCCAGGTGAAAATGGAGGAGTCTGGGCAAGGTGACAAAAGATGACTACAGGAAGTGTTTCCAAGAATGAAAAAGCACTGGGACAAGTGTATGGCATCTCAAGGAGAGTAGTTTGAAGGGTAACTAAAAGGATTTGCTGTAAGTTTTGTAATGAGGTTTTTATAAACCATCCATCCATCCATTGCCAGACGCCATGTATCCCAAACGGGGTGGCCAAGGGCTTAGAGTTGTTTTACAGGGAGGGACACTAATCCTCCGCCAACCCCACTTGACACGTAGGGAGAACGTTATGCCAACAGCATCTGGTGTTCCCGGGTGGTCACCCATCCAAGTACTAACCAGACCCAACGTTGCTTCAATTCTGGAAATTTTGGGATCCCCCCTTGTACCTGTCCTGATTTTTTTTTATTTTTTTTTATTTATTTATTTTTTTTTTTTTACTCTGGGCAAAGGCTTCAGGGCCTATTTTTGGGGGGCTGTGACCTAGTCCAAGGCCCAGTAGTCCTCCTACACCTCCACATGTCACCACTTCGGCACTAACACCCACCATCCATAGGGCTTTCTCATACAGGACTGGTGTATTGGTATTAGCGAGGGTATTTTTGCCAACGGCCATGCCACGTTGAGTTCACCGCTTCCCGTCCGATCAGCGAAGTTAAGCAACGTTGGGTCTGGTTAGTACTTGGATGGGTGACCGCCTGGGAACACCAGATGCTGTTGGCATCCCTACGTGTCAAGTGGGGTTGGTGGAGGATTAGTGCCACTCCCTGTAAAACAACTCTAAGCCCTTGACCACCCTGTTTGGGATACATGGTGTCTGGCAATGGATGGATGGATTTTTGCGACGTGTCGGCGGGTCATTGGTAGATCAGGAAAGTCTGCTTTTAGGAAATTCAAATCCTTAAACTGTACCCTGCCCCAGCCCGGATTCGACCCTGGGTCCATTAGGACTACAGGCTGCCCCTCTACCGATTCAGCTTAGGATGGCACTCTAGTGGAGCCGCAGTCCCATCAGGCAGGGGTGGGCTGCGGCCACCTACGCTGGGGGAGGTCCGGCGGCTGCGGTGGGCATCGGAGGTGCTCCTTCAGCTCCGGGGACTGGCCTCGCCTGCGGGAAGAGGCCGTCAGGAGTGGGCTGCAGCCTCTCACTCTGGGGGAGTCCGGCAGCACCTGGGGGTGGTGGAGGAGGGGCTGCAGCGATAGAACACCTGGCCTCGGGGTCGTCTCACCCTGGCTGGTCTCTGGTGGAATACCTGCGGATGAGCAGTTCTCACCCTCTGGGGGGGAGGGGCGCCTCGCTCTGCCTCAGGAAGGGCGGGCTGAGCAAGAGTGCTGCCCTCAGTAGGAACTCCGGTGGTCGCAGAGGGAGAGTGACCAGAGGTCTGCTCCCCAGCCTGGCAGGCCTGACAGTCCCTGCTGTAACTCCAGACTGGGGCACGAGAGGGAGACCCAGTGGGCACTCCTTCAGCCAGACAGACCCGGTGGGCACTCCTTCAGCCAGAGGTCTGGTGGGCACTGCCTGTGCTCCTACTCGGGACAGAGCTGGAAGGAGAACCTGAGGGTACTCCTCCAGGTGCTGCGGAACTTGGCGCCAGCAGGAAAGGGAGGACCAGTGGGCTCTCCTGGCTACTGCCGCAGCTCCGTTGGAGTCTGCCCTTCTGCCTTCGGTACTGGGGCACCTGTCCTGGGGACGATGGGAGGGGGAGGCCCGGTAGGCTCTCCTGGTCTAGGCCGCAGCTCCGGTGGAGTCTGTCCTCCGGCCATCGTGGCTGGGACGGCTTGGGGGACGACCGGTGGTCTGTCCCGAGTAGGCAGCTCCGGTGAGGCTACCCCTGGGCCTGCCTCCCTCCTGGGGAGTCCCAGCGAAGGTCGCCCGTGGGACATGCCGACATGCTGGCTCCCAAAGGTGGGTGGCAGAGGATGGAGAACCGGTGGTCACTCCACCCACAGTAGACATGGTGGGCGCTACTGTGCCGCTGCTCCCCTGGGGTGTCGAAAGACTAGAGGCTCTAACAGAGTCCTTCCCTTTTATGGAGGCCAATCCAATGGACACGGTGTCCGAGGGCTTGCTTGGGACTTTGTAGGTACAAGTCCCACCCCGATTCTGGCGAGTGCTTCCTCCGCTGGAGTGCAGTGCACTCACACTGACCGGTGATCTGGCTGCGGGAAAGAGGGGCGTTGGGTCACGGGAGAGATACGCCGTTCCTGCCTGGAAGGCTCATGAGGTGAAACAGCCTCCCCGTCATCTCCTCGTGGGTTGGGGGTCACCTCCCTGTACCCTCCTCCTGGGGTGATGGGGTCAGGCTCACCCCGCCGCGCCGGTATTTCACTTACATAAGCTGAGCAGTGGGCCATGGCACAATATTTTAGCTGTGCAGTGGACCATGGCACTATTTTCCTAATTCATCGCCTGATTTCGAAAGGCGCAGGCGTCGGGTGTAATGCAAGAACATCATCAGCGCCGCTCTGTGCCCCTAGCGGCGGACACAAACTACGCGGCGCTACCCTTGAGAAAGACTCTCCGTATTATGGAGCTCAGTGGGCGCTACCCATGAGAAAGCCAATTCGTATGATAGTGCTCAGTGGTCATGCAACAAACCTTCTTCAGCCAATACAGTTACATACAGTCAGTGTTTGTACATTCGTGGGTGTGGCAACACAGTGGCGGTCGTATCAGAGGCGTTCGTAAGATATAGGAAGAAGGGGTAGTATTGGAGGGTTGTCTTATTCTAGTTCTGTCACACCCTTTTAGGAGCTGCCTAACATGGGCCAACTAGCCAACTGCCGTTATCATCACGTCCTATTATGTTTTATGTTCTTAGCTCAAAATTTCCCTGCACCCTCATGAACTATACACAGTAACCTCCAGTGCCTTTCTAACAACTCTGCACTTATTTTAATGCAGCTATTTTATGTATGCCGATTCTTATTCCCATTTTCAGCCTTTTAATATTTTGTATCCATTTCTACATATAGTCTTATTGAATAATGAGCACTAATGTGGCGAGGATACTGACGAAATTAATTATAAATTGAATGGACTATTATGAAGTTAATTAGGTGAATGTGC
The DNA here is from genome assembly GCF_032717465.1 of Coenobita brevimanus. Classification (NCBI taxonomy): domain Eukaryota; kingdom Metazoa; phylum Arthropoda; class Malacostraca; order Decapoda; family Coenobitidae; genus Coenobita; species Coenobita brevimanus. Next base: position 64,074,125 of record NC_136976.1, read on the forward strand.
TGTTCCACTTATTATTATTATATCTGCGCATAAAGCTATATACCTTTACAATAAATATTCAATCAATCGGGGAATAAAGTAAAACGTTGATAGGCAATTGTGTATGAAACGCATCTTAGTCAATTTCATTGTTTTCATAATTATAGCATACAGATCGTTTTAGTTTTACAATAATGTAAGGATAATATGAGAAAAAAGCAAATATTTGTATATTAATTTTTATTACTATTGGTAACGTTATAAATGTTTATAGTATGACGTTCGCGTTTCATAGCTCCAAGTGTTTAGCTCCCTCCCTATCCTCTTTCCGCCGTGTCTTCACGTTGACGGTAGGTGATTCATTGTTTTTCAGGTAATATTGCCGAAATTATGCCATGTAGCTTAGGATATTTGTAGCTGTTTATTACAGCTTATAGTGCAGGGTTACTCGGATGTGTTTAGTTGAACAACGAAATATGTTAATGAAAATATTCGTGTGTGAAATAGCAACACGTGTGTTTTGCAAAGATGTCGCGAATATGTCATGACAGGATAATGGTTCTTGGCGTTAATGGGGGTTGCTGGTGCCCTCTTTGTAAGCGTTTGATGTTACACCGAAATTATTGCCTGTTACCATATTTAGTTAATCTGGCCGCTTGGTCGAACATTTCAGAACGGTACCGTAGGGGTACTTTTCTCTCTCTCTCTCTCTCTCTCTCTCCTCAAAACTAAGAAAATTCCCATGCATACCTTAACGTAGACTTTACGGTGAAACTGCAAAAGAGCTCCCATGCTTAAAATTTGCAGTTGCATATTTTTCTGAAGCTATAACGTATCATTGTGATAGTATTTAAAAGTTCTAGCAGTGCTAATTGTGAAGATTAATAATAGCAGTAGTTGGTTCGAATGAACAGTATTAATGTAGATACAGAGTGTATGGACAGTTAAAAGGTGAAAAGTTTATTGGCAAGAGTAATTGAAAGTTTAGATTTGAACTGGGAAAGGGTTGGAGTTTCAACTACTGATACTCTTATTCCAGTTGATGATCCACTTTCGTAAATGTGGCACCTGTGCACTCCTGCCGCATGATTGGTTGGTTTCAGTTTCATACCTGAAGTATCATTTACAAAAACAATTGGCCTTATATCCAAGTGTCATAAATGCTGTTTTGCATTATTATTGTACTATGCAAATAAACATGAAAAATATGTATCTGTGCTTCACTCAGACAGTGGATTTGAGGAAGTTGAATTTGAATTGAAATATTTATTGTTGTAAAAGGCACAGAGTTGTTGCATCTCTAATAAATAAATAAATATACATTATATACTTACTGATAATATGGACAAAGGTATCGAAGCAGTGGAGTAGATGTGATCCATAACAAAGTCTGACATCTTACGAGACGAGACAACTTGTTATTCCTGCCTGGCCGTCTCTTGTGTCCCCTCCTCCTCTGTAGCAACTGTTCCATAATCCATTCGCCTTGCCACTTTATCACTGACAAAACTTCTAATTTACTGAAAATGGTACTATTGTGTAATGTAACAAGTGCCTAAGTATTAACCCATTGACTGCAGCTGTATCATACATGATATCTGAGTCCAAATGGCTCTCACTGCAGCTGTATCATATATGATTTCCTGCTTTCAAAAATTCCACCATCAGAAATGGCATGAAATAAATCAGCTTGCAATTCATGGCACCCTATAGAATAATGCCCTACATACTGTAGATTATGCATTTTTACGAGGTACAGAGCTCAGCTCAGTTACCTACAAAATGCCGAAGGTAAAGGTACGAAACCTTCTCCATGCCGCCTCTAGCAGTAGCCCAAGCAAATATTGCATGAAATCACTGGATGAGTTTAGTAATGATAGTGAATTGTTGTTAGATGATGACAAGGAAGGTTCAGATGCTGTTTTACACCTTATCTGATCGCAAGATTGACATTGAGGACACAGTGCAACCATAACACATCGTTCGCCTGGCACCACAGCACAGGGAATATTTATTACTTCATGGACCTGTATCAGAGGTTATTTATTTGTTTGCTATATTGTTTTATACCATTGAACTCGGGATATTTTTCTCTATCTTTTGGCAATCTATCTATCTATCTATTGCCAGACGCCTCAATCCCGTTTGGGGTGGCCACAAACAAATCGCCTCCAAGTCGCCCTGTCCCCCGCCATTTCACTACCCTGCTCCCAACTCACACCCCCCTCTCTCATATACCTCTCCACCCCATCCCTCCATCTCATCCTCGGTCTCCCCCTCCCTCTTCCACCCTCCACCTCGCTCACATACACTCTCTTCGTCAGTCTTTCACCCTCCATCCTCTCCACATGGCCAAACCACCTCAGTGTGTTTTCTAAATATTTTAAAACTGCCGCACACGGGATGTACATGTAAACAAACACTGATGCAGTGAATGGGTTAAGATACCTTTTAATTGTACGTACTTGGCCAAATTAGTTTTTTTTTTTTTTTTTTTTTTATGCAACAGTTCTGTACCTTTTACAACAATAAATAATTCAAATTCACGAAATTCAGTTCACATTAACGAAAGCTAACATCAACTGGAAAAAAATTGAGTATAGCTATATCTGATGGTAGGGAGTTCCAGTAGTGTCTAACACGACAGCTGAAGAATCTCTCAACCTGGGCGTATTGTGTGGATTTTGAACCTATCTATCTGTCTATTGCCAGACACCATAATCCCATTAAGGGTGGCCATTTGACACTGAGTTAGTTGTTTTACAGGGAGGGGCACCAACCCACTTGTTGACATGTAGGGAGCACGTATGGTTTGGTTATATGGTTACCACCCAGCGTTGTAAATGGTTTCTTGGCTTACAGGAAACCATTTGGCTTGTCACTCAATGTAAAGCCACCTGTAAAGGAAAGAAAAGGAATAAGAAGTGACAGGAAAAATAGGAAGAGAGGAGGGCAGGCACAGAAAAAGAATGATAAAAGCCAAGGAAGTAGGCAGCACTACATCAAATGAGTGGATGATGGTCGCCACCACCTACCATGGCCTCTGTTCCCATGGTGAGGGGCCAAGTGGAAAATGTCAGTGGGTTTTATGGGAGAAAGTCTGCGGAATATTTTATAGCATATGATCGTGTCACACCTCAGTAGTCTCCCTTTGATAGAAAATGGATTCAGATTTTTTAACCTGTCCACATATGGGAGTTATGAAAGCCCCGAGACTTACTGGATCCATCTGTATTGAATGGATTCCAGTCGCATAAGGTCATCCACGAAACCAAGATTCCAAGCTGGAGAAGCAAGGTCTATGGTGGGATGAATGTCAGAGATAAGAAGGGATGACATGAACTTAGGAGATTGGCATATTGTGGATTTAAGAAGATTGGTACACTTTAAGGAGGAGAATGACCTTAACAGTTCAATTTATATTTTCACGTGGCTCCTCCAGTTTGTTTCCTGTATTTTCCTGATACTCTTCATGGTGGAAAATGATCTTTTCCTGCTGAATTTTTGGTAAACACACAGTTTACTTTAAGCAGTTGAAGCACCTTACCAAATCAGTTTATGTTCCTGATAGTCTCATATTTTTGTGATGATTTCAATGATGGTGAATAAATATTTCATGTTAAATCTGTTTCCCCATTGTTTTAATCAATGGTTCTCCATGACAACTCTTTCATTTGTCAATATAATGGTAGAAGGGACAGTCCTAAACTAACAGTTCAACTGAACCTTCCATACATAACCTACCCTAAGAGTACCTAATAATTTAACCTAACCGAACCTTCTGCTGGGAAATGGGATGTGAACTTATCCTTTGAGCACATTGAGTAAGATTCTTCCTTTACGCCGGAAACAATCGTAGGTATGGCTTAACCCCTTAAACGCGGCCGTGTACGGCCGATCCCCCCCATGTGGCGGGGTTGTAGCGGGGTCTGAGTACCTGTGGGAAAATATTTGCCAAAAATCAGAGATTAACCCTAGAACATTAAAATTTTTATGGCATACAGTACTTACATTCAGCTTTCTCCTGAGACAGATGTTGAGCCTTTGTGGACTACCAAAGGACTTGTGAAGACTTGCAAAGTTGGGTAACAAAGTCTTCACTTTCACACCTCCAGAAACCCGGTTTTCTTTCTACCACAGCCTCAATCTGTCACAGTACACTTTATACAACAACGTACAAATAGTTTGGAATCCGTATTTGTACAATAAGCACTGAAAATAAGGCTATTATGAACGGAGCGTACGGCCGACATGCAGCGCGGCGGCGATCTTCCCATCACTGAACACACATTTCCCTTTTTACAGCTAAAAACACGTATACTACATTATTTTCCTTCATAGTACTTCGCAAAGGCTCGCTTGGCACTATTACGGCCCTAAAAATCACTGTCACTGCCAGTATTGTGAAGCGGGAATGAGGAAGACCACCGCGGCGCGAGTTTATTCAACCTTACGGCAGGCACTTTATTCTCGCTCCTGTCGGCCACTCGCACTTCATTTCTATCGCTCACTTTCACTCTAGCTGTCTGTTTTTTGCCTTATTCATCAGTGCCACTGTCATTTGTTATAAAAATAATATTTTCTACACAACAAACTGTCATTGTCAGAACATAGAATAGAAACATATGCTTTCAACTTCTTACACTGGAGTGACTGTCACGCTCAATACTTATATTATTACTATGTACAATTATTTACACAAAAAAACACTGTCGCTGTCAGTGCTTTTACAACTACATACACTAATTTACACTCATCAGACTGTCACTGTCAGTACGTAAAAGAAAACTAAACACTAGTATCACTGTCACTCTCAGTATTATTTTCAAGATTCTTACCCTTATTTTCAATATCTAGTCAGGCTGTGGTAGTCAGAGAAACACGGGTAAGCACAGAGGGGAATTTTGCACTCTTTGCACTGCAAGGAGGTGCGCCTAAATGTTCTGTCCTGCCTGGTAGTGTGGCTGCACACATGACACCTCCTGAGTGCTTTTCCCCTCTTGGCAGTGGCAGGCAGTGGCTCCAGGCGGTGTCGCTGAAGGTAGTCCTGACACTGTAGGCGGTCTGGAGGTGTGTGTGGGTGGCGCCTGGGACCTGATGGCAGTACCTGCCCAAAACGCTGAAGCAGCTGGTACACACAAGTCTTTGAAAAATGCCGGAGAGAGTAGTTTGCTGGCTTCCTGTTCTTGATCTTATACAGGATGAAGGTGTTCAGCATGCACATATCAAGCAAGTGCAAGAACACCTTCCTGTACCAGCAACGGTTCCTCCTCTGGCAGTCTATCTCTCCGATCATCATGTCAGACTTGTCCACCAGCCGCATATTGACGTTGTAGTCAATCACAGCATCAGGCTTCATCACAGGCTCGCCAGTCCTTCTGGCGACCTTCCCTGTGGCTTGCATTTCCCCCTTGTGAACTGTGGTGAGCACTTTGACGATTCTCTTATCGTGCCACCTGATCGCCAGCATCTTGTCAGTTTTCTTCAGGTGCACGTCTCCCCGCTTTGATCTTTCAGCCTCGGGGAAGGCAGGGTAGTGTGCCCTATTGCTACGGACAGTGCCACATGATCCGACGCTGTGTTCAGAAAGGTACTTGGCGAGTTTAGGAGCTGTATAATAATTGTCCGTATACAGGACATGATTCCCGCCAAAGTACTTTTCCAAAAGCACTTTCACCACAGAACCAGAGAATCCAAGGGGGTCAGTCTTGTCCAAGTCCACATTGCTGGCGGTGTAGATAACGAAGTCTAAGATGAACCCCGTCTTGCAGTCGCACAGCACGAAAAACTTTATTCCAAAGCGGTGGCGTTTGCTAGGAATATACTGCACGAACCGAAGACGGCCCCTGAACAAAACCAAGGACTCGTCAATCACAACTTTCTTGAAGGGGCGAAGGAACGTCGTAAACTTATCCTTGATGAGGTTCAGGATTCCCCTCACTTTCCATAGTGGGTCAGTTTGGGAAGGCTCATCGTTGTTTGCAAAGTGAAGGTAAGTCATGAGTTGCCTGAAACGATCGCGACTCATGTATTTATTGAAGATGGGTGTGGGGCAAAGATCGTCAGCACTCCAGTATTCCTCGAGCTTGTGCTTCCAATTGTGGGGCATCAAAAGCATCAAGCCAATAAATACAAACAGTTCCCTGATCGTTACAAGAACCCATGCTGCCATCTGCGACGTGGATGGTGTTGCAGCTTCACCTTCACCTTCACGAACTGCAGCAGATTGCCCCTCGTACCTGTTCGTCTCGGTACAAATCTGCTCCATTACTTCGTTATCCAGGAAGGCCAACAGGTAGTCCAAACTTTCACCATCCTCTGGGACAGGGAAGTCAGCCTGTATTCCACACCCACTGGCATCAAAGGGCAGATCTTCCGGCACAAAATCTGAGCCCTCAGACCACACGAAGGCATCCAGAGTGCCCTGCCTAGGCTGGGAGGTGGTGGGGGCGGCAGGCTGTGTGGCAGTGCGTGAGGCAGGCCGTGTGGCAGAGGCTGTGCTAGGTCGTGTCGGTGTAGTGGTGGTGGTGGTGGGGAGATAAGCCGAAGGTTCAAGGTCACTCGCAGTGGCCTGACTGGTGAGTTGCCTAGTGCGAGTAACCTTAGCAAGTCTTACACTAGGAGACAAAGTTCTACTCCTACTAGCACGGACACTGGGCCTACGGAAACCTTTACGTAAACTAGACTGCCTACTTCCCTTCCAAGGTGGTGAAGGCGACTCCGGAGAAAGGGCAGCTGAAGATGACGACGAGAGAATGGGGCTGGGAGTGCGTGGCGGGATGGCGGCGGCGTGACGTGGTGTAGGGGACAATGGCCGGTCTGAGGAAGACAATGGCTGGGAAGCTGGGTCACCACTTCGTCTCCTCTTGGCCCCCTTTCCATACACTAGGCCCCTTTTCACTGGAGCCTTGCCTGTTGAGGTGCTGGGCACAGGAATAGTCACTTCTGGCACCTCAGACTCAGCACTCGATAGTGTGTCTGACTGCCAGGCTAGATAAAACACCAACGTCACTTCCATAATCCATGGACGCTTTCACTAACTCACTTGCTATAGCCGAGTCACTAAGTCCCTTAGCAGTTCCTTGTAAGGGTTTGTACGGGGTGGAGGTCACAAAACCCTTTTTCGGAGGGCTGGAAGGCACAGACTCGGAAGAGCTTGAGTTTGACATGGTGTCACCTTGAAAGATTCTGGTGGACTGACGCTAAACGGGCAAACCGCGGGAAAAAATGCTAGTGTGACAACTGGGGAAACAAGCGTTTCCAATTAGCATAAAGTGCTTGCGAGAGGAAGGCGCAGATTGACGCGTATGAGCCGTCCGCGCGCTGCCATATCGCACGACAAGGGAGGGCCGGGCAGCGGTGCGTGGGTGGGTAAAAAAAATGATACTTGGCAACAACCGAGGTCAGTAGGACAAAGGTCAAGTGTGCTAAAAGTAGCTAAAGGGTGGCGGTACTGATAGACAATACCAGCGGGAGCCTGCTTGCCCGCGGTTATTCAAAATTTAGTAATACTAGAATCGCAAACGCGATGATCCGCCGTTATGTCCTTTTGGCCGAGCGTCGCAAACGAGACGATCTGCGTTTAAGGGGTTAATCTGTGGATTGCGAGCCACAGCTTAGGCTGGGAAGCATCGCATTGCAAGCCACAGCTCAGGCTGTGCTAACCTTCCAGTGGCAGTGCATTGCCACTAACTTCTCCACCTCTACGGAAACTTACACATGGCGCTACGCTAAGGTAGAGAGAGAGGGAGAGAGAATTTTTTTTTCACTAGATGATACCCTGGATGTTTATCCCCTATGCAAACTTACACATGGCACTATGCAAAGATGGAGATCCCCCCCCCCCCCATGATGTCCTGGTAGCGGATTCTGAAAGTTGTCGGGGTTACGAGAAAATGTGCGAGAACTTTTGCGATGTGCGTGTGAGGTTTTGATAAGTGGTATTCTGGAGAATGTTGTATGTTAATCTTAGGACAAACACCAGGTTGCGCCAGCGCAAGTGTTGGCCAATCAAGGAACGGAAGGTTTCTTTATTTTAACCTGAATAACCAATCACAGTACACCAGAGTATGACGTCATAGTGGTATCAGACGATGTTTCCACACCGCCAGGCATAATTTCCATGACTGTACTGAAGCAGTGGAGGACCACCAAAATATTATGTATAGAATGGCAGTGAACTTCTCAGAGGAAGAAATAAGTGCGCTGATTAATAATTTTTTCGACATCGTATCATGTAGGCTATAACCATGTTTTAGATAAGTTTCTTCTTTACACTGACTTGTTTAATCAAATTTTTGTGAACATTATATCATTAGGCTGTAATCTGTTTGCAGTAAAGGCTATATTGACTGACAATGCTAGTTTTACCACTTATGTTGAAGTAGTACTTGCTCCGATATAGTAGGGTATTCTGGCATCATCTATGACGGTCTGCTGCCACTTGTACTTATTATTTTTTGAAAAATCGCAACAGTTGTATGCACTTAAGGATTAATTGATGCATGATTTATATCTGAGGATTTGGGGGATGTTTGAGCTACAACATTTGTAAAAATAGGAGAGTTATAAGGCTTACGATGTTCTTAGGGCTGCCCCTCACATGGCGCAACTCGAAGAGGAGAATTTACAATGCTGCATGGGGTTTGCGCTTGTTTTTTAGGGCTCCAGAATATGCACTTAAGTGAAAAGTTGCTCTTACACCCAAAGATGGTGGATTTGCGAGGAGTTTTGAGCATTCAGAATCCGCCCCCTGGATGTTTGTCTTCAACTTTGTAATAAAAAAAAAAAATGCACACCACGGGATGGGATAAGGAATATGGTGACAATAATGAGGAAATTTTTCAGCAGGAAAAGGAGTGATTGGGTGAATATAGATTGGAGCAGATGGGGGATGTGGAAGGTGAGTGCAAGATATTCACAGAAGAAATTTGTGCAGCATGTGATGTGGTGTGTGGGGTGAAGAGAAGACAAAAGGGGGGTGCAGGGAACAGCATGGTGGAATGAGAGGTGAGAGAGGCTGCGGCACAAAAGAAGTAAGCATATACTGTAGTGAGTGGATGAGAAATGGGCATGGAAGAAGTTGAGAGATGGAAGAGAGTTGTATGTACAGTAGAGAGGAAAAAATTAGTAAGAGAAAGAAGATAATGGATGAGGAATTTGGAAGGAACTTGAGTGTAAAGTGGAGGGAATGTATGAAAATGTTCTGGAAAGAGGTCAAAAGTTGGACAGGGTGCCAAACAAGTTAGTTGGGGAGTGAAATATAAAAATGGTAGATTACTGGAGAAGGGAGAAAAGGTGAGCAGATGGAGAGAACACTTTAAGGAATTGTTGAACATAGAGATTGAAAGTGATGCAAGTATAAGTGGCTGGGGAATGGCTGGGAGGAGGAGGGATGTGAGAAGAGAGGAAGAAATGAGTAGGATGGAAGTTGTGGAAGCAATGAAGAAAAGTTAAAATGGGGAAAGCCCGAGGAACTGATGGAATGTGTGGTGAAATGCTGAAGCATGGGGGAGAGATAGTAATAGAATGGATGTGGAAGATGTGCAGATTGGCATGGGAGGAAGGTAGAGTCATGGAGGATTGGAAGTCGGGTATAATTATTCCCCTGTACAAAGGAAAGGGGAAAAAGAAGTGTGTGGTAATCGTAGGGGCATTTGTCTTTTTAGTGTAACGGGAAAAGTATATGGTAGAATACTTATTGACGGAGTTGGGGAAATAACAGGAATTTTTTGGAGAAAGAACAGGGAGGTTGTAGGAAGGGAAGAGGTTGTGTACATCAGATATTCATTCTTAGATCTTTAGTGGAAAAGTTTCTAGAGAGGGGAAAGAAGTTTTATGCGGCCTTCGTGGATTTGGAGAAAGCATATGCCTACGTGTCAAGTGGGGTTGGTGGAGGATTAGTGCCCTTCCCTGTAAAACAATTAACTCTAAGCCCTTGGCCACCCCGTCTGGGATACATGGCGTCTGGCAATGAATGATGATGAATATGACAGGGTGGATAGACAAGGATTGTGGAAAGTATCAAGAGTTTATGGAGTAGATGGGAAGCTGCTGAAGTCCGTGAAGAGTACCGGTATGTATTAGGGTGCTAAGGCTGCAGTGGTTAGTGAACTGAGTGAATTTTTCTATACGAAGGGTGGATTGAAACAAGGATGTGTCATGTCTCCATGGTTGTTCAATATGGATGAGTTTATAAAAGAGATACAAAGTAGGGCAGTGGATATTGGAGCGGTCCTAGTGAGAGAGGGTAATGTTTGGAAACTCCCTGTACTGTTGTTTGCAGATGATACTGTGTTGTTGAGTGAAGATGAAGGGGAGCTGCAAGGCTTGGTGGATGAGTTTGGGAGTGTGTGTAAGAAACGGAATCTAAAGGTGAATGTAGGGAAGAGTAAAGTGATGGTCTTTGAGGGAGGTGAAGTCAGTGAATGTACAGCGAGGTTGGATGGTGAGGAATTGGAAAATGTGAGTATGTTTAACCCCTACACCGCGGGCATGTTTACCAATGTTTTGCGTGTGCCGCGGGGTTATTCGGGCTCCGACACACTCTCAAAAAATATTTGCCAAAAATCAGTTATTAGTCCTAGAATATTAAAATTACATATGCTTATGGCACATACCGTCAGCTTTCTCCTGGAATGTTTGTTGAGCCTTCGTCGGTTACCGTAGGACTTGTGGAGACCTCTGAAGTTGAGTAACGAAGTCTCCACTTTACACTTCCCGACAACCCGTAATATGATTACCACAGCCAGATATTAACACTATAAACACTACTCTATGATTTTCAAGTAGTTTGGGATCCATACTCCAAAAAAAAAAAAAAACAACTGTGAAAGCAATGAAAATTACGAGCGCGTCTGACCGTCGCACTTGCGTTAGTTCGCTGTTGGTATTCTGTCATTTATTATTCATAAAACCCCTCACACTTTATATTTCTATTACTATATAACACATATATATCTACAGTCTTTATCCATAAGTTTCCTTCAGTAGTAGTAGTTTATTGTCACTGTAGGGATTCAATTTCTTTCTGTAAAATACGTAGCATTCACTTTCTCGTCCTGTATACTAGCATTGAGAGTGACTGTCACTTTCAATTTTCCTCTCATAACTCATAGTATTCAGACATGCTAGAGTGAAACTTTCACTTTCATTACTCCTAGGGTATATACTCGTTTTCTTATAATACTACTCATTTACATTTCTATTTACGTTCTCTATTTTATTTACGTTATTTACATTTCTATTTTATTTACACTGTGTTATGCACTGTCACTTGAAGTAACTTATAAAACTATTTTCCACTGTTCACGTATATTTATATTCATTACTTTCACTTGCTGTTTACACATTATTTACAATTCCACTTGCACTGTTTTACTCAATAGAAAGATCGTAGTTACTCTTTTATCAATTGTCAGCCCTTTACCTCTTTCTACACGAGGTTTAGTAGGGGGTAAAGGTCACAGGGCCCTTTGCATGGGGGTGAAAAGACCCTGAAGCTAGCAAGAGCGAACAGACATACCCCCACACTGGAAGATGAGAGTGAACTGATAAGGGTGGGCCGAGGTGGAGGCCTACCTAGGGAAATCAGTACTGCCAACGTTTAGGCTCTTGACGCAGCTATTTATAGCAGTGAAATGATTGGCAGGAAATCTAGACAATACATTATAAATTAGGTAGTTCCAGGTGAATGTAAATATCACTTAGGCTTCTCCCTTCCCTCCTTATATGTATATTTATTACGAAAGTAGATTATACGGCATATTTCAAGGGGAAATAAACAGAGAAAATTAGCGAACGAGTGCACGTGAAGTGTTGTCAGGTGATAATTAGCCAATTCCAGGTGTATGGCACTCTCACTTACCTTATTTTTTTCTTGTATATATTATTTGGTATAAGAATAGGGCATAGGGCTTATTTCAATGGATGAAATCAGTGAAAAATTCCGGGGAAGATTTACTTAGCGTAGCATGGCCAGGCAGGCGAGAGGATAGGGTTATGGAGGGGGGGTAGGGAGGGAAGTCAAGAATGTGGAGAAATGGCTAAATTGTCAACAATGGATGGGAGTACAGATGAGATTAGGAGTGCTGACAAGTGTTGGACATTGGCAGTACTGATAGATGATACAAGCCCCCACTTGGAAGCCCGGGTGAATTCAAAATAACACAGAATCACAAAAGCGACGCCCCGCGGTATGATCCCTTGCTCCCAAGCGTCACGAAAGTGACGCCCCGCGGTTAAGGGGTTAAGTACTTGGATTGTGTGATGAGTAATGATGGAGGTTTGGAGGGTGAAGTGCTTGAAAGGGTACAGCAGTGAAGAAAGGTTGCTGGTTCCTTGAAAGCAGTGATAAGAAACAGGGAAGTGAGCATGGAAGTGAAAAAGTTACTACATGACAGTATTGTGATACCAACTCTAACGTATGGAAGTGAAGCTTGAACGTTGTTGGAAGGACACAAGTCGAGTGAGAGCAATGGAAATGAGTTATTTAAGAGGAGCCTGTGGAGTCACATGGAGAGACAGGCTGACAAATGAGGATATAAAGGAGTGTTGTGGTGTGGATGTAGATGTGATAGGAAGTGTTAGAAGGAATACACTGAGGAGGTTTGGCCATGTGGAGAGGATGGAGGGTGAAAGACTGACGAAGAGAGTGTATGTGAGTGAGGTGGAGAGGGAGGGGGAGACTGAGGATGAGATGGAGGGATGGGGTGGAGAGGTATATGAGAGAGGGGGAGTGTGAGTTGGGAGCAGGGCAGTGAAATGGTGGGGGACAGGGGGACTTGGAGGCGATTTGTTTGTGGCCACTCCGACCAGGATTGAGGTGTCTGGCAATAGATAGATAGATAGATAGACATGGGGTAGCTTCCTTGACAACTGTTAGACCATTTAGATTGGCTTTAAACTTGTTTTTGGGCACATTTGAGTGGGTTTTGGGCTTGGTTTGGGGGGAAACCCAAGGCTGACAAACGCTCCACATTACATGTTAAAAGTACCCTGATATACGATACCCCACCTAATGATTTGGTCTTACCTAACCAATTACATTGTTAAACCTGGGTATACCTGTAGTTACTTGCATTCATTCTGATGCATCTGAAACTACCCTTAAGCTTAAAGAGATATTAAATAACATAAGTGGCCATATGGAGAAGAGAGAATGACGAGGAGAGTGTATGTGAGTGAGATGGATGGGGGCAGAGGGAGGAGGAGACCATCATAAGAACATAAGAAGAGAGGATAAATGCAGTAGGCTGGTTGGCCCTTATAGGAAAGTGTGAAAGGAGAGTAGAGACTACCATAGTGTAGCCTGAAAAGGAAAAAGTATGAATTAATATTGGTTATTAGATTTTTTTTGTTTTCCTATACCCACCCCTTATTTGTCATATGCATATCTAGCCTATGCTCGAAACTCTCTATGGAAGAGGCAGCAACTACTTTACTAGGTAGCATATTCCATTTGTCTGCTACTCTATTATCAAACCATTTTCTACCTATTTCCATATTGAAATGAAATTTTTTCTAGTTTGAAACCATGATAAGATGGAGGGATGGAGTGGAGAGGCATATGAGAGGGGGGGATGTGAACTGGGAGCAGGGTGGTGAAATGATGGGGAACAGGGCAATGTGGAGGCAATGGGGTACTTTATGGGGTGGAAGACAATTGACAATTGTCATGGTCGAGCCTGCCACAGACGTCGTAGGACATGCATGCTCATGAATCATATGCTGCATTTGTTTGTGTGCACTTGTGATAGGATTAATGTCATTCCTACTTACAAAACCACTTACACTCTCCAATGAATACACATAACAAGAGCTTATTCATTTGTATGAGTCATACAAAAAGGTAAAAATATTCTAATCTGGCAAGTCTAGCAACTAGTCAGCTCATTCATCCCTCATAATTTAATGTTTTGTATGTTAATTCTTTAGAAATGAGTAGATTTGTATCTCTTAATATATGGTTTCAATGAGGAAGGTCATATTTTCCTCCTCTGAGACGATTTACTAACTTAAATTTATTAATGCCTATTTTCGCCTTCAGTCAACGATTTCGACAAACCGTCCCAAATCCAGGAACGGTCAACAGTCATTTTTTGCCTGCTCTGAGAGAGGTCAGAAGGCTGGACTGAAGTCGAGAGGACGCACGCTGAGAATCTGAGATGTCAGGATCGTACTGTTGTGTTCCCCTGTGCATTAATAGGGGTGGCCATCAATTTCCTCAGATTATGAATGATGAAATTACAAAATAAACAATTTGGATAATATAGTGTCATATACAGTATGTATATATTTCTCAAAGTGGCTAATCAATCCAGAATAGAATATATTCTCTATAATAAGTATATATAGAAAAATATATGTATATATATAAAAATATGTGCTTTTCACTTTCACTCACAAAGTACACACTGCTTCCTACCCAGATGACTTAACACTCCCACACACACTTCATGACTGGTGTACTACAGTCTCAGAATGGCCTCTTTTATGGTAGAACACAGTCATAACTCACACCTCACTATCAACAACATCCCCCTTGTCCCACATGCACTCAAAATCTTTGGTGAAATGAAAGCACAGTAACAGAAGAATTTGGTAATATCTTGCAGCATAGAGCAGTTAAGTTAGAAGCTGATCTGTAAAAATATTTATCTAAGACAGCCTTTCTGAAATTATCTTGATGTCCTCGAATGTGAATATTACAAAATCTTGGGTGCCGCAATATTAGTAAACAAAAGCAGAGTCTATCTTGTCCCTGGAACTGTACCTTCAATGCGCATGCGCCACTTGGATATTTGGGATGTTACGAGCGTCGTACCGATTTTTTACTTATATTGGCTAGTAATCGACTTGAAGAGGGCAGTTACAAAGTACTGTATTTCGTTCCAGCCAATAGTGAGTAATGTAACTACACCTCTTTCAGTACAATAAAAGACTACTAATGCAAAATAAATGAGGATCTTGGAGTTCATTTGATGCTAGTCTAGCTGGATAAATATTTTTTACGTATTACTATGAAAATAATAAGTAGTTTGCCTTCATTTCTTCTCAATTATTTGAGAAAAAAATAATTCCTCTACACATTACAAACATTAATTTGAATCATAAGTCCACACAAAGATATATTATTAATGATTCATGAGAGTGCGACTGTTCACTGTCAGTGGCAGGCTCGACCACTTCAATGGCGGCTCCAAAGCACCCCATTTGTTTGTGGCCACCCCTTACAGGATTAAGGCATCAGTCAATAGATAGATTCAGTGGATATAAGTGTAAAGAGGTGATTAGAAGACTTAATTTACTGTATCCAGCTGTAAAAGTCCTGCTTTACCATAACAGAGACATGCATTATTAGTGAAATTGGTGATTAGGGAATGAAAGAGTGATGGAGGAATAATGCTGAGGGGAGATTTATGGGTGGAGGAGAGGAATATTAGTAGTAGCAGTAGTGAAACAACGGTGGTAGAGTTGCGAAAGAGGAATAATGCTGAAGGGAGATTTATGGGTGGAGGAGAGGAATAGTAGTAGTAGTAGCAGCAGTGAAACAGCAGTGGTAGAGGAATGCAGGAGGGAAGGAGGAATAATCCTGAAGGGAGATTTGTGGGTGGAGGAGAGGAATAGTAGTAGTAGTAGCAGCAGTGAAACAGCAGTGGTAGAGGAATGCAGGAGGGAAGGAAGAATAATCCTGAAGGGAGATTTGTGGGTGAAGGAGAGGAATAATAGTATTAGCAGTAGCGAAGCTGCAGTGGTAGAGGAATGAAGGAGGGAAGGGGGAATAGTGATGAAGGGAGATTTATGGGTGGAGGAGGGGAATAGTAATAGTAGTAGTTGCAGTAGTGAAGCAATGGTGGTAAAGGAACGAAAGAGGAATAATGCTGAAGGGTGATCTATGGGTGGAGGAGAGGAATAGTAGTAGTAACAATGATAAATTGATATACAGTAGAAAGATTACGGCAAGGCATCAAAGAGAGAAATCATATTTCCGGGAGTCATACAGCAGGAATAATAAAAGAATAACATTCACTTTATTCATATTGGTAAAACTTCAAGAAGGATATGAACTCTTGATATGATCATAGTTGTGATTTTTAGAGAACACACTTGTATATAATGAGGATATTACACACACACGCCGGGAAATAGTAGTAGTAGTAGCAGTAGTGAAACAACGGTGGTAGAGGAGCGAAAGAGGAATGATGCTGAAGGGCGATTATGGGTGGAGGAGAGGAATAGTAGAAGTAGTAGTAACACTTATAGGTTGATATACACGGTACAGTGGAAAGATTACGCCAAGGCATCAAAGAGAGAAATCATATTTCCGGGAGTCATACAGCAGGAATAATAAAAGAATAATATACACTTTATTCACATTGGTAGAACCTTAAGAAGGATATGAACACATTATAAGATCATAGTTGTGATTGTGAGAGAACACACTTGTATATAATGAGGATATCACACACACCGGGAAATTACTACATCCAACTAGAGTGACATCACACTTGTGAGCCAAATGTGATAATTTATCACAGGAGTGAATCAGTTAAATCACTTGTGAGATGTCACAATTTTACATTCCGTGCTAGAAAATGACATGCCACTCAAGAGCTCTGTAAACTCTAAACAGTTGGTGGTGGTGGTGTGACTCCAGGCTCATCTGAATAGGAACCTAGTTGTCCACTAGGTGAAGTTGTCTTGCAAATACACCGTCCTCCTTTGGGAGATAGAGAGGAAGTTGGGGATGGTTGTATAAGTGATCAGTGGAGCTGCCATAAGTGAAGGTGTCCCTCTCCAGTAGTAGGGTAGCCATGAGAGTGCTGAGTGTGAATAATACCTAGCATGAGGATTGAGAGTTTACTGTCCATTCAGTCACTTAGGCAAAGAACCTTATTCAGTACAAACAGTATAATATTACAGAATTAATAACCAGTGAATATGTAAATATATATTTATACAGCCATACACTACATGCACCATGATACATTCTGAAAAATAGGACGTTAAGCAACCACCATAACTTACACACTGTATACAGTAGCTATATTGTACTATGTATATGCAGGTATATGGTGTATACTGTGCTGTATATTACTTATAAAGTACAGTACAATATAAAAAGCCCAAATTAAAATTTTTTTTTCTCTCTCTCTCTCTCTGATTTTTGTTTGTTTCTGTTACTGTATATTCTTACGGGTCCCTGGACGTTAAAGTGAACAGATGTTGTGCGATGCATGACTGTGTGTGTGTGTGTGTCTCTCTCTCTCTCTCTCTCTCTCCTTGAGTGCAAGACCTGGCAGGCTAGGTTTACCATGGAAGAGTTAAGAGGTAGGATGAGACTGGAGTGTATTGGTGTTGTGATGAGGAGAGGTAGATCGAGTTGGTTTGGGCATGTGGAGATGATGGAGGACAATCAGTGGGTGCAGAAAGCAAGAAGTGTTAACGTTAGGGGTAGGATTTCGAGAGGTAGACTGAAAAAGACCTGGGATGAGGTCATTGAGTATTACCTCAGGGATAAGGGACTGAATAGGGAGGCTGCCAAAGGTTGAGCAGCATGGAGAGCCATTATTAGGTGACCAAGGCTGATGCATGCAAGCATGTTGGAGCCTTTAAACATGAAATGAAATAAAGCTAACCTCCAAACCTGTGCAAGATTGTAGTAGTAACAGGTCATAAACATGTGTGTGTTTTAACAAGGTCAGACTGAAGGTTGTTACATTATTTCAGCTGTCTCAACATTGGACATTATAAATCTTGTTCCAGTCTTTTTTAACCTTCCAGTTTTTTTGTAATTGTCTTAATTTGACTTTGCTAAACTTTACATAGAATTGATACCAGAAAGTGTACTATTAAAGTTTTTGCTGTTCCCAAGATTAGTCCCTAACTTTTACATTCTCTTGCAGGCACGATGACTGACAAACAGAAAAATGTGATGCGTGATGTTCGCATCGGTAAGCTGTGCCTGAACATCTGTGTTGGGGAGTCTGGTGACAAACTGACCAGAGCAGCGAAGGTGGGACATGAACTTTGTGTTTAAGGTTTTCCTTTGTCTTGAAGCAGCATCAGTCACCAAGTTGATACACCGCTTCCCGATGGATCAGCGAAGTTGACCAGCTTGGGTTTTGGTTAGTACCATGATGGGTGACTGTCTGGGAAACCCAAATGCTGTGGGTAGACTGGGACAACCTTTTTGTTTTTTTACATAGCATGTATTAAAATGTCAATGTCTTGAACTGTGTAGAATTACCCCTAAGGAGACACTACAACATTAAAATTGCTTTCTTGGTATAAATTCATTCAGATGATTGGAGTGTCCATTCCTTTGATTATAGTACAAAATTAGCACAGACCTCTTTGAATAAGTATTCGGTTCCATCATATTTCATTGTCCTCTAGTTTACCAGTTATGCGGTGCAAGGCCCCAGTTTGAAGATGTTGCCAAGTGCTGCAAGAGTGAATGTGGCAAATAGGTTTTTTTTTTTACCTGACTAAGACTGGAGTTTGTAACAATGGGGTAACATAGTGATTAAGTTTGATACTTGCTTTTGCTGTAAAACAAATTTTATGAATTTTTATAAGTACCTGCCTTGTAGCCTGTTTTTGTTAGATCATTGAAAGGTAATGGGATTCTGGTCCCGTATTCACCTGTCGTTGAGGTACGACATACAAGGAATATATGAGTATTATTTCTGTCTATCTATCTATTGCCAGACGCCTCAATCCCGTTCGGGGTGGCCACAAACAAATCGCCTCCACGTCGCTCTGTCCCCCGCCATTTCACTGCCCCGCTCCCAACTCACCAAACCACCTCAGTGTATTCCTCCTAACGTTTCATATCACATCCACACCACAATGCTTCTTTATATCCTCATTTGTCAGCCTGTCTCTCCATGTGACTCCATAGGCACCTATTAAATAACTCATTTCCACTACTCTCACTCTTGACTTGTGTCCTTCCAGCAACATCCAAGCTTCATATCCATATGTTAGAGTTGGTATCACAGTACTGTCATGTAGTAACTTTTTCACTTCCATGCTCACTTCCCTGCTTCTTATCACTGCTTTCAAGGAACCAGCAACCTCTCTTCCCTGCTGTACCCTTTCAAGCACTTTACCCTCCAAACCTCCATCCTTACTCATCACACTACCCAAGTACTTAAACGTACTCACATTTTCCAATTCCTCACTATCCAATCTCGCTGTACCTTCTCTGACTTCACCTCTCTCAAAGACCATCACTTTACTCTTCCCTACATTCACCTTTAGATTCCTTTTCATACACACACTCCCAAACTCATCCACCAAGCCTTTCAGCTCTCCTTCATCTTCACTCAACTACACAGTATCATCTGCAACAACAGTACAGGGAGTTTCCAAACACTACCCTCTCTCACCAGGGCCACTCCAACATCCACTACCCTACCTTGTACCTCTTTTATTACCCCATCCATGTACAGATTGAACAACCATGGAGACATGACACATCCCTGTTTCAACCCAACCTTCCTAGAGAAAAATTCACTCAGTTCGCCATCCACACTCACTGCAGCCTTAGCACCATCATACATACTCTTCACAGCATTCAACAACTTCCCATCTACTCCATATATTCTTAATACTTTCTACAATCCTTGTCTAACCACCCTGTCATATGCTTTCTCCAAATCCATGAAAGCCACATACAACTTCTTTCCTTTCTCTAGAAACTTTTCCACTAAAGATCTAAGAATGGATATTTTATCTACACAACCTGTTCCCTTCCTAAAGCCTACCTGTTCTTCTCCAACTAATTCCTCTGTTCTTTCTCTAACTCTTTCAATAAGTATCCTACCATACACTTTTCCTATAATACAAAGAAGACAGATGCCCCTATGATTACCACACACTTCTTTTTCCCGTTTTCCTTTGTACAAGGGAATAATTATACCTGACTTCTAATCCTCCGGGACTCTACCTTCCTCCCAGGCCAATCTGGACATCTTCCACATCCATTCTACTACTATCTCTCCCCCATGCTTCAACATTTCACCAGACACTTCATCAATTCCTGGGGCTTTCCCCAATTTAACTTTCTTAATTGCGTCCACAACTTCTATCCTATTGATTTCTTCCTGTCCTCTCACCTCCCTCCTTCTCCCAGCCATTCCCCAGCCACTTATACTCGCATTACTTCCATCCTCTATGTTCAACAATTCCTTAAAGTGTTCTCTCCATCTGCTCACTTTTTCTCCCTTCTCCACTAGCAATCTACCATTTTTATCTTTCACTCCCCTGCTAACTTCACTTCCTCCCTGTGTTACTCTCTTCACCTCTTTCCAGAACATTTTCTTACAGTCCCTCCACTTTACACTCGAATTCCTTCCAAATTCCTCATCCACTGTCTTCTTACTCTCTCTTACTAATCTTTTCACCTCTCTCTCTCTTTCTACATATGAGTCTCTCTTCCGCCTCTCAACTTCTACCACGTCCCTATTTCTCATCCATTCATTGTATGCTTTCTTCTTTTGTGCCATCCTTATTAAATGCTCTCAACTCTCCAACTCGAATTCTTGCCGCTCCTTCTGGCACTTTGCCAAAAACCTTTCTAACAACTTTACCTCATCATCCTTCCCTCCTCTTTTCTACTCTGATGGCTCTGTAGCTATTTCTTATACTGATAAAGCAGATCTCTTCGCTCAGACTTTCTCCTCCCATTCCACCTTAGACGATTCCGGTGTTTTTCCTCCGTCACTTCCTCACTCTGACTTCCTCATGGCTGACATTAAGATTTCTTCAGCTGATGTATTTTCTGCCATCACTGGCCTCAATACTAACAAGGCATATGGACCTGATGGAGTCCCTCCTGTTGTCCTCAAGAGCTGTGCTTCTGTGCTTACACCCTGCCTAGGTAAACTCTTTTGCCTTTGTCTTTCAACTTGTACCTTTCCTTCTTGCTGGAAGTTTGCTCTCATTCAGCCAGTTCCAAAGAAGGGTGTCCCTTCCCAACCCTCTGTCGTCCAATTGCTTTAACATCCTGTTTCTCAAAAGTTTTTGAGTCTTCTGAACAAAAAAATTTTAAAGCACCTTTCCTGTCGCAACCTTCTTTCTGATCGTCAGTATGGGTTCCGCCAGGGATGCTCCACTGGGGATCATCTTGCCTACCTTTCAGACTCCTGATCATCCTCCTTCCGGGACTTCGGCGAAAGCTTTGCCATCGCACTTGACATCTCAAAGGCTTTCGATCGAGTCTGGCATAAATCCTTAATTTTCAAACTACCTTCTTACAGTTTCTATCCTTCAATCTGTGCCTTCATCTGTAGCTTCCTTACTTTTTGTTCTATAGCCACTGTTGTAGGCTGCCATCGTTCTTCTTCTAAATCTGTCAACAGTGGTGTTCCTCAGGGCTCTGTCCCATCACCAACTCTCTTCCTTTTATTCGTCAATGATCTAAGCTGTACATTTAACTCTCCACTCGTACGCTGATGATTCCACCTTTTACCTTTCCATTCGGTTCGTGCAACGTCCATCCCAGCAATTACTTCAACAAACAAGGGATGAGGCTATGGCACACCTAATGTCTGACGTGGTTCGTATCTCTGACGGGGGTAAAAATAATCTTGTTTTTAATACATCAAAGACTCAGTTTTTGCACCTATGAACCTGACAGAATCTTCCACTGGAGCACCCACTTACGTTTAATAATGTCCAGCTCAAGCCTGCATCATCCTTGAACATGCTTGGGGTTTCAGTCACTCAGGATTTATCTTTGAAAGATCATTTCACATCTTTTGTAAAATCAGCTTCTGAGAGATTAGGTGTGCTATGCCAACTCCGTACCTTCTCTACCCTTGCACAGTTGTTGACTTTATACATGGGTTATATTCGCCCCTGTGTAGAGTAGAACTCTCGTGTGGGGAGGCTGCCCACATAAAGCTCTTCTCAATAGGGTGGAGTCAAAGGCTTTTCGTCTCCTTAACTCTGCACCTCTTACTGGCTCCCTTCAATCTCTGTCTCTTTGCCGCACTGTTGCCTCTTTATCTCTTTTCTGTTGCTACTTCCATGGTCACTGCTCTGAACTGTCTGCTTTCATCCCTCCACCTCTACAACAGGCGCGTAGCACCTGTCTAGCAATAAATTATCATCCTTTTTCCGTCCAACTCTCTAATGCAAGAGTTAACCGTTACTCCCAGTCCTTCATTTATGCAACGGGTCAAGTCTAGAACTGTCTCCCTCTGTCTGTATTTCCTACTTCCTATGATCTCCAGTCTTTCACATGCAGCGTGTCCAGGCATCTCGAAATGAACAGATCTTGAATTTGGCTCACTTTTGTATTGTTTTTGTTTTTTTCTTGGAAGGAATTGTTTGCGGGCTCCTAGCTTTTGGTTTCTTCTTACTCGCATTAAAAAAAAAAAAATGGTATAGAGGGAGCAGGGATCGTGTTGAAAGAAGCCTGATTGATTATGTGCTTATACAGTAGTGAGATCAATGCTGGGAATGGTTGCCGATACGAGGGCCATGAGAGGAAGATATGGAAGTCTGTCAGATGATATGATTGTGGTATGCAAGATCAGTCTGAGAGAAGTGAGGTGGACGAGAAGAGAGAGGAGCAGTCAGGGAGAAAGACTGAACGTCGAGAAGCTGAGGATCAAAGAAATGTTAGATGAATACAGGACCAAAGAAAGGGAGGATTTAGAATCAGTGAATTGGAATGGAATGGATCTGGACAGCGTGTGGAATGCTTATAGGGATTGCATAGTTAGAAATGCTAAAGCGGTGTGTGGTGTGGCAAGAGTAACAACAAAGGAGAAAGGTATGGCATGGTGGGATGAAGAGGTTAAGAGAGCAGTTGAGGAAAAGAGGAAGAAGTGGCTAGATTGGTAACAGGACAGGGATTCAATTGAAATATGAACTGAATGTGTTGAGAGCAAGAAGCACATAGAGACTAGTGAAGAGGAAAAAGGAGGAGGTAAATGATGATGTAGGACGAAAAATGAATGCAAACTACTCTGAAAATAGGAAGTTATTCTGGAAAGAGGTGTGGAAATGTAGAAGGGAAAGCAGAGAGGAATGTGATGATGTGAAGGATGTACTGTATGTGGTGGATTATTAACCCATGGGGATGAAGTCAGGACCACATGGAAGGAATATTTTGAAAGCCTGATGAATGGGAATAGAGAGAGCAGAGCAACTGCAAACATGATTGGTTTTGGGGGTGTTCAGACAAGGAATGCAGTGCCAGGAAACATGACACTCGCACAGGTGAAGTGGCTGAAAAATGGGAAAGCAGCTGGGGTTAATGAGGTGTATGCAGAGATGTTGAAGTGTAGTGGAGAGAGTGGAATGAAGCGCTTTTTGGAGATTTGTAAGAAGGCTTGGATGAGGGACACTGTGCCAGCAGAGTGGAAAAAGGTTGTGACTGTACCCCTGTACAGATATAAAGGTGAGCGAAGTGACTGCGAGAATTATTGTGGCATAGGTTTATTGAGTGTAGTAGGGAAGGTGTATGGAAGAATTATTATAGAGAAAGTAAGAGAAATGTCATAAGTCTTAGTAAGTGATGAACAGGGTGGCTTTAGGAGTGGCAGAGGATGTGTGGATCAAATATTTGCAGTGAGACAGTTAGCTGAGAAGGCTTGTGAGAAGGACCATAAGGTGTGTATGGCATTCATTGATCTGGAAAAAGCATACGACAAAGTGGACAGACAAGGATTGTGGAAGGTTTTGCACATGTACGGTGTAAATGGTAAGCTGCTAGGTGCTGTCAAGAGTTTTTATGATGGCAGTGAAGCATGTGTAAAAGTTAATGGGCATCAAAATGAATGGTTCACAATCAATGTCGGCATGCAACAAGGTTGTGTGGTGTCCATGTTTGTTCAGTATATATATATATATATATATATATATATATATATATATATATATATACGGATGATGTGATGAGAGAAGTAAAAACAGAAGTAATGGAGAGGAGGATGGCATTGGTGATGGATGGAACCTCTCAGATTTGTTGTATGGTATGCTGATCATGTGGTATTACTTTCAAATACCGTACAAGAACTTGGTAGACTAGTGCAGAGTTTTGCTGATGTCTGTGAGTGTCATGCCTTGAGAGTAAATGTAGAAAAGAGTAAATTGATGGTTATTGAGAGAGAAGTGACTCCCAATGTGATGTTACACTGAATGGAGAGAGACTGGAATTGGTGAGAGAGTTCAAATACCTGGATACAGTGATAGAAAAGAGAGGAAAATGTGCAAAAGAAGTGGAAAGTAGAGTGACACAAGGAAGGAAGGTAGCTGGTGCAGTGATGGCTTTGATAAACAGAGACTTGAGTGTTGCATCTGCACGAGGCTTACATGAAGGAATGTTAGTGCCAACTTTAACATATGGTTATGAGACTATGGTGTGGCATGAGAATGAAAAGTCAAGAGTTAGAGCGATGGGGATTGGACTGCCGAGGAATGTATGTGGAATATAAAGTGGATAGGATATGAAATAATGTGATTCGTGAAAAGTGTGGAGTGAGGAAGTCTGTGGACACCAGAATAGAAGAGAGTGTACTGAGGTGGTTTGGTCATGTGGAGAGAATGGATAACAATAGAGTGGTGAAAAAGGTATATCTGAGCGAATTTGAAGGAGGGAGGAGACTAGGTAGCCTAGGCCAAGGAGAAGGTGGAGAGATATGGTGGATAAATGTGTGAGGAAGAGAGGTTTGGAAGTTGGTGAGGCTATTGGACTGACAAGAGATTGAGCTGGCTGGATGAATATTGTGAGGAGGAGTGCATGATCAGGGATTTGGCACCCCTTGTTAACATGACAGTGTCTGGATTGAGTCTGTCGGATATGTTTTTGTGAAACTACAGAATGTAGTGAATGTTTTTGGCATATCCAATAGAGCCAGGATTCCGGGGGCTTGAATGATGAGCAAATGGAACTGTGGCCCATTGGATTGGGCAAATTTTGGCTGTCTGGATATTGCTGCTCCTCACCCTGCCCTAGGGTATGAATGGAGGTCCGGATGATGATGATGACGACTTATTCACTCTTATAAATGAACTCCAACTGATAATTATTCATCACAAAGACTATAGCCAGTGATTTCACAGATTTTTTTTTTTTTTTTTTTTTCCAGTGATAGAACACCACAATACAAGTATTTAGTCACACATTTGTACAGTATTACACAACACCTGAAAGAACATGTAGAGAAAAATACCAAACAATCTTGATCACTTTAGTGTCAATTCATGCAACAATATCCCATGCACTTTAATGTGGGGTAAAAATTTCAGCAAATGTACTTTATAGCAACCTTCCGCAAGTTAGCCGCGTGTCAGTTCTGCCTTCCATGACCGCTGTGTAGGGACTGAAGGCACAGGGAGACCCAGGCTGCTCACCCCAGTATCATACGCTGTACACGTGATCACCCCCCTAGCGTGAGATATCTTTTACCCCTTATTAGTGTTCAGGGATATACACTTAGGACAATCTCTTCTGCCATTTTCTGATGAACCAAGCAAGAGTTGTAACAGCTGACCAGCTAAATACAACGGGGAAACAGATTTAACAAGAAACCTTTGTTTATGAGTAATGCATTACAGTATCAGTGGTTCATAGGCAGCACAATTACTGGTAAAGGTCGTTTTCAGGAAGGCATCAAGAATTGGCGAGGGTGTTTGGAACGTAACCCTCGCTGATTCGGGAGTGTTACTGTACTGTATGTTACTGTACAATACCATAATCGGTACTGCACAATACTATACCAGAACCTGAATCTGAAAGATATAGAAATTAGTGAACATATACAAGTGAAATGACACAGTAGGCCTACAAGTCACAGATAACAATTCCTGGACTGCTGATTTGGAGTATTGTTTTCGTGTTTCATTTTTGTAGACTCCAATATGCTTGTATGCATCGGCCTTGGTCACCTAATGGCTGCTGTCCATGCTGCTCGATCTTTGGCAGCCTCCCTGTTCAGTCCCTTAACCCTGAGGTCACACTTAATGACCACGTCCCACGTCTTTCTCGGTCTACTCCTTGCAACCCCACCCCCAATATTAACACTTCTCTCCTTCTGCACCCAGTTATCATCCCCCATCCTCCCCACATGCACAGACCAATCTACCTCTCCTCATCATGACACCAATACACTCCAATACACTTGGTATGTTGGTGAGTGCTTGTATGCCTAGTAGAGTGTTCAGAAAAATCGAACCTTCAGGAACTTGAAGGACAAAGTGCTTATTCAGTTCCACTACTGGTGGGAGCTACACCATACTTTGCAGTTATTCTTTGGCCTTCTCAAACCCATGCCTCATTTCAACGCTAGTTACAATGCAAGTGGTAACTCCCGCCTTGATCGCAGCGGGGCTTGACGTGGGGGAACTCATTTTGTCTGTCAGATCTCTCCACTCTGTTCAGAAGGAATCAAGGACTGAGATTGCTGAAGAGATCAAAAAAGAATTCCAGCCACAAACACCCTCGATTCTCCATTTTGATGGAAAGCTCTTGCCCAGCATCGATGGTAGCGACTGCAGTGATTGCCTGGCAATTGTTGTTACAGGGATTGGTACAGAGAAGATCCTGGTGATTCCTAAGATCCCTGCTGGAACAAGCGAAGCAATGGGAGTGGCAGTGCTAAGGACCCTGGATGAATGGCTGGAAGTGAAGTCCTGGATTGCAGGGCTCTGTTTTGATACTACAGCGTCTAACACCAGGATTCACAGCAGAGCTTGCTTTGTCATTGAAAGAGGTCTCCAAGTCCCGCTGTTGTTCATGGCATGCAGGCACCACGTGTGAACTCGTAGTGGCAGGGATCTTTAACCTCTTGTTCCCTTCTTATGGTCCTGAAATTCCTCTCTTCAGTTGATTCAAAGATTTCTGAAACAAAATTGACACAGATTCCTTCGATCCCTACGATGATGACCCAGATGAAAAATCTCAGTCGTGGATTGCTAACAGAGCCGAGGACATTGAACACTTCATACTCAGCCACGTGGATTGTGCGCAACCCTGTGATGACTACCTTGAGCTCCTCCAGCTGTCTTTGGCTTTCCTCAGCAAGAAGCCAGCATGGATGACCTTTCACCGTCTAGGTGCCTATTGCAGAGCACATTGGATGGCCAAAGGTCTTTACTGCCTCAAGATTTTTCTTTTCAGAAATCAACTGAAGGATGCAGCCTCCTTCCCTTTCACATAGCATCAAAAGGAGGCCATCAAACGCATCTGTGTCTTCCTTGTCACCATCTATGTGATGCACTGGCGTGAATCCCCAAATGCTGTTGACACTCCAATCACTGACCTCCGTCTCCTGAAGAAGATTGAAGAATTCAAAGAGGTAGATCCCATTGTAGCAAAGAAGACACTGGACAAAGTTAAAAGCCACCTCTGGTACCTCAGTGAGGACCTGGCTCCACTAGCCATGTATTCTGACAAAGTCTCTGCTGAGGAAAGGCAGGAAATGCTGAAAAATGTGACCACAGCACTGCCGAGGAAGAAGGGTGTGCACCGTGTAAACATGAAGATGATTGATAAGGCATCAGATCTGAGAATCTCTAAGTTTGTCACCCAGAAGTCTAAAAACCTCGTCCAGTGTTTGAAGTTGGATACTCCGACAAGCATCAGTGATCTCTGCCCCATTCTTGATGTCATGGCCCATCTCAGAGTGGTTGGTGATGCTGCTGACCAGGCATTCAAACTGGCAATGGACTACAACAGTGGTCTGACGAAGAATGAAGAAGAACGACAGCTGATCTTCCATGTTATACGGCACCACAGAGCCCTCTATGACCCGACCAAAATATCCCACATGTAATAAACTGATTATGCTTATTGTATAGCTCAAAAATATATATATTTTTTTTTTACCACATTGTTTAATTTTACCTTTCTTTGCCATACCCTTCTCGTAATCAGATCAGTTAGATTTACAGAATGCAGGGATAGTGAGGCACGACTTTGCATTGATAAAAAACTATAAATATTTGCTTGAATGCTTTGTTTGTAAAGTGGACTCGATTGCATACTTTGCCCACCTAAACATTCAAACAAAAATTTCTCCCCTATTTGTTCTGCACACCCTATGCCTAGTGATTCAAGATGCTTAAGGTGTATGTTACCTGTGTTGTCTGGGCCACAGGCAGATGAGTGCCTAAGGTTGCTAATGCTGTGCTTCGTCTGGTTGTAAGTGAAGGGTGCGAAGTCTGGGTCTGTGGGGAACTCTCTCTTGCGTCGGATGACACGTCTGTCGTCATGATGGGGGTTTAGGTGACTGACATGTGAAAAGTGATTGATGAGAGTGTTAGCATGTTTGTTTGTTGGTATTAGTGTCTATTGTTGTGATGGCAGCATGTGATTGTGTAGTGTTCTTGTTGGAGAGTGTGATGCTGTTTAGTGTATTGTGGAGTTTGTTGGTGTTTGTTTTGTGATCAAGTGTTTGAAGGTAATTATTTCAGTTTAGTGTTTTCTGCTCTGATATTTTATGTTTATTTGAGTGTTGAGTGCTTGTATTTGTTGTGTGGTGTTTTGTGTATGGGGTGTTGGGGAGTGTAACAGTGTGTTACATTGACTGATGAGGTCTTGAGTTTCTGGTGTGAAGTAGGGGTTGTGTCTTTCTGTTCCCTCTAGGGATATATCTTTTGTCTGCATTTTGAATAATTGAAAGTGTGTGCAGCAGTGTTGATGTTTGTGATGGGTGTACTGTTTAATCCCTACACCGCGGGGTTGTTTTTGCGCTCCTTGCAAGTCCCACGAGGATATTCGCGCTCCACCTGACTTTTTAAAAATATTTGCCAAAAATCAGTTATTAGTCCTAGCTTTCTCCTGGGATGTTTGTTGAGCCTTCGTCAAGTACCGTAGGACTTGTGGAGACGTCTGAAGTTGGGTAACGAATTCTCCACTTTACATTTCCTGACACCCCGTAATGTGATTACCACAGCCTGATATTATCACTAGAAACACTATTCTATGATTTTCAAGTAGTTTGGAATCCAAAAAAAAAAAAAACTGAAAGCAATGAAAATTATGAGCATGTACGAGCTTCCCACTTGCGCTCGTTCCCCGCTGGTATTCTGTCATTTATTATTCATAAACACACTCACATTTTATATTCCTGTTACTATATTACACATATATATTTACAGTATTTATCCATAAGTTTCCTTCAGTAATAGTAGTTTATTTTCACTCCAGGCATTAACTTTCTCGTTCAGTAACCTAGCGTAGAGAGCAAAGCTTTCACTGTCATTACTCCAAGTATTTATACTCATATTCTTATATTAGTAATTATTTACTTACATTTCTATTTTATTTACCCTATGTTATACACTATCTATCTATCTATCTATTGCCAGACGCCATTATCCCGTATGGGGTCACTTCCAGTAAATAAGGGCTCCTTTCCCTTGGAGCCAGGATGAACTTGGGACACTGAAGCACTCGTAGTTTATCACCATTTCCTCCACTGGCTCATCACACGATTCACCAGAAAGATTGTAGTCACTGTCCATCATTATCACGGATAAATTAGCCAGTTCACGTTCCACAGCAGAGTCATTTAGTCCTTTACCCCTTCCCACACGAGGTTTAGTAGGGGTAGAGGTCACAGGGCCCTCTAGATGTGGCAGAAATGGAGGGGCGCGAGTGCTATGTGCCGTCATCTCAAGAGACAACACTGAACTAAATGACGATGCAGATATGGGGCCGCCAAGGGTTGACAATGTCAGCAAGGTGACAGCTGCTACTTTATATGTTGTGAAATGATTGGCAGGAAATTAGGTAGTTCCAGGGGAATGTAAACACTTAGGCTTCTCCCTTCCTTTCTTATGTATATTTTTATTACGAGAATAGATTATACGGCATATTTCAAGGGGAAATTACCAGGGAAAATTAGAAAACAAGTGCATTTGGGATGTTACCAGGTGATAATTAGCCAATTCCAGGTGTATAGCATTATCAGTTATCTCTTTTTTTTTTTATATATACATATTATATTGTATAAGAATAGGGCATGGGGCTTATTTCAATGGATGAAATCAGTGGAAAATTCCAGGGAAGATTTGCTTAGCGCAGCGCGGCCGGGCAGGTGCGAGGAGAGGGTAATGGAGGGGAGGTAGGGAGGGAAGGCAAGAACAGGGATAAATGGCTAAATTGTCAACAATGGATGGGAGTACAGATGACATTAGCAGTGCTGATGAAATGGATGGGGTTGGGGGATTGGATGGTGTGGGAAGGATCAGTGGGTTAGGCTGAGGAGGTGTGGAGGAGTAAGAGAGGGGCTGGTGGGGGGATTATAGGGTAGGAGGAAGGAGCCTAAGGAGCAGGTCCAGGTGTTTGTGCAATATTCTGGATGCAAGTGTTGTGTGGGTGAAATGGGTCCAGTTCTTGCAGGAACTGCACTGAACTGAACCCTTTGTCTGTCGACTCAAAGTGATGTGTTTTGAGCACGTTGGACATATGTATTTCTTGATGGGTCCTGGATTGCCCCCTTGTTTGTCATGGTGCTTGAAGCTCTGGTGTGACTTTAGAAATTGACTCCTATGGAAGATGTTGTAAGGTGATGACTTGGTGTTGATTGCAGAGAATGAAAGGGAGGCAGAGGAAGGTGTTAGGAAATGGAGAGTGAATGAGTAACAAGGGTTTGAAAGTACGTTTGAACAAAATATTGAGGATATCTAGGGCTGGTGGCAGTACTGTCAAAGCAGAGGAAGTGTGACTATGTACGGTTTGCCATAAGGGTGTGGGAAGTAACTCCACCTTGTACAGTGATTATGATAAGTGGGGGCATAAGATATGTAATGTATTAGAGGTAAACTGCAAAATAATTCTGATTTCATATGTGTGGTGTGTTGAGGAGAGCATGTAGAGATTGTCAGTTATGAAATTATTGATCTTGCTGGAGAGTCCCTTGAGTGTGGATGAGTTTTGTTATTTGGGGGCCATGGTATGTGCTGGAGGTGGAGTAAGAAATGATTGGAGGAAGTTCAGGGAACCGTAGCTTTTCCTGACACTGTGCTTAGGAATTGTTGTATGTGGCATTTGTTAAGATTGTAATGCTGTATGGTAATGAGACTTAGGCAATAAAGGAAGAGGATCATTGTAGGTTCAGACATACAGAAATGACAATGATTAGATGGATTTGTAGTGTAGAGTGCTTGACAAAAGTATTGCGCGCCCGGCGCCCCTCCGACGAAACAAACCTTTCAAGTATGGAAAAAACATGTAAATAATGCATTATAATTACCTTTAATGCTTGGTAGGGTTTCCTTTGTGCTTCTTCACGGACCTGAGACGTCGTGGAAGTGAAAGGGCGAGGTTCCTCAGGTGCTGGGGTGATATACTTGCCCAGGACTCAGGAATGGTTGCTTCCAGCTTAGGCAGAGAGCTCACGTCCTTCCCTTGGAGATTCTTCTTTATGAGGTACCAGAGGTTTTCTATCGGGTTGATGTCTGGGCTATTGCCTGGCCAGTCTTTCATGAAGGAGACCTCACAGTCACGAAGCCAGTTGGTGACAGATTTGGCTTTATGAGCAGGTGCACCGTCCTGCTGAAACATTCGTGCACCTGTGAGCTCGAAGGACTCGGGTAAATGATCACAAAGCAGCTCCAGGTTAACATCCTGATTCACTCTGCAGTTACCGGGAAGCACAACAAGCTTCCCCAAACCCTTACCAGAGAAACGACCCCATACCATTAGTGAATCTGGGTGTTTAACTGTGCTCTCCACGTAACGGGAGTCAAGCGGGTCACTACCTCTGCGCCGGTACACACGCGCTCCATGATTACAGGTAACGGTAAACATTGTCTCATCGGACCACAACACTGACAACCATTGGTCCTCACCCCAGGTAAGGTACTTGTTAGCAAAGGCAAGCCTACGAAGTCGCTTGTTACGTGTAAGATGAGGCTTTCTCACAGGCCTGTGGCTTGTTTAACCAAATTCATAGACTCTTCGAGAAACCGTGTGCACTGAAATCTCACCAAACACTTCCAGGTTGCTCTCCTTAATTCTCCTTGCAGTCACACGAGGATTAGACTCCACTGCACTATTTAACACATTAACAGACCTCGGGGAAGTTTTCCTGGGCCTACCAGACCTTGGTTTCTTTGTAGGAACGTCACCACTATTTTCCACTCGGTAATGGGCACACCACCTCCGCACTGTCGACCGAGCCACACCAACCAAATCACTAATTTCCTTTGTGGGGTGGCCTGCCTCCTTTAGAGCAGTGATCTGTGATATTATTTACTACATAGTAAAGTAGTGAAAGCCAAAACACTGCAGGTCACTAGGGAAAAAATGGCGCAACAAGAGAGGGAGGAGCGGCTGGGTTCCCCCCTCTCACGCAACCCACAGGCAACTGAGGTGCCAGCCAA
Source organism: Coenobita brevimanus (assembly GCF_032717465.1). Taxonomy (NCBI): domain Eukaryota; kingdom Metazoa; phylum Arthropoda; class Malacostraca; order Decapoda; family Coenobitidae; genus Coenobita; species Coenobita brevimanus. The sequence continues at coordinate 64,106,459 of NC_136976.1, forward strand.
CCAGCGCGTAGTAAGGCCTCAGGCTGCCGTGACGTCATGCTAGCGTCCAAAACTTCTGGCTAAATTTTTTCTCCCAAAAAGGGTGATTCTTTTTTTGCCAAAAGTATTGCGTGCCTTGACATAGTCACGCAGTACTTTTGTCGAGAACTGTATCCTTGAATTTGTGGCCAATGGGGGCTAGGATTGAGTTTAAGAAGCTGAGAGGAAGGATGGGACTGGAATGTATTGGTGTTGTGATGAGGAGGGGTAGATTGATATGGTTTGAGCATTTTAAGAGGATGGAGGATGACAGGTGCAGAAGATGAGAAGTGTGAACATCAGAGGTAGGGTTGCCAGAGGCGGCCCAAAAAAGACATGAGATGAGGTCATAAAGTATAACCTCAGGGATAAGGGACTGAATAGAGAGGTTGCCAGAAATCAAGTAGTGTGGAGAACCGCTGCTAGGTGACCAAGGCTGACGAATGCAAGCATATTGGAGCCATTATAAATGGTGCGATTTGTCCAGCAGACGAGGCTTCACGTGAGGTTTCTGTTGCTTTCAGTAATCTTTCAGAGAGACTTAGTGTTTGTCAGTTCACCTCCAGCCCACTTCGTTCAATATTTCGAGCTCATTTGAATTGAGTGCAGAGGCACTTAGTGTTTATCGGTTACTTTTTCTTTGGCAGATGGGTAAGAAAGTGTTGACACCAGCAAATGTATGAATGCCAAAAAGATACCCAGGCTTCTTAGCAATTTATGTGATGTTTAGTTTGTATCTCACTTGTTCACAAGAACATGGGCTGTAATCATTTACTGGTACTTTCATACAAAGTTGGTGAGAATGACAGGAACATTTGTCATCACTGAGTTCATGAATTAGCAGCCATCAAAATGTTGCGCATGATGGTCAGCCTCTGCATGGTGTAAAGCCCCTCATCTGAGTTGATCAGCATGTTCATCACACTGTTGCTTGATGACATTTTTATTAGGATATCTGGAAGAGAAGTTCGTCAGATTGCAGGGTGTGATTGAAGCAGTACAGTACCTAGTTATGTGCTCTCGTGATTTTTACGGAAGGTATCACAGTAACTATCAAAGACAATGACCACAGTAAGTGTTATAGCTATTTGTCCAAATACATCACAAGGCATGGTGTTCCACACACTACCTACAAACAAATGGCCTGCTTCCAGATCTATTAGTAGCTACTTAGAGATATCCTCAGTTTTGTCTCATGTGATGTTATAGCCATAGTTGAACCTGCTGCAAAGAAGTAAACTAGACCAGTGGTTTCCAACCTGTGGGGCGCGCCCCCCTAAGGGGACATAAAGGGCTGCCTGGGGGGATGCGAAGGCTTGATAAAGGGGTTAATTATATTTGAAAACTATGAATTATGATGGAATTCAGTAATTTCTAAATATGGAGAAAATATTTAAGATACGAATAAGAAATCTTGTTATCTGAATATATAAACAATTTCAGAGATTAAGAATCTGTGATATTTATTGCCATGTGCCAACTATTCCAGTAAAATACAGTACAGTGTATTTGAGGAAGGGGGGCGCAGGGAATGTGTCATTCAGTGAGGGGGGACGAGAATTAGAAAAGGTTGGAAACCATTGCTTTAGATATGGCAGGACTACAGGAGCCAGTTTAAGTGAAGACAAAGGGGAGCTGCAAGGCCTGGTGAATGAGTTAGAGAGAGAGTGTAAGAAACAGAATCTGAAGGTGAATATAGAGAAAAGTTGTGGTTTTCAAGAGAAATGAAGTCACTGAATGTACAGTGAGGTTGGATGAGGAGGAAATGGAAAATGTGGGTTCATTTAAGTTAGTACAGTACTTGGGTATTGTGATGAGTAAGGCTGGAAATTTAGAGGGTGAAGTGCTTGAGAGGGTACAACAAGGAAGATGGGTTGCTGGTTCTTTGAATGCAGTGATGAGAGACAGGGAAGTGGGCATGGAAGTAAAAAAGTCATGCATGACAGTATTGTGATACCAGCTCTAATGCATGGAAGTGAAACTTGGACCTTGTTGGAGGGACACAAGTCAAGAATGAGAGCAGTGGAAATGAGTTAATTGAGAGGAGCATGTGGAGTCACATGGAGAGAGGAAGTGAAGGAGCATTGTGGTGTGGATGTGGATGTGATAAAAAGCATTAGGAGAAATACATTGAGGTGGTTTAGCCATATGGAGAGCAAGAGTGACGAGGAGAGTGATGTGAGTGAGAGTGAGGGGGAAGCCAAGGATGAGATGGAGGTATATGAGAGAGGGGGGTGTGAGCTGGAAGCAGGACAGTGAAATGGCGGGGGACAGAGCGACATGGAGGTACATAATTTGTTTGTGGCCACCCCTTACGGGATTAAGGCATTGTGCAATAGATAGATAGATAGATATTAGCACTTGTATGTATGCTTTACATTCATGTACTCAATACATATATTGTAAATATGGTTTTAGCACTATAGTTATAAGAATTAGGTAGTCCTTAACCCCTTAACCGCGGGGCGTCACTTTCGTGACGCTTGGGAGCAAGGGATCATACCGCAGGGCGTCGCTTTTGTGATTCTGTGTTATTTTGAATTCACCCGGGCTTCCAAGTGGGGGCTTGTATCATCTATCAGTACTGCCAATGTCCAACACTAGTCAGCACTCCTAATCTCATCTGTACTCCCATCCATTGTTGACAATTTAGCCATTTCTCCCCGTTCTTGACTCCCCTCCCTACCCCCCCTCCATTACCCTATCCTCTCGCCTGCCCGGCCGTGCTACGCTAAGTAAATCTTCCCTGGAATTTTTCACTGATTTCATCCATTGAAATAAGCCCTATGTCCTATTCTTATACCAAATAATATATACAAGAAAGAAATAAGGTAAGGGAGAGTGCCAAACACCTGGAATTGGCTAATTATCACCTGACAACACCTCACGTGCACTCGTTCGCTAATTTTTGCTGTTTTTTTCCCCTTGAAATATGCCCTATAATCTATTTTCGTAATAAATATACATGTAAGGAGGGAAGGAAGAAGCCTAAGTGATATTTACATTCACCTGGAACTACCTAATTTATAATGTATTGTCTAGATTTCCTGCCAATCATATCAGTGCTAAACAAAGATGTTTCAAGATCTAACATTGGTAGCTCTGAAAATATATCTCCTAAGTAGGCCTCTAATCTATTTTCGTAAGGAGGGAAGAGAGAAGCCTAAGTGATATTTACATTCACCTGGAACTACCAAATTTATAATGTATTGTCTAGATTTCCTGCCAATCATATCAGTGCTAGACTTAGCTGTTTCAAGAAGTAATATTGGTAACCCTGAATAACCCCTTAGCAGGCCTCCACGCTAGCCCTCCGTTATCAGGTTACTCTCAACTTCCGAAGTGAGAGTACGTATGTTTCTTCTTGCTGACTTCAAGGCCTTTTTTCACCCCCATGCAAATGGCCCTGTGACCTTTACCCCCTACTAAACCTCGTGTGGAAAGAGGTAAAGGGCTGACAATTGATAAAAGAGTGACTACGATCTTTCTATTGAGTAAAACAGTGCAAGTGGAATTGTAAATAATGTGTAAACAGCAAGTGAAAGTAATGAATGTAAATATACGTGAACAATGGAAAACAGTTTTATAAGTTATTTCAAGTGACAGTGCACAACACAGTGTAAATAAAATAGAAATGTAAATAACGTAAATAAAATAGAGAACGTAAATAGAAATGTAAATGAGTAGTATTATAAGAATACGAGTATATACCCTAGGAGTAATGAAAGTGAAAGTTTCACTCTAGCATGTCTGAATGCTATGAGTTATGAGAGTGAAGATGAAAGTGACATTCACTCTCAATGCCAGTATACAGGACGAGAAAGTGAATGCTACGTATTTTACTGAAAGAAATTGAATCCCTACAGTGACAATAGACTAATACTACTGAAGGAAACTTATGAATAAAGACTGTAGATATATATAAGTGTTATATAGTAATAGAAATATAAAGTGTGAGGGGTTTTATGAATAATAAATGACAGACTACTAAGAGCGAACTAGTGCCAGTGCGACGATCAGACGCGCTCATAATTTCCATTGCTTTCACAGTGTTTTTTTTTTTTTTTAGTATGGATCCCAAACTACTTGAAAATTGTAGAATAGTGTTTATAGTGTTTGTATCTGGCTGTGGTAATCATATTACGGGTTGTCGGGAAGTGTAAAGTGGAGACTTCGTTACCCTACTTCAGAGGTCTCCACAAGTCCTACGGTAACTGACGAAGGCTCAACAATCATTCCAGGAGAAAGCTGAAGGTATGTGCCATAAGCATATGTAATTTTATTATTCTAGGACTAATAACTGATTTTTGGCAAATATTTTTTGAGAGTCTGTCGGAGCCCAAACAACCCCGCGGCAAACGCAAGTCATTGGTAAACAAGCCCGCGGTGTAGGGGTTAAGGAGGAGTAAGACCACCTCAAAAAATAAATAAATAAATTTTAAAAAATGAAAATAAAAAAATTGTGACTTTATTAAGAGAGAAGTGTCTTTCTGAGTATGAGGAGGATCCGTCAATAAACATGGAAAATATGATTGTATGAGGGATAGGTTTTAAGTTTGGATAAATTTGGTTAGGTTAACATGAAATAGGTTGTGGGTTATTTTTTTAGTATAAATAAGGCTATACCACGTTGAGTACACCGCTTCCCGTCCGATCAGCAAAGTTAAGCAACGTTGAGTCTGGTTAGTACTTGGATGGGTGACCGCCTGGGACACCAGATGCTGTTGGCATCCCTACGTGTCAAGTGGGGTTGGTGGAGGATTAGTGCCCCTCCCTGTAAAACAATTAACTCTAAGCCCTTGGCCACCCCATTTGGGATACATGGCGTCTGGCAATGGATGGATGGATAAGGCTGGCTTAAGAAAATTTAGGTTAGGTTTGAGTAAATGGGCACTGATAAGGGTAATTTTGCACAAGAATGGCATTCTAAGATGTCTTCCGTCAGTCTCTGTGCACATGTTTGGGTAAGTTTGGTTAGGTTAGCTTAAAATCAGTTAGGAAATGTCAGGATAAATAAGCTTGGGTTGTTAAAAAAATTTAGGCTAGGTTTGGATAAATAGGCGCTGATATGGGTAATTTCCCCAAAAAATGGGTTCTAAGATGGCATGTGTCTTCACACATAGGTTAGGGTAGCATAAAACTGATTAGGTTAGCCTAAATAGGTAACTTCAGGATAAGTGTTGTTAGGTTAGGTTGTGTAAACTTAGCTTTGGATAAATAGGCACTGATGTGGATAATTTTGCTAGAAAATGGTGGTGCAAGATGGTGTCTATCTGTAAACAAACACTGCTTTTGAAATGATTTTTGTTACTTTTAAAAGAAATTAAACAAAATCACTGATATTGAAAACACAGTTGGAAAATACTTGAAGAATTCCAAGAAGGACTAAGGAAGGAGGTGGACGAAGAAAGAAAGAAAAAGAAGAAGAAAAAAAAAAAAGCTGCAAAATATTGTGGCCGTAGATTCTTAACACGTAGATTGCGAGCCACAGCTCAGGCTGTGCTGGCTGTGCATCACTGCTAACTACTCCACCCCTACACAAACTTACGCATGGCACTATGCAAAGATGGAGAGAGAGATGCCCCCCCCACCCCCACCCCCCCACAACTCCTCTACGTAAACTTATGCATGGCGCTACTCAAAGACAGAGAGAGAAAGAGATTATATATATATATTTCCACACCAGATGATGCCCTGGATGTTTATCTTCAACTTTATAATAAACAAAATCTATTAAAAAAAAAAAATCGATTTTTTGGGCACCATGGGATAAAAAAAAAAAAGTAATTGCGCAATCCATGGGTTAAGGATCTAGGACCACCATAGGATGCTGCTGGTCTATCTATCTATTGCCAGACACCTTAATCCTGTAAAGGGGGACCACAAACAAATCACCTCTTATGTTGCTTGTCCCCTGCCATTTCAATGCCCTGCTCCCAGCTCACACACCTGTCTTTCATATATTGCTGATAAATATTTGAGAATGATTGGGTAAATATGGATTGGAGCAGATGGGGGATGTGGAAGGTATGTGCAAGATATTTACAGAAGAAATCTGTGCAGCATGTGAGGTGGGGTGTGGGGTGAAGAGAAGATGAAAGGGGGTGCAATGAACAGCATGGTGGAATGAAGAGGTGAGAGAGGCTGTGGTACAGAAGAAGAAAGCATATAGTGAATGGGGGAGAAACAGGAGCGTAGAAGAAGTTGAGAGATGGAAGAGAGTTATGTGTAGAGAGGAAGAGAGAGGTAAAAAGATAAGTAAGAGAGTGGATGAGGAATTTGGAAGGAATTTGAATGTAAAGTGGATGTAAGAAAATGTTCTGGAAAGAAGTAAAGAGAGTTAGACAGGGTGGCAGTGAAGTTAGTCGGGGAGTGAAAGATAAAAATGTTGGTAGTGGAGAAGGGAGAAAAACTAAGCAGATGGAGAGAAGGAATTGTTGAACATAGAGAATGAAAGTAATGCTAGTATATGTGGCTGGGGAATGGCTGCTAGAAGGAAGGATGTGAGAAGAGAGGAAGAAATCATTGTGGAAGCAGTGAAGAAAGTCAAAATGGGGAAAGTCCCAGGAATTGATGGAGTGTGTGGTGAAATGCTGAAGCATGGGGGAGAGATAGTAGTAGAATGGATGTGGAAGATGTGCAGATTGGCCTGGGAGGAAGGTAGAGTCCTGGAGGATTGGAAGTCAGGTATAATTATTCCCTTGTACAAAGGAAAAGGGGAAAAAATGTGTGGTAGTCTTAGGGGCATTTGTCTTCTTGGTGTAATAGGAAAAGTATACGGTAGGATACTTATTGATCGAGGGAAATAGCAGAGAAATTTCTTGGAGAAGAACAGGGAGGTTTTAGGAAGGGAAGAGGTTGTGTAGATCTCTAGTGGAAAAGTTTCTAGAGAAGGGAAGGAAGTTGTATGTGGCCTTCATGGATGTGGAGAAAGTACATGATAGGGTGGATAGACAAGGCTTGTGGAAAGTATTAAGAATATATGAAGTAAATGGGAAGTTGTTGAGTGCTGTGAAGAGTATGTATGAGGATGCTAAGGCTGCAGTGCAAATGGATAGTGAGCTTAGTGAATTTTCCTTTTTCAAGGTTGGATTGAAACCGGGATGTGTCATGTCTCCATGGTTATTCAATCTGTATATGGATGGAGTTATAAAAGAGAGACAAGGCAGGGCAGTGGATGTTGGAGTTGCCCTAATGAGAGAGGGCAGTGTTTGGAAACTCCCTGTACTGTTGTTTGCAGATGATACTGTGTTAAGTGAAGATGAACGGGAGCTGCAAGGCTTGGTGGATGAGTTTGGGAGTGCGTAAGAAACAAAATCTAAAGGTGAATGGCAAGGAAGAGTAAAGTTATGGTCTTCGATAGAAGTGAAGTCAGTGAATGTATAGTGAGGTTGGAGGAGGAGGAAATGGAAAATGGGAGTGCATTTAAGTACTTGGGTAGTGTGATGAATAAGGATGGAAGTTTAGAGTGTGAAGTGCTTGAAAGGGTACAGCAAGGAAGAAAGGTTGCTGGTTCTTTGAAAGCAGTGATAAGAAACAGGGAAGTGAGCATGGAAGTGGAAAATTTACTGCATGACAGTATTGTGATACCAACTCTAATGTATGGAAGTGAAGCTTGGTCCTTGTTGGAGGAACAGAAGTCAAGAGTGAGAGCATTGGAAATGAGTTATTTGAGAGGAGCCTGTGGAGTCACATGGCGAGACAGACTGACAAATGAGGTTGTGAAGGTGCATTGTGGTGTGGATGTGACAGAAGCCGTTACGAGAAACACATTGAGGTGGTTTAGCCATGCAGAGTGGAGGGAGAGTGAGGGACCGATAAGGAGAGTGTATGTGAGGTGGAGGGATGGCGAGATAGGGGGAGGCCAAGGATGAGATGGAAGGATGGATTGGAGAGGTATGTGAGAGAGGGGTGTGTGAGCTGGGAGCAGAGCAGTGAAATGGCGGGGGACAGGGCGACATGGAGGCGATTTGTTTGTGGCCACCCCTTACAGGATTAAGGCGTCTGTCAGTAGATAGATCGATGTACTGTAGTCTGCGATTAAAACGCTAAGATGATCCGATGCTGTCACAGTGCTTTGTAGTTTCGTTTATGTGTTAAGAACAATAACTTTGTAGGGCCAGAATGATAGTCAAAATAAGGGTTAGAAAAGTGACATAAATGATTTATGACAAGACATTGATTTAAATTTTGACACGAGTCATAAACTTCATAAACCTCAAATTAGCGAAGTCACAAATGTATGAAAAGATAAATCAAATACCATACACATTAAAATTTACCAGTACATAAAGCTGTTTCAGTTTACGTCGCACAATTCTACAGTTTATGGATAAATGCAGCATATAGATAAATAAATTAACGTACTGAATTTGCTTTGATAATATGATATATTCACAAAATTCTGAAGGCTGCTGATGAAAGATAAAATTTCATACATTTGTGACTTTGCTAATTTGAGGTTTATGATGTTTATGGCATGTCATAATTTAAATAAGTGACTTCGAAAATTTTCGAGAATACTCCCCCAGCATCCCTGCTTGTCGTATGAGGCTTCTAAAAGGGTTGGTGGTGGGTTAGTGAGCCACCTCGTAAAAAGAATTAACTAAACAAGCGAATAAGCGCCTCAGACCAGGACGGACCATACGTCGACGACTAAGGAACGGACAAAGGACATTCTAAGAGTGGGGACATGGAATGTGAGAGGAGTGAATGATGAAGTGAAAGAGAGTAAGGTTGTTCAGGTGCTTGAGGATGCAGGAGTGGATGTATGTGGATTGACCGAAACTAAATGGAAAGGTGAAAGGGTGAGAGAATGGGAATACGGTTTAGGAATATGTGCGGGAGTTAATGAGAATGAGAGGAGAAGAGAGGGAGTATGTCTGACGATAGGCAAGAATTGGAAGGAGAATATAAGAAAGTATGGAACAGTGAGTGCAAGGATTGTATGGGTGAGGATGAAAGTAGGTATACAAGCTTGGGCGATTGTACATCCGTATGCGTTGACAGAGGACCAAGTGGCAAGAGTGAAAGATGAGTTTTGGGCAAGTGTAGAAGCAAGTATGGACAAGTTTGAGAGGAGTGAGAGAGTGTTTTTGATTGGAGAAATGAATGGCAAAGTTGGGAATGTATGAGTGGTTGGTCAGTGGGGTGTGCAAGCTGTAGTAGATGGGAATGGTAGTGCTTTGGTGGACATCTGTGATAGTAAGGGGTTGGCAATAGCCAACACCTTCTTTCGGCATACTATGATCCACAGGTATACATGGAGAGTCATGAGGAGGATGGACGGTGAACTTGTTGAACGAAAGGCACTGATAGTTTATATGTGTGTGGATGAGCGAATGAGAAGACAAGTGTTGGATGCAAGAGTGTGGAGAGGGTGGGGGAATGGAATCTCAGACCATCACTTATGGGTGAAGAGATGAAGGGGAAGACAGAAGGAAACAGCTCCGTTGAGAAGAGTGGAGTAGTTGCAAGATAGTGAGAAAATGGCACATTATAAGAGCATAGTGAAAGAAAGATTGGGAAGGTATGAGTTAGAGCAGATGGAAGGGGTGGAAGATGTATGTAAGATATTCACGGAAGAGATGGGTGCAGCGTGTGATGTGGTTTGTGGAGTGAGGAGGAGATGCAGGGGTGTTCAAGGGACAGCATGGTGGAATGATGAGGGGAAACGAGCTGTGGAACAAAAGAAGAAGGCATAAAGTGAATGGCGAGGGAGTGCAGGTAGGGGAGAAGATGAGAGAGAGAGGAGAGTGGTATATGTGAGCAGGAGAAGGGAGGTAAAGAGGTTGGTGAAGGAGAGTAAGAAGAAAGTGGATGAAGAGTTTGGGAGGAATCTGTTGTTTTAAATGGAGGGAGAGTAAGAAATTGTTGTGGAAGGAGGTAAAGAAAGCAAGACAGTGTGAAAGGGGAAATAGTAGGGGAGTGAAAGATGGGAATAATAGATTGTTGGTGAAGAGAGAGAAATTGAGGAGATGGAAGGAGCACTTTGAGGATTTGTTGAAAGTAGAGAGTGAGGGCAATGCGAGTACAAGTGGTTGGGAAATGGCTGGGAGAAGGAGAGATGAGAGGAGGGAGGAAGATATCAGTAGGACAGAAGTAGTGGAAGCAGTGAAGAAGATCAAGATGGGAAAGGCCCCGGGAATTGATGGAGTGTATGGTGAAATGCTGAAGTATGGGGGTGAGATTGTTGTGGAGTGGATATGGAAGTTGTGTAGATTGGCTTGGAAAGAGGGAAGGGTTCCAGAGGACTGGAAATCAGGTATAATTATTCTTTTATACAAAGGAAAATGGGAGAGAGAAGTATGTGGTAACCATAAGGGCATTTGCCTTCTTAGTGTGACTGAAAAAATATATGGTAGAATACTCATTGATAGGGTTAGGCGTATAACAGAGGAGCTAGTTGGAGAAGAACAAGGGGGATTTACGAAGGGTAAAGGGTGTGTAGATCAGATATGTGTTCTAAGATGTTTAGTGGAGAAGTATCTAGATAAGGGAAAGAAAGTGTATGCTGCCTTCATGGACTTGGAGAAAGCTTATGACAGAATAGATAGGCAAGATATGTGGAAGGTATTAAGAATATATGGAGTGGAGGGGAAATTGTTGAGTTTTATGAAGAGTATGTACGAGGGAGCTAGGGCTAAGGTGCGAGTGGATTGTGAGCTGAGTGAGTTCTTTGACCTAAATGTGGGACTGAAACAGGGTTGTGTGATATCTCCATGGCTGTTTAATGTATTTATGGATGGGGTTGTAAAGGTGCAAGGTAGGGCAGTGGATGTGGGAATGGCTCTAATGAATGAGGGTGAGGTGTGGAAGATTCCAGTGTTGCTGTTTGCTGATATAATATTGTTGAGTGAAAATGTATGGGAGTTGCATGGTTTGGTGAATGAAATTGGGACAGTGTGTAGGAAGAGGAATCTGAAAGTTAATGTAAACAAGAGTAAAGTTATGGTGTTTGAGAGGAGTGAAATCACACATTGTACAGTGAGGTTGGATGGTGAGGATATTTGAGAATGTGAGTGCATTCAAGTACTTGGGTAGTGTGATGAGTAAGGTTGGAACTTTGGGGGATGAAGTGTTTGAAAGGGTACAGCAGGGAAGGAAGGTTGTTGGGTCACTGAAAGCAGTGATGAGGAATAGGGAGGTGAGTATAGAAGATAAGAAGTCACTGCATGATAGTATTGTGATCCCTACCCTGACGTATGGAAGCGAGGCATAGACCTTGCTAGAGGGGAACAAGGCAAGAGTGAGAGCAATGGAAATGAGTTACTTGAGAGGAGCATGTGGAGCGACATAGAAGGACAGGTTGACAAATGACGAAGTGAAGGAATGTTGTGGGGTGGATGTGGATGTGGTTGAGAAAATTAGGAGAAATACACTGAGGTGGTATGGACATGTGGAGAGAATGGAGAATGAAAGACTGACTAAGTGGGCGTATGAGATGGAGGGATGGAGTTGAGTGGTATATGAGGGAAGGGGAAGTGAGTTGGGGGGAGGGCAGTCAAGTGGTGGGTGGCAGAGCGACTTGGAGGCGTTTTGTCTGCGGCCACCCTTTGCAGGATTAGGGCGTCATGCTATAGATAGATAGTGTCATAAAGCATTTTTGTCACTTTTCTAACCCATATTATTTGACTATCATTCTGGCCTTGCAGTGCATGTAATGTATACTTAAATGCATAGTTTAATGAGCTTTTACATTGAGCTTGAAGTTCGCAACCAGTTCCCTTACTAGTCAAAGGTACGCTGAACTGTTCTGTGTACACATTATATAGGTATGGAGACATTATCCCTTCTTACCCAGTGCCATTAGGAGATTTGAAACTAGTGAATAAAGTATAATTTTATATTTCTTAAAGGTGTTGGAGTCCCTCACTGGCCAGAAGCCCGTGTTCTCGAAGGCTCGCTACACCGTGCGATCTTTTGGTATCCGGCGTAATGAAAAGATTGCTGTGCACTGTACTGTGCGTGGACCCAAAGCAGAGGAGATTTTGGAGAAGGGGCTTAAGGTATGTTGTTTTTCTTTACTGATAAACTGTCATTGATACAGTTCATTTATGCTTACCCTATAATTTTAGAGTGTAACATTTGCCAGAATGTGTTGGTAAAAATTTAAGAAGTTTACTGTACATATCCTTTTGGGGGGGGACAGGATGGGGGGGGGGGAATGGGATTCAGGGTTAAGCCAGCTGAAGGACTGTACAGTATAAGTGCATCCCATAGCAAAAAATTTTTTGGAATGTCTTCACAGTTTTTTGGTAGGACTGGAATGTCTGAGTTACCAGACTTAGTATTGTAGTTATTTAGTGACTCATTTTTTTTGGTTTTCTCCATTGCAGTACTGTTAGTCTTCAGGGAAAAAAAGGGGGGGGGGGATTTTGCAAACTCAGTGTTTTACTTCATGATGGCTTGTGATACAGGAAACTGACAAGCAGTGTGGAAAATCCTAGGAGTCCAAAGGTTGGAGAGTGGATTACTAAAAGCCGCCCAGCTTATGCGTATTGGAACCAAAGCATCTGTTAGGAGTTAATGGTGCATTAACTGAGTTTAGTTTGATTGTAGGATTGAATCAGGGCTGTCATGTCACTGTGTATGTGTTTGTGTGTGTGTGTACTCATGGTCCCCTCTTACGAAGTCAACATACAGATTTTTGACTTAGAGTTTGTACTTTCAATACAATATTCCATAAATTATATGATGTGTTCAACACTTTATGGTGGATGGAAGAGTAGGCAATGGTCCTGAGGATGACATAATGGGTCGTTATGGAGTACCAGGAGAAAATGATAATGGGAAAAGACTAAAGGATATGTGTCAGGAGAGGAGGTTGTGCATTAGTAACTTGTATTTCAAACACAGAGATGCACGTAAATATACATGGTATAGAGGGAAAGGGGATCATGTTGAAAGAAGCCTGATTGATTATGTGCTCGTAGAGAGGTCGATGATGGGAATGGTTGCTGATACGAGGGCCGTGAGAGGACGATGTGGAGGTCTGTCAGATGATATGATCAAGCTGAGAGGAGTGAGGTGGATCAGGAGAGAAAGGAGCAGTCAGGGAGAAAGACTGAAAGTTGAGAAGCTGAGGATCAAGGATATGGCAGATGATTACAAGACCAAAGTAGAGGAGGAGTTAGAATCGGTGAATTGTAATGAAATGGATTTGGACAGCTGTGTAATGCATATAGGGATTGCTTAGTTAGGATTGCTAAAGCAGTGTGTGGTGTGGCAAGAGTAACAACATAAAAGAAAGGTACGGCATGTTGGGATGAGGAGGTTAAGAGAGCGGTGGAGGAAAAGAGGAAGAAGTGGCTAAAGTGGTCACAGGACAGAGGTTCAGTTGAAATAAGAACTGAAATGTGTTGAGAGCAAGAAGCATGTAAAGAGACTTGTGAAGAGGAAAAAGGAGGTAAATGAGGATCTAGGAAGAAAAATGAATGCAAACTACTCTGAAAATAGGAAGTTATTCTGGAAAGAGGTGCGGAAATGTAGAAGTGGAAGTGGAAAGAAATGTGATGGTGTGAAGGATGTAGGTGGTAGATTATTAACCTGTAGGGGTGAAGTAAGGAACAGATGGAAAGAATATTTTGAAAGCCTGATGAATGGGAATACAGAGAGAAGAGCAGCTGTAAACATGATTGGTTTTGGGGGTGTGCAGAGAAGGAATGCAGTACCATGAGATGTGACACTTGTATAGATGAAGAGCACTGTGAAATGGCCGCATAATGGGAAAACAGCTGGGGTTGATGAGGTGTGTGCAGGGATGCTTAAGTGTATTGGAGAGAGTGGAATGAAGTGCTTGTAGGAGTTATGTTAGAAGGCATGGATGAGTGAAACTGTGCCAGCAGAGTGGAAAAAAGGTTTTGATTGTACTCCTATACAAAAATAAAGATGAGCGAAGTGAGTGCAAGAATTATCATGGCATAAGTTTATTGAGTGTGGTAGGGAAGGTATATGGAAGAATTATTATAGAGAAAGGAAGAGAGATATCAAAAGTCCTAGTGAGTGATGAACAGGGTGGCTTTAGGAGTGGCAGAGGGTGTGTGGATCGAATATTTGCAGTGAGACAGATAGTAGAGAAGGCTTGTGAGAATTATCATAAGGTGTTTATGGCATTCATGAATCTGGAAAAAGCTTATGACAGAGTGGACAGAGAAGGATTGTGGAAAGCTTTGCACATGTACAGTGTAGATGGTATGCTGCTAGGTGCCATCAAAAGTGTTTATGATGGTAGTGATGCATCTCTAAGGATTAATGGGCATCTAAGTGAATGTTTCACGATCGATGTGGGGGTGCAGCAAGATTGTGTGATGTCCCCATGGTTGTTCAATATATATATATATGTATATATATATATATATATATATATATATATATATATATATGGATGGGGTGATGAGAGAAGTAAAAACACGAGTAATGGAGAGAGGGATGCCGTTGGTAATGAATGGTGCTGGTTGGACCATCTCGGATTTGTTGTATGCTGAAGATGCAGTACTGCTTTCAAAGACCGGACAAGAACTTGGTAGGCTAGTGCAGAGATTTGCTGATGTGTGTGAGCATTGTGCCTTGAGAGCTAATGTAGAAAGGAGTAAAGTGATGGTTATTGAGAGAGGTGACTCCCAGTTTGATGTTACAGTGAATGGAGAGAGACTGGATTTGGTGAGAGAGTTCAAATATCTGGGTACAGTGATAGAGAAGAGAGGAAAACGTGCAAAAGAACTTGAAAGGAGGGAATGTAGCTGGGGCAATGAAGGCCTTGATAAGAAAGAGAGGCTTGAGTGTTGCAGCTGCACGAGGCTTACATGAAGGAGTGTTAGTGCCCACTTTAACATATGGGTGTGAGACTATGGTGTGGCATGAAAATGAAAAGTCAAGAGTAAGAGCAGTGGAGATGGGACTGCTGAGGAATATGTGTGGAGTGTAGAGGGTGGATAGGATACGAATTAATGTGATTCGTGAAAGATGTGGAGTGAGGAGGTCGGTGGACACCAGAATCGAAGAGAGTGTGCATACTGAGATGGTCTGGTCATGTGGAGAGAATGGATAACAACAGAGTGGTGAAAAAGGTTTATCTGAGCGAATTTGAAGGAGAGAGGAGGCAAGGTAGGCCAAGGAGAAGGTGGAGAGAGAAGGTGGATGAGTGTGTGAGGAAGAGAGGTTTGGAAGTTGGTGAGGCTAAGGAACTGACAGATCAAGCTGGCTGGATGAATGTTGTGAGGAGAAGTGCATGATCAGGGATTGGCACGCCTTTCTGACATGGCAGCATCTGGATTGACTCTATCAGATACAATTATATGAAGCTATAGAACATGGTGAGTGTTTTTGGCATATCCAATAAAGCCAGGATTCTGGGGGCTTGAATGATGAGTTAATGGAAGCATGGGCCATTGGATTGGGCAAATTTGGGCTGTCTGGACATTGCTGCTACTCACCCTGCCCTAGGGTGGGAAAGGAGATTCAGATGATGATGATGATTCAACACTTTACTATAAAATAGGCTTTGTGTTAATGATTTTATCCATTTGTAGGCTAATGGAAGTGTTCTAAGCACATTTAACCCTTTCAGGTCGCAAATGGGTTGGTAGGTCCACTCTGAGAAATTGATTTTTTTTTTTTTTTTTTTTTTTTTTTTTTTTTTAAACCAAAGAATCAAGGTTTATAAATTTAGGGGTGGGGGATTATATTCATGCTTAAGAAACTAATATGCATCAGCATACAAAATATTAGGGCACTACTTACTGTACAAGAGCAGTAATAATGATGGGAAGTTGCATAGCAAGTGGTGTGTGTTGTCACAAAAAAATGCATTTCTGTATACGAAGTGATAGAGAAACACTGCTACTAACCAAAAATCATTATTCTGTCTAATTTCTCAAAGTTGTATTATTTAATACCCAGGAAATTAGTAAATATTGAGAGAAGTTATTACAGTCACCAACTTCCTGCCAACGCTTAAAACCTCCCGCACAAATAGGCTAGACACGATCGTGGCCAGGAGACCCATACCCATAAAGCCACAATCGTGGCCAGGAGACTTCAGAGTTCAGAGGGTTAAAAAGCTTGGTAGGCTTGGCTAGGAATGATGTTTGGTTGGTTAGTTGTATTAAATGCATTTTCAACGTAGGAAATATTCCACTTACAAGCCGGCTCTCGGGACGCATAGATCAGTGGTTCTCAACTCGTTTCAGGCCATGGACCACCAGCCCAATTAAAAAAAATATCCTGGACCATTTCATTTTTGAGTAATGATAAATAAAGCATAGACAACAAACATTTTGGTTAGAAATATATTTCTTACAAACAGAATTTCGAGAAATGATATAAAATAGTAGACAGCTGACATTTTGGTCTGAAATATATTTCTTCCAAACATAATTTCCAGGAAATACATGAATACTTCTTTAACATTTTGCTGTGAAATTTATTTCAAACAAACAGAATTTTGAAATTATGTAGGAGTATACAACTAACATTGTTCTTTGCAACCAGACTAGTGGATTCTTTTCCCACTGACAAGCTTTCCAATGTTAGGAGTGGTACTTGATAATGCACAATGAATATCGCTTTCCACTGCAAGCCAATTCCTCTGTTTGGACTTAATTTGCAACAAACATGAAAATCTGCTCTCACACATGGAAGTTGATGCAAATGGCAGACGACATCCGACTGCATGTGTTGACAGATTTGGGTAAGTACTAGTCACACTGGAATAATCAATAGGAATAATACGATAAAATGAATGGCCAATTATTTATGTTAATAAAACTTTTCGTACTGAATTTTCAATAAATTAAAAAATATATGCACCAATCTCCAGTTTATTACCAAATATAGTGAACGTCCTGTGGACCACCCAAAAAGTCAACATGGACCACCAGTTGAGAACCACTGGCATAGATGGAGTATGGAGGAAAGCTAAAGATGATACTAGGTAGGGGAATGGTTCCGAAGAAGTAGCTGTGAGTGGAAACTGTCTGGGTTTCTTTTCGATCATTACAAGGTAATGTGTGAATATATGTTTGGATTATATAAGATACCCCCTAAATGCGATACCCTGGTTTAACGATGAGGGGTAGAAATACCACCATACCTCGCCTGTCGATGGCAAAACCCTGGTGTAATAATGGGTTTTTATTTGTTTGTTTATTTTTTTTACCGATTTTGATGATATACGGAAATTGTGTGTTTAGGTTGATTTATAAAGTATTCAGATTTAGATTAATGTGTTTTAGTCATAGGTGGGGTGAACATTGTCAATTTGGGGTACAGTTTACTAAGCTTGATTTTTTCCAGACATATTTGACGATTTTCAGATTTTATTTGTTGGTTTTAGTGAGTTATTTACTTGTGTCAGGCTTTGGTTAGTTTCCTTGACAGCTGTTAGGCCATTTAGATTAGCTTTAAACTTGTTTTTGGGCTCATTTGAGTGGATTTTGGGCTTGGTTTGGGGGGAAACCCAAGGCTAGTAAGTGTTCCACATTACATGTTAAAAGTACCCTGATATATGATATCTCGCCTAAAGATGGGGTTATACCTAACCTGTTACATCGTTAAACCGGGGTATGCCTGTACTGGATACTCTAAGAGTGAAGTACAAAAGAGCAAGGTGGTAGTGTCTGAAAGAATATAGATATTTCACGTTGGTAGAGCCTGATTTGTAGAGAAAGGGAAAATATACAGATGTTTTAAGTAGTGATCCTGTGGTTATACTGGTTTTTATTATCACTACTATACTCGGTTCCACGGAGTCTGACGCACTGATTTTGCCAGCCGAGGACAGGTGGATCTGGTAACACTGTGCGACATACTCGGGCGGTGATTGGTGGATTTCCGTTGTGTTTGAATGTGCTCCAAAGTGACTTTGTATTTCAACCAAGGCCCTCATTGATTTGTAAGATACCGGAATATACAGATACAAATTAAAGCAATGATATCTTTAATGAAAAATATGTGGCTTTTAAATTACTAGAAATAAACCTGAACGACAATGATAACAAAAAGTAAATAAAGTCGCGACCGGATGCTTGCAGACAAGTCAGCGACTGATTTAAATTCATTTCAATATCTCTGATTTCATTAATACTGCACGCGGTTTTATTATAGCAGCATATTTCAACTAATATTTTCTCGTGGAATTTGCTTTTATCTTACTTTCCTTTCATCCACCATTAACAAAAATTCAGTTCATTCTGTAATGATGTAATCCATTACTTTCCCCGCTCTTTGTCGAGGGGGCAGAGATACATGCTTGAGGATGCATTGTGACCAGGGATAGGGTGTCCGTCTGTATGTCTGTCTCTTATGATACAAAAATGTTAGGGAAAATCAAACACCAACCTTATCCATGTAAGAAATAATTCTACTGAATCTGACTATGAATACAAACAAATGCAGATTTTTAAAGCTACTGTTACCTATAAAGGTATTGAAAGTATGTATGTACACTGTATGTATTGAGAATAGAATAGCATGTATTGGCCCCAGTGAGGTGTGTGTGTGTGTGCTTACACAAATCATAATTATTAGAAGCTAAGCTAAGCATATCTAGGGTAAGGTTGTACAGTATAGTGGTAGATGAGGTAATGAAGGGCATGGTGTAGACTGTAGACTGTGACACTGTGTAGTAGTGGTGGGAAAAACATTCGTGCCTTCACAGGACCTCGGGACCACCTTGTTATGAACGTGTGAATTCCCGCCACAGTCGCCGACCTGTCCGCATGCGTCCGGTCGCGACTTTATTTACTTTTTGGTATCATTGTCGTTCAGGTTTATTTCTAGTAATTTAAAAGCCACACATTTATCATTAAAGATATCATTGCTTTAATTTGTATCTGTATATTCCGGTATCTTACAAATCAATGAGGGCCTTGGTTGAAATACAAAGTCACTTTGGAGCACATTCAAACACAACGGAAACTCACCAATCACCGCCCGAGTATGTCGCGCAGTGTTACCAGATCCACCTGTCCTTGGCTGGCGAAATCAGTGCGTCAGACTCCGTGGAACCGAGTATAGATGAAAATCTGCCATTACTGTGGCGGCAGTGGCCCCCCCCCTCCCCTTTTTTTTTTTTTTTTTTTTTTTTTTTTTTTTTTAAATCATTTCCACTTCCTTCTACCTGTGGGTGACTACACTGAGTGACAAGCCAAACGGTTTCCTGTACCTCAGGAAGTCATTTACTACGCAGGTGGTAATCATATAACCAAATTGTGGCACCTGGTGATTTAGTGGGCAATTAAGACGCTCCAATCGGATTGAACCTGTGTAGGTTTATATCATGGGGGTGGCTGGGGTTTGTTGCTCACATTGTGCCACTCAGGGATGAGTGAGGCTGGTCACTGTCATCTGAAATGTCAGGACCAACTTGCCTAGCCCCGGGTTTCTACACTCCTTTTGGGGCGACATACGATTGGCTGATGGATGGATGGGAAAAAGAGGGGGGGGGGGGAGGTTATTGCATACCTGAGCTGGCTACTGCTGACAATAATGGTGCAAAATCTGTGGTTTCTAGTGGTTTGAGGGATTCAAAGCTGAGACCCTACTCAAAGAGTTAATCCCAGATGGCGAAGACCACAAATTCTCCACCCCCTACCTCAAGCTTATCTCAGGTCTATATGGCATGTATTTCTTCCTTATTGTGCTCTTTTCATAATTTTTATTAACCTAACCATGTCTATGTTCATTGTAATGGGAAAATTTGGGTTTACAAGTGGGCCGGTCAGCAGGAGGATTGCTTAACGGAGTTTTAGTGTCCGTACATATGAATGTGAGACTGATATGCCATGAAAACAAGTCAAGAGTTGAGGCAGTGGAGATGGAGTTACTAAAAGTGTGTGTGGCATGTAGCAAGTGGATGGGATAAGAAGTTATGTAATTCCTGAAAACTGTGAAGTAAGAAAGTCTGGACAAAAGAGCCGAAGAGTGTGCTTTGCTGATTTAGGCATATGGAGAGAAATGGTTTAAATTGGGTGGCGAAAAGAGTTAATGTGGATGCATTATACGTAGTGCGAGACATGGTAACCCAGGAAGAAGGTGGATAGATATGGTAAATAGTGTTTGAAAATGCAAGATATGGAGGCTGATAAGGCTAGGGAACCAGCAAGGAATAGAGCTGGTTGAGGGAGTGGAAGTGTTCACAAACTTAGGAGTTGCCAGTGATCACCAGATAATTTAATTAGGAACTCATTCAACTCCCCCCAGCTTGCATAATCAATATATTTTCTGAAGCTCCTTCCATGACAGTGAGGAGCAGTACATAAACTTTTAATACTGTAATCACTGGTTGTCATACAGGTTTTTTAATATATGATTTATAAAGTAAAACACTACAGAACAGTTACTAGAATGCATAAAACAACAAGTGGCCCTTTAGCATTCACATCATAATTTTGGAAGTCTCACTGCATGTTTAATTTGAAATGCTTATTTTTAATTATCAAAGAGATTAATGTTTCATCTGGGAATTGCCAAAGAGAATGTACTGACTATTAGTTATAAAAAAAAAACTCAATTTATAGAGCCAAAATCATGCGAAGACGCCGACGACGACAGAAATCGCAGATACAGTACCAATGTTTCCAGGAAGACAACAACAGACCTTGACACGGGTGTGTGTATATAATCTTCATCTATCTATCTATCTATCTATTGCCAGACGCCTCAATCCCATTTGGGGTGGCCATAAACAAATCGCCTCCAAGTCGCCCTGTCCCCCGCCATTTCACTGCCCTGCTTCCAACTCACACCCCCCTCTCTCATATACCTCTCCACCCCATCCCTCCATCTCATCCTCGGCCTTCCCCTCCCTCTTCCCCCCCTCCACCTCACTCACATACACTCTCTTCGTCAGTCTTTCACCCTCCATCCTCTCCACATGGCCAAACCACCTCAGTGTGTTCCTCATAACGCTTCCTATCACATCCACATCCACACCACAACGCTCCTTTATATCCTCATTTGTCAGCCTGTCTCTCCACGTGACTCCACAGGCTCCTCTTAAATAACTCATTTCCACTGCTCTCACTCTTGACTTGTGTCCTTCCAACAATGTCCAAGCTTCACTTCCGTACGTTAGAGTTGGTATCACGATACTGTCATGTAGTAACTTTTTCACATCCATGCTCACTTCCCTGTTTCTTATCACTGCTTTCAAAGAACCAGCAACCTTTCTTCCCTGCTGTACCCTTTCAAGCACTTCACCCTCCAAACCTCCATCCTTACTCATCACACTACCCAAGTACTTAAACATACTCACATTTTCCAATTCCTCACCATCCAACCTCGCTGTACATTCACTAACTTCACCTCTCTCAAAGACCATCACTTTACTCTTCCCTACATTCATCTTTAGATTCCGTTTCTTACACACACACTCAAACTCATCCACCAAGCCTTGCAGCTCCCCTTCGTCTTCACTCAACAACACAGTATCATCTGCAAACAACAGTACAGGGAGTTTCCAAACACTATCCTCTCTCTTCATCTGATCTCTATAAATATTTTGCAGCCAAATGACTTTATATTAGTATTATATATAGGCATATATGTCTGACTAACTAATTTGATTAAAATTATGTTGATAGACATGTCTGAGAATGTGAAGAATCGCTTTGAAGCTGTGAACAGTATTTGTCCCAAGGTTTAGACAGTATATTAGGCTACTTTAGTGATTCCCTTCAACTTTATCATACTGGAGTTCATTTTCTCATTGAGTAAATATGTTAATAATTTACAGTAGTCCCTCCTTTATCCGGATGCTGGACCACGGCTCTGTTAAACCATTATATGAATTTACTTGCCATTATCCGGACGTAAAAGTCCTTGAGAACTTTGGCCAGCTATCCGACGTCTTCAAATATTCTTTTTCGTGGCTGCTGGGCTCGAGCCGTGAGCGGGAAGTAGTCCATAACCCACAACTAAAATGTCCATCCACCCCTGTACTGAATGGTCAAAGTCGCGCACTCGTCCTATCACTCCCCCAAAACTTCCAGCACCCAAGTAGTATGACCATAACCCACAAGTGGTATCAAAACGAATACAGTATACGCATCCCCACTGAACGTCCAATATCGCGCAGCTTTTGGGCTAAGGCTTTCCCAACCGCCACTACCATCAAACACAGACCACAAGCCACGAGTACATGTTTATCATTAGTGGCCATCCGCCTCTCTACCAAGCATCGAAAGTCCCCCGGGAACGGTGTGTTGTGTTTCCACATGGCCACTCGGCATCTAAGACAGCAAGCCACGAGTAAATGTACAGCAAAAGTGCCCGTCCACCTGTAGACTGAAGGGGGAGGATCCTGCCTACAGCTGCACTTCCCCCCTCCCATTCCTTCTCGACACCCACCCAGTTCCCCCTCACGCTCTCAGTCCCTACCCTCCTGTGTGGTGATAACATTGACTCATGAGTTTTCAAAGTTTTTGTGATATATTTGACCAAAATTGGTTGTATTGAAATTCCGAAGTGGTCACAAGAAAGTTAATGAAATTCTGCATCTAGACATACTGTGCAGTATGTTTAACTCTTGGAAGGTGGTGGCAAAATTTTGCACTAGGATGGTGGGAAGTTATATGAAGGTAAATTTTACTCCTGAAGTCTTCATTCTTTCTGCGTTTCTGTACTTTTACTTAAAAGTTTTAAGTGTTTTAAATTAGAAACACCATCAAAGATGATGGTATACCATTCATACCAGTATATCCAGTTTCTGGTGGCATATTTGGCCATGGAATTTTTTTGAGCTCCGTGAGCAATCGCTTATCACAGACAACAGATTTTCGAACCATCATCGCAGTTTTTGTGGATTTTTTTTGGTTATGCTTTGTTTTCTTGATGTTTAGCATCAATATGGATAATCCTATGTATTTTGATGTCTTAGTATGGAGAATGACCAGAAAACAGTGCCAAAATTAGCAGAGATACTGTACATCCTGTAGTGTATAGGTCAGGTGATTTTTGGTTTTTCATTTTTTTTTTTCTTTTTTTTTTTTTTTTAATTTAATTTTTTTTTTCTTGGTTTTCTTGTGTTAAGCTTTACTGTGGGTATTCCTATTGTGTTTTGGTGACTAAATATGGCAAATTGACCTGAAAACAATGCTAAAATTAGGAGGCGTGCTGTACATAGTCGTGTATAGGTCGGGAGATTTTTGTTTTTCAATTTTTTTTTTTTTTTCTCATGGTTTTCTTGCTGTTTAGCATTACTTTGGATATTCCTATGAGTGTTTTGGTGTCTAAATATGGCAGATTAACCCAAAAACAGTGCCAAAATTAGGAGAGGTATTGTGCATACATTGATGTATAGGTATGATTTTTTTTTTTTTTTTTTTTTTTTTTTTTTTTCACGGTTTGCATGGTTTTCTTGTGTTGAAAATTATTTTGGATAATCCTATGCATGTTTTGATGTCAAAATATGGCAGAATGACCGGAAAACAGTGCCAAAATATGGAGGGGTATTGTACAGTATCTCCCAAAATTATCTTTAAAATAAAGTGGCAACAAAATTGGTAGCCCTGCATGCTGGGGAGTGGTTACCATACACCTGTATATGTCCTGGGATTTTATATACTGTTTTTTTTCTAATGTAATACTAATCACTATGTCATATATAAAGTAGATATATTTGATGTTGTTATGATGACATAGTAAGACTAGTTCGTCTTAACATAGGCATGGTTACTCTTGATAAATATTATACAAGCTTTCCCAGAATTGATATATTTTGTGAGTGTTTATATATTATCTGTGAATTTGATTGGGAGACATATGACACCCAGTATAATGTGAATGGCACAAAAATATTAGAGAGACAGGTAGAGGTAAACAAAATGTAAAGACAGTAAACGAAACTAATCCCCAGAGCAGTGTATAAACCCGTTTGTCACTGATACACTAGCCATATTGTAGAGGTGACATGTGAGATTCATTCTTATATTGGACATTATAAAATAAATACAAGGTAAGGTTAAACACACTTTGGGGGACTCCTTATATTCATCTAATAACCAGTGTATCCACCGCCTGCATCCAGAACAGACAGGTACTGCCATGACTCTGTAGCCACAACACCTACTATGAAGCTGTGCCATTCACGTAATGAAATACCACACCACAATACCTTCTGAAACCGAGATATCGCCACATGCGGGTAGTATGTATAAATAATGATGTGTGGTTAAAATTGTCTGACATGCAGACCCTATAGGCTATTGTTAATCTATTTGTAGTTGTGATAATGAAAGAATTGTGGTGTATTTTTCTCATGCTGTTTAATAATTTGTGTTTCACTTATATTTGGGGGGGGGGGGGGACTCAATGGTTGCATGTGTAGCTCAAGACCGTGAGGTAGCAAGTTCAAGCCCCACCCGGGTAGCTACTCAGCTGAAAGTTAGCACTGTCATCACCCAGTCAGGGCTGTATGGTCTAATATAGGCCTAGCTCAGAGAATTCATTCCCTTACTTGTAATCGAACATGACAACTCAGCCCATCACCGTCACTTTATATTCGAACATGGCAACTTCCCGTTGCAGTTACTGTGTTTCCCAAGATGCATTTATCACAATGTAATGTGTGTAATGGGTTATATTCTCTAACATAGAGGTATAAATATTACTGAACTGTTACCATTTACAAGTCGATGGATGTTTGCAGTCACGTAGTGGCGTTGATTTGCTTATTAGCAGTACCACCTACGATGGCTAACCATGCGTACCAACCATACCGAGAGGACAAGTTCATTTTGCCATTCTTCGGACCACATTTTAAAGATACTTTGGGAGCAAGTGTACATAGTTCCCCCCCCCCGGCACGGTTTTCTTGGTGTTTATCATTACTTTGGATATTCCTTTGTGTGTTTTGATGTCTTAACTATGCCTGAATGACTGGAAAACACTGCCAAATTAAGCATAGGTGCTGTACAAATAGGTATAGGTTGAAGGTTGGGTTATAGGTAGGGTCTGGGTATGGTAGGGGAATAGTGTTCATTATCTGGATGTTGCCACTACCTGGACATGCTTTGTCTCTATTATGTGTGGGTAAATGAGAGATTACTGTACTTACAAACAGAGTTATAAAGAAAACATGTCAAAACAGTAATTTAGTTGACCAAATTTTTATTTTTCAAATCCCCCCCCCCCCCCCCGGCACGATGTGAATTGCATTCTTCGTGGTTTGGCACATTAACACACACAGACGCAAATCACTTTGTTAAGCTGAAAAAAAATCGCCAAAAATAAAGTTTTTGGCCAATTTGCATCAAATTTTGGTGCATTTTAGCAGGTGCATCTCTCTTCTGAGGTAAACACTTAGCAACACTGTGACTGCTCTGATGAGACAATGCGCAGCAGAAAAACCTCAGTACCTCACGACCAGCTGGGCTGAAGGGCAGTGCTGCTGTCAGTCGTCCCTTTAAATCCGCCATTTTCCCCCTCCCACCCGAGGCAAAATCCATATTGAAATATTGTGATTGTACAGTGTTTTTGACTATACTGTGAAGTGATTGTGTCTATGGAATATAGATATATTGTTTGTAATGCGTTGGCGCCCATTATCAAGATATATTGTTTGTAAAGCATTGGGGCCCATTATCAGCCGTTAGGCCTAGAGAAGTGGGGTTGGTGGAGGATTAGTGCCCCTCCCTGTAAAACAATTAACTCTAAGCCCTTGGCCACCCCGTTAGGGATACATGGCGTCTAGCAATGAATGAATGAATGAGGCCTAGAGACAGAAGCCTGGTTTGTTATAGTGGGGTTTCCTCTCTGCTTCACCCTGCCCATAAATGATATGAGTATTTTACCTTTATAGGGAAGCCAGTACTTGTATTTGTGAAACATATAGTGCTTGAATTAGTGAAATAACTGACCTACCATAGCAGGCGTTATGTACGTCATAGAGATATTCCGTAGTTGCTAAGGGAGCAGGCGGTCATGTACACCATAGAGTCAGGAAGGGAATGATAGAGGAGGTTGGCATGGAATAATGTGATAGTTTTATATTGCATATTGCTTAGTGTGAAATATACGTATAAAATAGTGCAGTGAGTGTTTGTCAAGAAATATTGCATGCATTGACTGACCTAGCGCAAGTATCAGTGACAATAAATACTCCACACAATCACAGACTTCAGTGAAAAGGTATTGTACCAATCTCAGACAGTGCTATATTGCGTATGGTTTTGTGTGAAACATATGTATAAAATAGTGCAGCGAGTGTTCACCGAGAAATATTACGTGCATTGACTGACTTAGCGAAAACCTAGCGCAAGGATCAGAGACAAGAAATGTGCCACGCAGCCACATATATACACATATGCTGTGCAGCAAGTGTTTGTGGAGAGATCTGTTGTGTGCATCGCAAGTGTTAGGCAAACATAATGCAAGGAGGAGAGAACAAAATACCTTCCCCCCCACACACACACACACACTACATAACTCCTCATCTTCAAACCCTTCAGAGTCCTGCCAGCATCTCAACACCTCTGGAGGAAGTGAATTATCCATATTTTGTTGATTTGCATATTGACCTATTTCTGTATTTCTATATTTTTTACACAAATAAGTATTTTTTTTTTTTTACTTTTATACACATACGAGATGGAAGAAAGTTCAGCTTTGGTATCAGTACCTAAGAAAATGACTAGTGATCATGTCGAGTTTCTGACAGCACTATCAAAAAGCTTAGGATATTTTACGTGTATACTTTGAGTTAACGAAAATAAACCTAACGAATGAAAATATGTAAGTGTGGGTGAGGCAGGGAAAGAGAGTGTTTTTATCTCGCTTGCAGGCGAAGAGGAGTATTCTAAGTTTGTCGTCCATTTACTCGAAAACTACTAGACTTGTTGATTTCCTGTAAGAACCATGATAATGATCAGTGAATTCTGCATGTGTACATGACCAAAATATAAGCCTTTGGGAGCATTTTTTTGAGGTAAAGGCAGGGGAAGAGTTTTTTTTTTTTTTTTCCCTCAGTAAAACTGTGCAGCATTCAGAGGGGTATTCTACATTTGTTGTCCATTTGCTCGAAAAGTATTGGATGTATCGATTTCCTGTTAGAACCATGATTAAGATCAGTGAATTCTACATATGTACAGGACATAACAGTGTAATATCTCTGATGAAAAGTCATTGTTACGTAGGCGGGAGCATAACTGTTATTGTGCGTGCATGACGAAAGTGCAGCACGGGCGTGGGTACCCAATAGTTTTTTGCGATTTACTCAGAAACTGAGGCACATGAAAAATTGGTGGGGACCTTGAGAAAGCTCTTGAAATTCTACACAAGATTATGAAATAAAAACATAACCTGTGTGAGAAAACTTTTGCATTAGAGCACCCTGAATGAATTTTTTTTTTTTATGGCTTTTAGTTTTTTGCTATTTTCTCGAAACCTACAAATCATATCATAACTGGACTTTCTCATTAGAAAGCTGATGAAATTCTCTCAAAACTTCTAATAACATTTTTCTCTATGATGGAACATTCAAACTAGGATGTTGGGAAGTGAGATTGACATTCCGAAATGTTTATTCACACCAGTCTAATGTACTCTCTCTCTCTCTCTCTCTCTCTCTCTCTCTCTCTCTCTCTCTCTCTCTCTCTCTCTCTCTCTCTCTCCCCCCCCCCCCCCCGGCTAGAACAAACATCGGCGAATAAGATGATGTAGGTTTTATGGCAATATATAGAGGTTTGGGTGGTAAAAATAAGGCAAGAATACAGTAGAACCTCGGTCCTCGAACACAATCCGTTCTGGAAGGCTGTTCCAGGACTGAATTGGTCGAGGACCGAACTAATTTTCCCCATAAGAAATAATGTAAATCATTTTAATCCGTTCCAAGACCCCAGATGCTTACCTATTTAAGTTTCAGCACTGGTACCAGGGCTTTCCTTTACAAGGTGACTATATTTCTCTTGCCTTTTCACAAATTATATCTTCACTAATGCTGTCTCCTGCTAACTGTTTCTCATTGATGAAGATAAGCAATAATTTTTCCACTTCTTTCAATTATTTTCTGCACTACTTTCCTCTTTTCACTGCCAGTAGCGGTACTGGATGAACTTGCTTTCTTTGGAGCCATTATTAGGGACTAATACTGCACTGAATGAAGAAAAATGTGAAGCACAGCAGGACGACCACGTTGACGAACAGCAAAGGTGGACGCATGATTGTTGGTCGGTTTGTCACTCGGGTCCTTCGTCGGCCAGCTTCCCTTTGTTCGGCTACATTCGGGTTGGTCGAGGTCCGATATTTTGGTCGACCTCTGGAGCAAAAATTTCTTGAATTTTTTGGTCGAGGTCCAATTTGTTTGACATGTGAGACGTTCGAGGTCCGAGGTTCCACTGTACGTGTTTTCAGCGACGGGGTGGGGGGTGGAATAAAATCGTTTCCTGGAAAACTTACTAAAACTTACCCATGTGCCAGAGGGCTAAGTTATCAGGTGAAGATTGGCAACTTTTGAGAGTTTGTGAATGATCACATTTTGTTTGGAGGAATGCATGACGAGGAATTGGTACCCCCACCCATTCTGTATGTGTACAGTATGTGTGTAAGTTGAAAGTCATTGGGGTGCCTCGTTGAGTAATATGAAGTGCATATGTGTGGAAAGATTGTGCCTGTGAGATTGAGTCAGGATTTGAAGGGGCTTGGATGGTGAGTGATAGATTTCATGACCCATTTCATTGGGTATGCCTTTGATTTGGGGGGCGGGGGGGCTAGCTCACCCTACATGTGGGTAGGAAACAGATAGGATGATGATAGAATTTATTTAGAATGTAGTGTAACTGTTGATGTTACAGGAAAAAGAAACAAGTGTTTGCCTGTGTAGAGTAAATGGGCTGGGGTGGGGGGGGGCTGGGAGTTTGAGAGTGAGGTGGTTTGAAAGAAAATGAGGAGACTGAGAACAAGTTATTGTATCTTGGGTAACTAGTGGAGAAGGGTTGTTGCTGAGTTGGGTCTTTTTTTTTTAGAGGCCACAGCTCACAGAATGTAGGTCAGACAGTAGATATACTTACGGAAGATAATGTGATAGTTCGTAGAATGCTGGACAGACAGTAGATAGACTTAAACGAGATAATGTGATAATTCTTGTTATAGAATCTTTGTACACCCATGAATATGAATCCTTTGTTATGAAATTAGTGGTAATTACTATTTAGTTTTATTGGCTAGATTCCCTAGAACACTTAACTTGATTGTCAGATAATAGTTATATTGAATATATTCTTTGCTGTATATGACAAGAAACAATTCCTGATACGAACTGGAGAGATAATTAGCAGTGTTTAGTACTATCTACTCACTGTCAGTCCCTCTCCTAGAAGAACTGGGAAGATCATTACCAGTGTTTAGAACTCTATTCACTCTTTGGTCTTTTCAACATATGTATGATACATAATACTTGATTCTTTCCAAGTTCCCATGCTGGGGTGGGTATAGTAGAAGGACTGATCCCTCTTGCACCACATACAGCCTCATACCTCCAATGCTATTTTCATTGTAGATTATATTTGCTTGGTGTTGTGTGAAATTATAGGAAGAAAACGTAAGATAAAGTTAAGGCAGTTACTGTATTAGGGTATGAGTGAGTGGTTAACATGGTTGGTTCCAAAGTGGCAGGGTATATGTGGGTCAGCTATATGCAGTAAGACAGATAGTGGAGGAAATGTGAAAAAGATTGCAAGGTGTTGGTGATTCTCAGTAGGTAGTAGTAGTAGTTGGTCCCTGTGCAGTCTGGCCGAACAGCCCTGAGTCCCTTAGGAAGGCCATGGCCGAGACCAGGCTTTCCCACAGAGCTCTCAAAGAGTGTATGTTGTGTTGTTGGCATAGGTGATTGTGTGCAATGCAGTCTTCCATAATGTGCTTAATAGTATGGGGTGCTGTGTTGCATCCTGGACAGGCATCAGTGACGGAGTCATCCATCCTCTTCTGGTAGCTTAAGAGGGCTGGATTGTGCCCACATCTCAGCCTGGCCAAGTGGACCCTGTCCTCACGAGGAAGATAGGATTCAGAAGGGTGGATGTCAGGAGGCCGTGCATGCAGCTGTGTGTTGTCTTTAAGTGACTGAATGGAGTGGCAAGTGATCTGAGTGTGGATATGCTACTGGAAGCTGGTCTGAGGAGGGTGATGGGGGAGAGATGACAGTATTTGTGTATGGTATCGTGTACTGGGTGTTGATTTGATGTTCCTTGGTGTGGGTGGATGTGCTGCCATGTACTGTAGTGGATGTTGTGGGTTTGTGGAGGCTGCAGCAAGAAACTGGGTGCCTCTCATGTCTAGATGATCCTTGACTTTGAGGACTTTGGTTTCTTGATGTAGGTGGTCTGTGGGTGTAGTAGCTGTGCAGCCTGTGATTATTTTTAGGGCCTTGTTCTGTATGGTCTGTAGAGTGTTGTAGTGTGTTTTGGTGAGGTTAGAAGCCCAGGCAGGGCTTGCATAATTCATCACTGAACGTATGTATTGTTTGTATACTGTGGTGGTGGTTTCTTTGTTGTGTCCGAATGTTGTATGGGCAAGTGACCTCAAGGCATTGAGTCTTGGTGTTATTTTTAATGTTTGTGTTGTGTTGTTTAAATGACATTGATGTATTGTATGTTACACCAAGGATTTTGGGTGTGTGTGTGTGTGTGTGGTAGGGGAGTGTTGTTTATGGTGAGGTGTGGGATGTGACTGTGTTCTGCTGTCCAGTTTGTGAGAAGAGTCACTGTAGATTTGGCTGGGGCTATTTTGAGCCTGTTTGTGGTGAACCATTCGTGTAGTGTGTTCAGGTAAGGTTGAATGATGTGTGCAGCTGTGTTTGCATTTTGGTATGTACATGTGTTATATCATCTGCATAGGAAGCTATGTGTATCTGTGGGGTGTGGGTACGTCGTGCATGTATAGGTTAAATAGTGTAAGGGACAGAACAGATCCTTGAGGGACGCCGTTTGTGAAGTTTCTGATGTTAGAAGATTGACCGGCAAATGTTACATGTGCACATCTGCCTGCTAAGAAGTTTGCCAGCCATCTTTTTGTGTTATTGTGCATGTTTGTGCTGAGTATTTTGTTTGTGAGGTTGTGGTGGGGGATGGCATCAAAAGCTTTGCTAATGTCTAGTGTGATTAGGATTTTTCTGTGTGGTGGCCTAGCTGAATTCATGCCATCAAAAACTCTCTGTGTAAGGTCTGTAAGAAGGGTGTTTGTGGAATGTAGTGGCCTAAAGCCATGTTGTGACTGGGCTAGGGGAATGTGAGGTGTGACTAGTTGTAGTATCAGTCGTTCAGTGACTTTAGAGGGGGTGCAGAGGAGTGTGATGGGGCGATCTGAGGAGGGTAACGTGGGGTCTTTGTCGGGTTCAGAGATAGTGATGATATTGCCATGCTTCCAGATGTTGGGTATTATGTTGTGTGATTAGCTGTAGTTTGATATGTTGGTGAGTGCTTGTATGCCTTGTGGTCCTAGGTATTTAAGGTGAATGTTGCTTATGTTGTCTGGTCCACTGGCAGATGAGTGCTTGAGGTTGTTAATGATGTGCTTCGTCTGGTTGTAAGTGAAAGGTGCATAATCTGGGTCTGTGGGGACCTGTCTCTTACATCGGATGATACGTCGGTCTTCGGGATGAGGATTTAGCTGGCTGACTTGTGAAAAGTGATTGATGAGAGTGTTTGCTTGTTGTTTGTTTGGGGGTATGGTGTCTGTTGTTGTGATGGCAGCATGTGATTGTGTGGTGTTGCTGTTGGAAAGTGTGATGCTGTTTAGTGTTTTGTAGAGTTTGCTGTTGTTTGTTTTGTGGTCAAGTGTTTGGAGGTAATTTTTCCAGTTTAGTTGTTTTCTGTTCTGATATTTTATTGTTTATCTTAGTGTTGAGTTCTTGTATTTGTTGTACAATGTCTTGTGTATGAGGTGTTGGGGAGCGTCGCAGTGTGTCCCGTTGTCTGATGAGGCCTTGAATTTCTGGTGTGAAGTTGGGGTTGTGTCTCCTGTTGTGTCTAGGGATGTGTCTTTTGTCTGCGTTTTGTATAATTGTATTGAAATTGTGCACAGTGGTGTTGATGTTTGTGATGGGTGTACTGTTTAGTGTTTCGAAATGTTGTACTGTTTCAGTTACAAAGGCCTCCCAGTTGGCTCTCTTATAATTAGTGTATGTGTGTTTGTGGCCAGCTGGGGTGATTCTGGTTTTGGTAGTGATGATGACTGGGAGGTGATCCGAACCTAGGGTTTTGACCACTCTCCATGATGTAGTGGGGGCGAGGTTTGGGGAGCAGAAGGTGATGTCTGGAGATGAATAGGTTATAAGTATAGCATATTTAACCTAACAAATATCATGAATTCCTAATATGCCAGCAGCGTCAGTTAACGATATTCATTGCTGGTGCCATGGACATCAGTACAGTATAGTGCGGATAATAAAAAAACGAAGTATTTTGTTAAGGGAACAGTGATCTCTGGCATGTTTATATGATACCTCTCAACCATCCCAGGCATTCAGCCTGTTAGTAAATCACATGCTTGAGGCATGACAACCATTCAGCCTGTCATCATGCATGTCAGCCATGTCCCGACGTATGTCACTTTATCTCAAAAGAGCACCCTTTTTTTTTTTTTTTTTTTTTTTTTTTTTTTTTTTTTTAATGCAAGGAAGAAGGAACCATAGGCCGTGAGCCTGCAATAACAGTTCCCTCCAAGAGAAAAACAAAATGCAATAGAGAGCCAAATTCAAGATCTGATCATTTCGAGATGCCTTGGACACACTGCGTTTGAAAGACTGGAGATCATAGGCAGTAGGAAATACAGACAGAGGGAGACAGTTCCAGAGTTGACCTGTTGCATAAATGAAAGATTGGGGGTAACGGTTAACTCTTGCTTTAGAGAGTTGGACAGAAAAGGGATGAGAATTTGCTGCTAGATGGGTGCTACGCACCCATCGTAGAGGTGGAGGAATGCATGCAAACAGGTCAGAGGAGCAGTGACCATTAAAGTAGCGATAGAAAAGAGATAAAGATGCAACAGTGTGGCGAAGAGACAGAGGTTGAAGAGAGTCAGTAAGAGAAGGAGAGTTAATGAGACAAAAAGCTTTTGACTCCACCCTATTGAGAAGAGCTGTATGTGGGGAGCCTCCCCACACATGAGAGTTGTACTCCACACAGGGGCGGATAAAACCCCTGTATAGATTCAACAATTGTTCAGGGGTAAAGAAAGAACGGAGTCGGCTTAGCACACCCAGTCTCTTGGAAGCAGATTTTACAAGAGATGTAATATGATCTTTCCAAGATATGTCCTGAGTAAATGAAACCCCAAGCATGTTCAAGGATCATGCAGGATTAAGATGAATATTATTAAACATTGGTGGGTATACCTGTGGAAGATTTTGTCGGGTTGATACGTGTAAGAACTGAGATTATTTTTACCCCAGTCAGAGATACAAGCCAAGTCAGACATTAGGTGTGCCATAGCCTCATCCCTTGTTTATTGAAGTAACTGCTGAGATGGGCGTTGCAGGAACCGAATGGAAAGGTGAAGAGTGGAGTCATCAGCCTATGAGTGGATAGGGTTAGATGTACAGCTTAGAAGGTCATTGATGAATAAAAGGAAGAGAGTTGGTGATAGGACAGAACCCTGAGGAACGCCACTGTTGATAGATCTAGGAGAAGAACGATGTATAGAACGACCAGAAAGAAAGCTAGCAATGAAGGCACAGATAGGATAGAAACTGTAAGAGGGCAGTTTGGATATTAAAGATTTATGCCAGACTCAATTGAAAGCCTTTGAGATTGTCAGGTGCAATGGCAAAGGTTTCACCAAAGTCCTGAAAGGAGGATGACCAGGAGTCTGAAAGGTAGGTGAGGAGATCACCAGTGGCTATACATTCACACCTTTTTATAAGTTATTCGGCAGTGTGTGTGTTTTACACGGTATCTACTTATATGTTTTTTTGTTAAGCTCTGTTTACCAACATACCTGTTTGTTACATCGTGTTGACAAATGGCTAGGTTTTTGTTGAATCAGTGGAAAAGGTTTTGTGGCATTCAACATAAACATTGGCATGTGGCATGCTACACGAAACAACAGTGTTGACTTGTCGTAGTCAACATGTCTCCTGGTTGAATGCTGCATTCAACATACATGTTGAAAGCCAGGCAAATCGCATACTACATATTGCCTGAGTTGCCCCGGTGGAATTGCGCCTTAAGCATAACATAGAGACAAAACCTAGGCAATTTTACTAGAACCATCCATAAAGCAAGATAACAGTGATTAAAATATTTGTCATTCGTTAGTATCCACAAAAGAAAATAGATGTGTAGCCACATATTTAGCAACACCTTTCGATCTGCTGCCCTGCCTGACGTATGACTTTTCCTAACAGTACGGACCTGTTGAATGTCTTGGTCATCTTAGTAACTAAAGACTAACACAAATAATTCTTTTAAATGTTTCCCAGGCTCCATTGCACAGTTTAGTAAGTTTAAACTTCAACTCCTCGTACTCTCTTATCATTACAATGTCGTACCGCACTACCGTTTGTTTGGATTAATATGGCTGACTCATCAACGAAGCAGTCGTTCAGTACATTATTTTCAGAGGAACTGCTTACTACTTTAACCCCTACACCGCGGGCATGTTTACCAATGTTTT
The DNA here is from genome assembly GCF_032717465.1 of Coenobita brevimanus. Taxonomy (NCBI): domain Eukaryota; kingdom Metazoa; phylum Arthropoda; class Malacostraca; order Decapoda; family Coenobitidae; genus Coenobita; species Coenobita brevimanus. The sequence goes on from NC_136976.1 coordinate 64,141,082, forward strand.
GCGTCTCCAGCGGGGTTATTCGGGCTCCGACAGACTCTCAAAAAATATTTGCCAAAAATCAGTTTTTAGTCCTAGAATATTAAAATTACATATGCATATGGCACATACCTTCAGCTTTCTCCTGGGATGTTTGTTGAGCCTTCGTCGATTACCGTAGGACTTGTGGAGACCTCTGAAGTTGGGTAATGAAGTCTCCACTTTACACTTCCCAACAACCCGTAATATGATTACCACAGCCAGATATTAACACTGTAAACACCACTCTATGATTATCAAGTAGTTTGGGATCCATACTCCAAATAAAAACCACTGTGAAAGCAATGAAAATTACGAGCGCATATGACCTTCCCACTTGCGCTAGTTCGCTGTTGGTATTCTGTCATTTATTATTCATAAAACCCCTCACACTTTATATTTCTATTACTATATAACACTTATATATATATCTACAGTCTTTATCCATAAGTTTCCTTCAGTAGTATTAGTTTATTTTTACTGTAGGGATTCAATTTCTTTCAGTAAAATACGTAGCATTCACTTTCTCGTCCTGTATACAGTACTAGCATCGAGAGAGAATGTCACTTTCACCTTCACTCTCATAACTCATAGTATTCAGACATGCTAGAGTAAAACTTTCACTTTCATTACTCCTAGGGTATATACTCATATACTCGTATTCTTATAATACTGTACTACTCATTTACATTTCTATTTACGTTCTCTATTTTATTTACGTTATTTACATTTCTATTTTATTTACACTGTGTTATGCACTGTCACTTGAAGTAACTTATAAAACTATTTTCCACTGTTCACGTATATTTACATTCATTACTTTCACTTGCTGTTTACACATTATTTACATTTCCACTTGCACTGTTTTACTCAATAGAAAGATCGTAGTCACTCTTTTATCAATTGTCAGCCCTTTACCTCTTTCCACACGAGGTTTAGTAGGGAGTAAAGGTCACAGGGCCCTTTGCATGGGGGTGAAAAGTCCCTGAAGCTAGCAAGAGCAAACAGACGTACCTCCACATTGGAAGATGAGAGTGAACTGATAAGGGTGGGCCGGGGTGGTGGCCTACCTAGGGAAATGCATTACTGCCATCGTTAGCCTCTGGACAGCAGCTAATATATAGCAGTGAAATGATTGGCAGGAAATCTAGACAATACATTATAAAGTAGGTAGTTCCAGGTGAATGTAAATATCACTTAGGCTTCTCCCTTCCCTCCTTATATGTATATTTATTACGAAAATAGATTATCCTTCATATTTCAAGGGGAAATAAACAGCGAAAATTAGCGAACAAGTGCACGTGAGGTGTTGTCAGGTGATAATTAGCCAGTTCCAGGTGTATGGCACTCTTACTTACCTTATATCTTTCTTGTATATATTATTTGGTATAAGAATAGGGCATAGGGCTTATTTCAATGGATGAAATCAGTGAAAAATTCCAGGGAAGATTTACTTAGCGTAGCACAGCCGGGCAGGCGAGAGGATAGGGTAATGGAGGGGGGGTAGGGAGGGGAGTCAAGAACGGGGAGAAATGGCTAAATTGTCAACAATGGATGGGAGTACAGATGAGATTAGGAGTGCTGACTAGTGTTGGACATTGGCAGTACTGATAGATGATACAAGCCACCACTTGGAAGCCCGGGTGAATTCAAAATAACACAGAATCACAAAAGCGACGCCCCGCGGTATGATCCCTTGCTCCCAAGTGTCACGAAAGTGACGCCCCACGGTTAAGGGGTTAAAGCATGCTAAATCACACACATCAGAAGTCCTGAAGGTATTCTCCTTTTACTAACTGCACACAATTTATTCAAATATATGTAAACAGACAGCACACTATTTTAGTCCCCAAGCTAAGATTCTCTGAAAGCCTGGTTATTCTTTCTTTACAGATATATATATATGCGCTTGATTGAATAGGAAAAAATATTCCTATAAATAGCAGTATTATTATAAACTTAATATTAGGTACAATTTCACAGGTCTTTAAAACCACGCAAAAATATTTAATCAAGGCTGGGCGACGCTAGACCACCTGGTGGTAGACCGCTGAAACAGGTTTGGTGAAGCCTCTAATTGGCTTGCATTTGGTGTGGGGTCTGAGTCAGATGATACAAATTACCATCAAAAAATATATAGTACCACTGATTGCTTCCCATTTTCAGTGCAAGGTATTGCCAAATTCCTGTGGGTGCTGTATTAACAGAGCTGAGCCAAAAGCCCCTGGTATTGGGCAGTGGCAGTAATATTTTGACTAAATACTAGGAGAGTTTAGTGTGGTGGATGAATGTATTTTACTAAGTTCCTCTTTAATGTATTCCAGCTATAGCAATGAAGAAACACATACATACTCAGTTTACATGCAGTGCAATACAACAACTTAGAACATTACATTACAGTCCTCTCTTCTCACCATCCACCAGTCAAGAATATCATTAAATAAGTTTATCAGATTTGCCTTGTTAGGCTTGGATCAGTACATCACCCAGTTCTCCTTAGTTACCAGCTTAGATTCGGGTTGGGTGGATTCAGAGTTAACATTTGCCTTGCTCTAGAATAAGCCCACACAATGTAATACATACCTGAGCACTGCACAGCACATGTCACACCAAGATGCAGACACAGCAACAATGGTATAGAGAACCTGAAGGATGACCCATAGGGGCAGTTGCTTACCTGCAGTTGACAGTTCTGCTCAGTCAGGCAGCTGGGTTTAACAATAATAACAACAACAATTGAGTTCCCTTCTAGTTGTACGTGAAACTCTTCACCTCTTTTCAAAGGTTCGTGAATATGAATTGCGACGTGACAACTTCTCCCAGAATGGAAACTTTGGCTTTGGTATCCAGGAACACATTGATTTGGGAATCAAGTATGATCCAGCCATTGGCATCTTCGGTCTGGACTTCTTCGTCGTTCTGCAGCGCCCAGGTAAGTCTGTTAGTTGTTATAGCAAGTTGAGCTTTATGTGAACCTGTAAATCATATTATAAGGTGTGTTAAGAAATATGGATGTTGTCAGACATAATCTGTGCCATAACAGCACTCTTTTATTTGTCACTTCACTGCACTGTAGTTTGTTCATGGACCATATGATGCAATCTCAACCTCTTCAGTCTGATGTGTTCTGTTTCACGTTTGCCATCTGCAAACAGCTATGTATAGCTTTGGAGAAATTTTTAGAACGGGGGGTGGTAAGATACAGTCTTCATTAATTGTGTGTTACTTTTAGTCAGCCTCCTCCCAAGTGCTTATCTAGTCATAATTGCATACTTAAAGCAGCTCAACAGTTGCAACAGAATTTAGATAACAACCATTAACACATGGATTATATGGGATTATGTCCAGTGGCCACATTTTGCGGGGTTACCATGTAACTCGTCACCCGCAGTACATAACCAGACATAACTATGCATAAATAAGCACATCACCTGCAAAATTATTCAGATAACTTTCTGTAGGTGGTCTTGTCCAGTGGTCATATTGTACAGGGTTATCATGTTTGACTTTAGTCATCCCTCTAGTACAGTCACCCTAAGAATTGATGGCAGAGTTTCAGATTGCTTTGGCCACTCTGCACTGCCATGCATTCAGTGAAAACTTAGTGAAAATAACGTAAAAATTCTATGCCTTCATCACGTCATATCAGATAAAATATATGTCACCCTAAGAATAATGTAAAATGAATAACATGGGGCATTGATATACTAAAGTTAACACTTAGATACATTTCCTTATTTGAATGAATGTGTAATGTATTACTCTGCACGCAGCGTGCAGTATGTATCTGCTTCCCAGGAATTCAAATACAGGTGCTCTAGTTTCGAAGACCAGTAAAGGAAAATTCTTGCGACTGCAATACATCACTGTTTTCAAATGCTTTGGTGATATAGCATGGATGCCACCACAATGAACGTATTACTAGTAATGATACCCTACCTGCAGTAGCAGCAAGACCATTCTGTCTTTTATTCCTTGGCTTTCCCTCGCGTAGAATAATCATAATTAGTTATATCATTCCCAGTTGATGCTAAATTATTTTCAGTTGTAAGGAGGTATGACAGATTTTGCTCTTTTCTCTTACATACATACATACATACACAAGGCACCAAAACATGGGCAGAAGTACATACTTTTTGCTCTATCTTTTAACCCCTTAACCGTGGGCTTGTTTTGCTTTGACTTGCGGCTCCTGCGGGCATATTTGTGATCCGACAGACTCTCTAAAAATACTGTATTTGCCAAAAATCAGTTATTAGTCCTAGAATATTAAAATCACATGCTTATGGCACATACCTTCAGCTTTCTCCTGGGGTGTTTGTTGAGCCTTCGTCGAGTACTGTAGGAGTTGTGGAGACCTCTGAAGTTGGGTAACGAAGTCTCCACTTTACACTTCCCGACAACCCGTAATATGATTACCTTAGCCTGATATTATCACTAGAAACACTATTCTATGATTCTCAAATAGTTTGGAATCCATACTAAAAAAAAAAAAAAAAATGTGATAGCAATGAAAATTACGAGGGCGTATGACCTTCCCACTTGACATAGTTCGCCACTGGTGTTCTGTCATTTATTATTCATAAAAACACTCACAGCTTATATTTCGATTACTATATTGATTTTCATTGTGTTGGTGACATCCATGTATTTGATGACCTTAGCTTTTAAGACAAATTTAAACATTTTGTGTTAGGTGGGGGCACTTGCCAGCCACTCACTCAATGTAGTGCTGCTCTTGGGTGACTGCCTGTTCCTCTCTTCCGTCCATCTTTCCTTCCTTCCTCTTCTGTCATTCTTCCTTCATTCTTGACTCTGTACTGAGTGACAAGCCAAATGGTTTCCTGTAACCCAGGAAATCTTTTACTATACTGGGTGGTAACCATATAACCAAACTATGGCGCCTGGTGGTTTAGTGGGTAATTAAGGCACCCCAGCTGGAGTGAGCTGATGCAGGTTTATATCTGAGGGGTGGTTGGGGTTTATTGCTAATGTAATGCCACTCAGGGATGAGTGAGGCTGGTCTCTCTCATCTTAAATATCAGGACCAACTTGCCAAACCCCAATCTCCTACGTTTCTAATGGGGCAACACTTCATTAGATGATGACGATGATGATCAAATGCAGGTCATACGCTTCCAGGATTCTTCTGTACTGTTCACGCCTGGCATTGTGAATGGGTGATTCAAAGGGGTTGCACAAATTGTATCCACAAGCTTTGAGGGCATACTCTAATAACGTTATTTGACATCGACCACTTAGTGCGAACCACACATGTACTGAAACTGCATCATCTTACTATCTTAATTGCATTTCATTTCCCATGTATCTTGGATACAGAAGTACTGTTACTGTACTAAACCCAGTTATATGACATTCCAGGTTACAGAGTTGCTAAGCGTCGTCGTGCTCCTGGCAAGATCGGGCCTCAGCATTGCTTGGTGAAGGAAGATGCCATCAAGTGGTTCCAGACAAAGTATGAGGGCATCATCCTTCCTGGCAAAAAGAAGTAATTTTTTAGGTCAATAAAACTGAAGTAAAAATAGTGTTTTAATTACCTCATTAGTGATGCTTTTAATGAAAATTTACCTGCCTGTTTCATTTTAGTCTTAAATTTAAGTACCAGTAAAACTTTCCGCCATGGCCAACTGTATCCTGCGTACCTCCATAAAGATGCAAATTCTAACACACACTAAAATAGCAATAACACTCAGCACAGCTCAAAATTCAGAGGTGTAACACTGAAAGCACTGCTTATTATGGCTTTAATCAGACAAAAAATGCACAGATGTGTTCGAGACCATGTGTTCATTATTTTAAGTAAATAGCTACAGATGGTATCTAAATACGTAGGTGGGTAGGTACCCACTCAATCATCCACTGACCCACCTGCCTACATTTCCACCTTCTTACAGTACTTATCCATTCATCCATCCTACCCAACAGTCCAAATGCCTCAGCCATCCCATATACTTATTCATCCATGTACCTAATGATTCACTGACGTACCTACCTACTGAGAATCCCACCAAACTACCTACAGTACCTGCTTACCCACTTAGCCCTCCATCAACCTAGCTTGCATGCACTTACTAACCCAGTACCCACCCATCCACATACATACCTGTCGATCCACCAACAGACTCATTTGCTGCCTTCCCTCTCACCCACTCAAATACATACCCACACACCCATTTACTCAGAAACCCATCCACCACCTGCTTCTTTATTCACCAGCCCACTAAGCTACCCAACTACTTACCCATCTAACCACCCATCCAGCTACTTATCCATCTATGCACCCACCCAGCTACCCATCCATCCATGCAACTTGTGTTGGTAGTGGTGTCAAGGTTGTGATGCTGATGGTGGTGTCTCAGTAATAGTAATGTTGGTGCTAGATGGGTGGCATTCGTGGTGGTGTATGGGTTGTGATGATGGTGTCTCAGTGATGGTAGTGTTGGTGTCGGTTGGGTGGTATTCGTGGTGGTGGTGACTTAGTTTTGATGGTAGGTATTGCTGGTGCTGTCTGAGTTCTGATGGTGGTGTTAGGCTGGTGGTGTCTGGTACCTTGTCGTTGTGACTGTTCGTGGTGGTGGTGCAGATGGTGTCTGAATAGTGGTGATATTGGTTGAAAGTGGTGGTGTGGCTAGGAATTGATGCAGGTGTCTGCGTGGAGGTGGTGGTGGTAATGGTGGTGTGTATAGATATGATGGAGGTGTCGGGTTGGTGATCGTGGCGTCTGTGTGGTTGACAGTGACAGCTGAGACTGGATGGTGTTTGGGTGGTGGTTAAGGTGCCTGAGTGGTTGATGTGGTGAAGGTGGTGTCTGGGTGGTGGTGGTTATGTCTGAGTGGTTGCATAGGTGGTGGTGTTTGAGTGAAGATAGTGTCTGGGTGGTGGTGGTGATGGAGGTGAGGTATGGGTGGTTGTGGTGGTGGTTCTGGGTGGTGTTTGGGTAGTGGTGATGGTGGTTATGTCTGAGTGGTTGCAGAGGTGATGGTGGTGGTGTTTGGGTGGTTGTGGTAGTGAAGATAGTGTCTGGGTGGTGGTGGTGGTTCTGGGTGGTGTTTGGGTAGTGGTGATGGTGTCTGGGTGGTTGTGGTGGTGGTCTGAGTGGTTGTGGAGGTGGTGGTGGTTATGTCTGAGTGGTTGCAGAGGTGATGGTGGTGGTGTTTGGGTGGTTGTGGTAATGAAGATAGTGTCTGGGTGGTGGTGGTGATGGAGGTGAGGTATGGGAGGTTGTGGTGGTGGTGTCTGGGTGGTTGTGGTGGTGATGCCTGGATGGTGGTGGTGATGGTGTTTGTGTGGAGGTGGTGGTGACGATAATGGTGGTGGTGGGTGAGGTGTTTGGGTGGTGATGATGTCTGGGTGGTGGGGATGGTGGTAGTCGTGGCAGTCTCTGGGTGGTGGTAATGGTGTCTCGGTGGAAGTGGTGTTTGAGTGGTGGTGGTGGTGATGTCTGAGTGGTGATGGTGGTGGTAGTGTCTGGGTGGCACTGTTGGTTTTTGGGTGGTGATGGTGGTAGTAGTGTCTGGGTGGCACTGGTGGTGGCGGCGGCGGTGGTGGTGGTGGAGTCTGAGTGGTGATGGTGGTGGTGGTGTCTGGGTGGCACTGGTGGTTTTTGGGTGGTGGAGATGGTGTCTAAGTGGTGATGGTGGTGGTAGTGTCTGGGTGGCGCTGATGGTTTTTGGGTGGTGGTGGTGTCTGTAGCACTGATGGTTTTTTGGTGGGGGTGGGGGTGTAGTCTGGGCGGTGACGTTTTCTCAGGTGTGGTGGTGTTGTGTGGGTGGTGTTGATGTCTGGGCATTGATGCTGGTAGCTGAGTGGTCGTGGTGTCCGGGTGGTGGTGATGCTTGTGGTGGAGTGTCTGTGTGGCAGTGGTGGTCGTGCCTGGGGGCGATGCTGGTGTCTGAGTGTTGGTGGTGGTGGTGTCTGGGTAGTGACGGTGGTGTCTAGGTGTGGTGGTGTCTGGGTGGTGATGGTGCCTGGGTGGTTATGGTAGTGGTGGTGGTATCTGGGTGCTGGTGTTGGTGGTGGTAACGGTCGTACGTTTGTGATGATGGTGTATGGATGGTTGACAGTATGACAGCTGTGCCTGGATGGTGTTTGGGTGGTGGTGATGGCGTCTGGGTGATTGTAGTGGTGAAGGCTGTGTGGGTGATTGTGGTGGTGGTGATGGTCTGGCTGGCAGAGGTGGTGGTGGTGGTCAGGGGCGGGGGGTGTTTGGGTGGTGATGGTATCTGGGCGGTCGTGGTGGTGAAGGTGGTGTCTGGGCAGTGTTGGTGGAACTGTTTGGGTGGTCGTGGTGATCGTGTCTAGAGGGTGGGGTTGTTTGGGTGGTTTTGATGATGGTTGTGGTCGTGGTAGTATCATATAGTGGTGACGGTGGTGTCTGTATGATGGTGGTAGTGATGATTTGCCTGTAGTGGTATTGCGTGTGTGGTGGTGATATTGTCTGGGGGGTGGTGGTGGTGTCTGGTGGTTGTTTGTGTCTAAGTGATGGTGGTGGTGTCTGGGTTTTGGTTGTGGTGAGGATGATGGTTGTGATGTCTGGGTGGTGGTGGTAGTGGTGGTGGTGTCTGGACAGAGATGGGGGCAGTGTCCTGGTGATGGTGGTATCTGGATGGCACTGGTGGTTTTTGGATGGTGATGGTGTCTGTGTGGTGGTAGTGGTTGTTGTGTTTTCTGGGTGGTGATGGTGTCTGGATAGTGACGGTCCCTCAGTGGTGATCGTTGTGGTGTCTGGGTGGTGGTGGTGCTGGTGACGGTGGGATGTGCGGGTAGTAGTGGTGACTGTGTCTAGGGGTGATGCTGGTGTCTAGGTGTTAGTGGTAGTGGTGTCTGGGTAGTGATGATGGTGCCAAAATGGTGGTGGTGTCTGGGTGCTGGTGGTGGTAGTGATGGAATCTGGGTGATGGTGTAGGTGGTGGTAATGATGGTGTGTGGACGATGGTGGAGGTGTACGGATGACTGTCATAGTCATAGCTGAGCCTGGATGGTGTCTGATTGATTGTAATGGCATCTGAGTGGTTGTGGTGGTGAAAGTGGTGTCTGTTTAGATGGTGAGGGGGGGGGCAGTATTTGGGTGGTGATAGTGTCTGGGTAGTTGTGGTGGTCAAGTTGGTGTCTCGGTGGTGGTGGTGGGGATGGTGGTAGTGATGGAGGTGGTGCCTGGGTGGTGGTGGTGGTGGTAGTGGTGGTGTCTAGGAGATGGCATTGTCTGGGTGGTGGCAGTGATGGTTCTGGTGGAGGTGGTGTCTAGTTGATGGAGGTGATGTTAGTCTGGGTGGCGGTGGTGGTGGTGGTGTCTGGTTGATGGAGGTGATGGTAGTCTTGGTGGCGGTGACGGTGGCGGTGGTAGTGGTGGTGGTGGTGTTTTGGTGCTGGTGGTATTATCTGGGTGGTGGTGGTGGTGTTTGGGTAGTGGTGGCGTCTGGGGGTTGTTAGTATCTAAGTGATGGTAGTGGTGTCTGGGTAGTGGTTTTGGTGATGGGGTCTGGGTGGTGATTGTGCCTGGATGGTGACGGTCTCTCAGTTGTGGTGGTGGTGTCTGGGTGATGGTGGTGATGTCCGGGTACTGATGTTGGTATCTGGGTGATCTTGGTGTCTGGGTGGTGGTGGGGTGACAGTGGTGGTTGTGTCTAGGGGTGATGCTGGTGTCTTGGGTGTTGGTGGGTAGTGACGGTGGTGTCTAGGTGGTGGTGGCAGTGGTGGTGGTGTTCGTGGTGGTAATGGTAGTGTCCGGATGGTTGTCTGAGTGATAGCTGTGCCTGGATGGTGTTTGGGTGGTGGTGATGGCGTCTAGGTGATTGTGTGTGGTTGGCTGCAGTGGTGAAGGTGATGTCTGGGTGGTGGTGATGGTTGTGGAGATGGTGGTGATGGTGGTGGGGATGGTGGTGATGGTGGTGGTCGTGTCTTGGGGTGGTGTTGTCTGGGAGATTTTGGTGATGGGTGTGGTGGTGGTCGTAGTGGTGGTAGTGGTGTGTGAATGACAGTGGTAGTGATATTTTGATGGTGGTGGTATTGTCTGGGTGGTAGTAGTGGTGGTGCCTAGGGGCTATTGGTGTCTAAGTGATGGTGGTGGTGTCTGGGTTTTGGTTGTGGTGGGGGTAGTGTCTGGATGAAGGTGGTGTCTAGGTGGAGGTAGTGTGGGTGGTGGTGAGGTCTGGGTGGCACTGATGGTTTTTGTGTGGTGGTGGTGGTGTCTGAGTGGTGCTGTCAAGGTGGTGATTGTGTCTGGATGGTGACGGTCTCTCAGTTAGTGTGGTTGTGGTGGTGGTGGTGGTGCTGTCTGGGTGGTGGTGGTGGGGGTGTTGACTGGGTGGTGGTGGTATTGTCGGGGTGATGGTGGTGTCATCAGGGTGGTGGTGGTGGCGTCTGGGGACAGGTAGTGGTGGTATCCGAGTGGTGGTGGTGGTGGCTGGGGACAGGTAGTAGTGGTGTCTGGGGACAGGTATTGGTGGTGTCGGGATAGGCAGAGGTGGTGTCTGAGTGATGGTGGTGAGGTCTGGGGATAGGTAGTGGTGTCTGGGGACAGGTAGTGGTGGTGGCTGGGGACAGGTATTGGTGGTGTCGGGATAGGCAGAGGTGGTGTCTGAGTGATGGTGGTGAGGTCTGGGGACAGGGAGTAGTGGTGTCTGGGGACAAGTAGTGGTGGTGTCTGAGTGGTGGTGGTAGTGTCTGGGGACAGGGAGTAGTGGTGTCTGGGGACAGGGAGTAGTGGTGTCTGGGGACAGGTAGTGGTGGTGGCTGGGGACAGGTAGTGGTGGTGTCTGAGTGGTGGTGGTAGTGTCTGGGGACAGGTAGCGGTGGTGTCTGGGGACAGGTAGTGGTGGTGTCTGGGGACAAGTAGTGGTGGTGTCTGAGTGGTGGTGGTGGTGTCTGGGGACAGGTAGTGGGGGTGTCTGAGTGGTGGTGGTAGTGTCTGGGGGCAGGTAGTGGTGGTGTCTGTGGACAGGTAGTGGTGGTGTCTGGGGACAGGTAGTGGTGTCTGGGGACAGGTAGTGGTGGTGTCTGGGGACAGGTAGTGGGGGTGTCTGGGGATAGGTGGTGGTGGTGTCTGAGTGGTGGTGGTGGTGTCTGGGGACAGATAGTTGTGGTGTCTGAGTGGTGGTGCTGGTGTCTGGGAACAGGTAGTGGGGGTATCTGGGGACAGGTAGTGGTGGTGTCTGAGTGGTGGTGCTGGTGTCTGGGGACAGGTAGTGGTGGTGTCTGAGTGGTGGTGCTGGTGTCTGGGGATAGGTAGTGGTGGTGGTGGTGTCTGGGGACAGGTAGTGGTGGTGCTGGTGTCTGGGGACAGGTAGTGGTGGTGTCTGAGTGGTGGTGCTGGTGTCTGGGGACAGGTAGTGGGGGTGTCTGGGGATAGGTAGTGGTGGTGTCTGAGTGGTGGTGCTGGTGTCTGGGGACAGGTAGTGGGGGTATCTGGGGACAGGTAGTGGTGGTGTCTGAGTGGTGGTGGTGGTGTCTGGGGACAGGTAATGGTGGTGTCTGGGGACAGGTAGTGGTGGTGTCTGGGGACAGGTAGTGGGGGTGTCTGGGGACAGGTAGTGGTGGTGTCTGAATGGTGGTGGTGGTGTCTGGGGATAGGTCGTGGTGGTGTCTGATTGGTGGTGGTGGTGTCTGAGTGGTGGTGGTTGTCTGGGGACAGGTAGTGGGGGTGTCTGGGGACAGGTAGTGGTGGTGTCTGAATGGTGGTGGTGGTGTCTGATTGGTGGTGGTGGTGTCTGAGTGGTGGTGGTTGTCTGGGGACAGATAGTGGTGGTATCTGGGGACAAGTAGTGGTGGTGTCTGAGTGGTGGTGGTGGTGGTGGTGTCTGAGTGGTGGTGGTTGTGTCTGGGGATAGGTAGTGGTGGTGTCCGAGTGGTGGTGGTGGTGTCTGGGGACAGGTAGTGGTGGTGTCTGAGTGGTGGTGGTGGTGTCTGGCGACAGGTAGTGGGGGTGTCTGAGTGGTGGTGGTGGTGTCTGAGTGGTGGTGGTGGTGGTGTCTGGGGACAGGTAGTGGTGGTGTCTGAGTGGTGGTGGTTGTGTCTGGGGACAGGTAGTGGTGGTGGTGGTGTCTGGGGACAGGTAGTGGTGGTGGTGGTGTCTGGGGACAGGTAGTGGTGGTGTCTGAGTGGTGGTGGTGGTGTCTGGGGACAGGTAGTGGTGGTGTCTGGGGACAGGTAGTGGGGGTGTCTGGGGATAGGTAGTGGTGGTGTCTGAGTGGTGGTGGTGGTGTCTGGGGACAGGTAGTGGGGGTGTCTGGGGACAGGTAGTGGTGGTGTCTGGGGACAGGTAGTGGTGGTGTCTGGGGACAGGTAGTGGGGGTGTCTGGGGATAGGTAGTGGTGGTGTCTGAGTGGTGGTGGTGGTGTCTGGGGACTGGTAGTGGGGGTGTCTGGGGACAGGTAGTGGTGGTGTCTGGGGACAGGTAGTGGTGGTGTCCGGGGACAGGTAGTGGTGGTGTCTGGGGATAGGTCTTGGTGGTGTCTGAGTGGTGGTGGTGGTGTCTGAGTGGTGGTGGTTGTGTCTGGGGACAGGTAGTGGTGGTGTCTGGGGACAAGTAGTGGTGGTGTCTGAGTGGTGGTGGTGGTGGTGTCTGGGGACAGGTAGTGGTGGTGTCTGAGTGGTGGTGGTGGTGTCTGAGTGGTGGTGGTGGTGTCTGGGGACAGGTAGTGGTGGTATCGGGATAGGTCGTGGTGGTGTCTGAGTGGTGGTGGTGGTGTCTGAGTGGTGGTGGTTGTGTCTGGGGACAGGTAGTGGGGGTGTCTGAGTGGTGGTGGTGGTGTCTGGCGAGAGGTAGTGGGGGTGTCTGAGTGGTGGTGGTGGTGTCTGAGTGGTGGTGGTGGTGGTGTCTGAGTGGTGGTGGTGGTGTCTGGCGACAGGTAGTGGGGGTGTCTGAGTGGTGGTGGTGGTGGTGTCTGAGTGGTGGTGGTGTCCGAGTGGTGGTGGTGGTGTCTGGGGACAGGTAGTGGTGGCGTCTGAGTGGTTGTGGTGGTGTCTGGCGACAGGTAGTGGGGGTGTCTGGGGATAGGTACTGGTGGTGTCTGAGTGGTGGTGGTGGTGTCTGGGGACAGGTAATGTGTCGTCTGGGGACAGGTAGTGGTGGTGTCTGAGAGGTGGTGGTGGTGTCTGGGGTCAGGTAGTGGTGGTGTCTGAGAGGTGGTGGTGGTGTCTGGGGTCAGGTAGTGGTGGTGTCTGAGAGGTGGTGGTGGTGTCTGGGGTCAGGTAGTGGTGGTGTCTGAGAGGTGGTGGTGGTGTCTGGGGACAGATAGTGGTGGTGTCTGGCGACAGATAGTGGTGGTGTCTGGCGACAGGTAGTGGTGGTGTCTGGCGACAGGTAGTGGTGGTGTCTGGGGACAGGTAGTGGTGGTGTCCGAGTGGTGGTGGTGGTGTCTGGAGATTGGTCGTGGTGGTATCTGAGTGGTGGTGGTGGTGTCTGGGGATAGGTAATGGTGGTGGTGTCTGGGGATAGGTAGTGGTGGTGGTGTCCGGGGATAGGTAGTGGTGGTGGTGTCTGGGGATAGGTAGTGGTGGTGGTGTCTGGGGACAGGTAGTGGGGGTGGGGTCTGGGGACAGGTAGTGGTGGTGTCTGAGTTGTGGTGGTGGTGTCTGGGGACAGGTAGTGGTGGTGTCTGAGTTGTGGTGGTGGGGTCTGGGGACAGGTAGTGGTGGTGTCTGAGTGGTGGTGGTGGTGTCTGGGGACAGGTAGTGGTGGTGTCTGAGTTGTGGTGGTGGTGTCTGGGGACAGGTAGTGGTGGTGTCTGAGTTGTGGTGGTGGTGTCTGGGGACAGGTAGTGGTGGTGTCTGAGTTGTGGTGGTGGTGTCTGGGAACAGGTAGTGGTGGTGTCTGAGTTGTGGTGGTGGGGTCTGGGGACAGGTAGTGGTGGTGTCTGAGTTGTGGTGGTGGTGTCTGGGGACAGGTAGTGGTGGTGGGGTCTGGCGACAGGTAGTGGTGGTGTCTGAGTTGTGGTGGTGGTGTCTGGGGACAGGTAGTGGTGGTGTCTGAGTGGTGGTGGTGGTGTCTGGAGATTGGTCGTGGTGGTATCTGAGTGGTGGTGGTGGTGTCTGGGGATAGGTAGTGGTGGTGGTGTCTGGGGATAGGTAGTGGTGGTGGTGTCTGGGGACAGGTAGTGGTGGTGGGGTCTGGGGACAGGTAGTGGTGGTGGGGTCTGGGGACAAGTAGTGGTGGTGGGGTCTGGGGACAGGTAGTGGTGGTGTCTGGGAATAGGTAGTGGTAGTGTCTGAATGGTGGTGGTGGTGTCTGGGGATAGGTAGTGGTGGTGTCTGAGTGGTGGTCATGGGGTCTAGGGACAGGTAGTGGTGGTGTCTGAGTGGTGGTGGTGGTGGGGTCTGAACCGTGAAGGTATCTCAGAAGTGGTGGTGATAGGTGTCTGGATGGTGAATGATGGTGGTATCTGGGTTACTGTGGTGGTTATGTCTGGGTAGTGGTGTCTGAAACTGAATGGTGGATGATGATGGTGTCTGGGTGATGGTGGTGGTAGTATCTGGGTGGTGGTGTTGGTGTCTGGGTGATGGTTGTGTGTGAGTGGTAGAGGTGATGGTGTCTAGGTGGTGGTGACTGTCTGGGTGGTGGTGGTGTCTGGGTGGTGGTGACGGTTGTGTGTGGGTGGTGGTGGTGTCAGGGGGAGATGATGGTGCCTGGTTGGTACTACTGGGGTTTCCGTGGTGTTCCTGTTGGTATCTGGTGGTTCTGCTGTTGGTGTCTGCATAGTTTGGTGCTGGTGAATGGGTGGTTTGGTGCAGGTGTGTGTATGTATGATGGTGCTGGTGTATGTGTGGTGGTGCTGGTGCATATGTGTGCTGGTGTATGTGTGGTGGTGCTGGTGTATATGTGTGCTGGTGAATGTGTGGTGGTGCTGGTGTATGTGTGGAGGTGATAGTGCCGGGGTGGGGGTGATGGCGTCTGGGTGGTGGGGGGTTTCTACGAGTGATGTTGGTGTCTGGGTGGTGGTAGTGTGTGCGGGTTGTGGTGGTGGTGTCTGGGTGGAAGTGATATCTGGGTGGTGGTGGTGTCTGGGTGGCAGATTTCCCTTCTGTATTTCGGTTCAGCACCACCGCCCTCAGTTAGGCAGCCCTAGTGCGATAGGTTAACGCTAGGCAACGTCAGGTTATTATTGATAATTTTGCCTGAGATACACATAAAACATACTTCTGAGAAAAACCTAGGGTTAGTTTTGAAACGACGGGACAAGCATCGTTCCTGGCTGACGTTCCCAGTGGTGGTGCTGAACCGTAATACAGAAGGGAAATATGCGTCCAGGTGGTGGTGGTGTCTGGGTGGTGGTGGTATCCGGGTGGAGGTGGTGGTGGTGTTTGGGTGGCGGTGGTGTTTGGGTGGTGGTGGTGTCTAGGTGATGATGGTGGTGGTGTGTGGGTGATGGTGGTGGTGCTGGTATGGGAGTGGCGCTGGTGTTTGAGGGATAGTGGTGGTGTCTTGGTGAAGTCTACAGTAGATGGTAGTAGTGTCAGGGTGGTGATGCTGGCAGTGATCGTGGTGGTAGTGGTATATGGGTGGTGGTGGTGGGGTGTCTGGGTGGTGGTAGTAGTGTCTGGGTGATGGTAGTGTGTGAATGCTGATGGTGATGACGACGGTGACTGGTTGGTAGTTCTCTGGGTGGTGGTGGTGGTGGTGGTGGTGGTAGCGGCGTCGGAGGCGGTGGCAGTGTCGTGGTGGTGGTGGTGGTATCTTGATGGTGGTAGTGTCTGGGTGATGGTGATGCTGGTGATGGTGGTATAAGGGTGATAGTGACGCTGGTAGCGGTGGTATATGGGTGGTGGTGATGCTGGTGGTGGTGGTATATGGGTGGTGGTGGTGGTGGTGGTGATGCTGGTGGTGGTGGTATATGGGTGGTGGTGATGCTCGTGGTGGTGGTATATGGGTGATAGTGACGCTGGTAATGGTGGTATATGGGTGGTGGCAGCAGCGGCGGTGGCAGTGTCTTGGTGGTGGTATCTTGATGGTGGTAGTGTCTGAGTGGTGGTGGTATATGGGTGGTGGTGGTGATGAGGTGTCTGGGTGGTGGTGGTGGTATATGGGTGGTGGTGATTCTGGTGGTGGTGGTATATGGGTGGTGGTGATGCTGGTGGTGGTGGTATATGGGTGGTGGTGGTGATGAGGTGTCTGGGTGGTGGTGGTGGTATATGGGTGGTGGTGATTCTGGTGGTGGTGGTATATGGGTGGTGGTGATGCTGGTGGTGGTGGTATATGGGTGGTGGTGGTATGTGGGTGGTGGTGATGCTGGTGGTGGTGGTATGTGGGTGGTGGTGGTATATGGGTGGTGGTGATGCTGGTGGTGGTGGTATGTGGGTGGTGGTGATGCTGGTGGTGGTGGTATATGGGTGGTGGTGGTATATGGGTGGTGGTGATGCTGGTGGTGGTGGTGATGCTGGTGGTGGTGGTATGTGGGTGGTGGTGATGCTGGTGGTGGTGGTGATGGTGGTGGTGGTGTCTGGGTGGTGGTGATGCTGGTGGTGGTGGTATATGGGTGGTGGTGGTGATGAGGTGTCTGGGTGGTGGTGGTGGTATATGGGTGGTGGTGATGCTGGTGGTGGTGGTATGTGGGTGGTGGTGATGCTGGTGGTGGTGGTATATGGGTGGTGGTGGTATATGGGTGGTGGTGATGCTGGTGGTGGTGGAATGTGGGTGGTGGTGATGCTGGTGGTGGTGGTATGTGGGTGGTGGTGATGCTGGTGGTGGTGATGCTGGTGGTGGTGGTATTTGGGTGGTGGTGATGCTGGTGGTGGTGGTATATGGGTGGTGGTGGTGATGAGGTGTCTGGGTGGTGGTGGTGGTATATGGGTGGTGGTGATTCTGGTGGTGGTGGTATATGGGTGGTGGTGATGCTGGTGGTGGTGGTATATGGGTGGTGGTGGTATGTGGGTGGTGGTGATGCTGGTGGTGGTGGTATGTGGGTGGTGGTGGTATATGGGTGGTGGTGATGCTGGTGGTGGTGGTATGTGGGTGGTGGTATGTGGGTGGTGGTGATGCTGGTGGTGGTGGTATATGGGTGGTGGTGGTATATGGGTGGTGGTGATGCTGGTGGTGGTGGTATGTGGGTGGTGGTGATGCTGGTGGTGGTGGTATGTGGGTGGTGGTGATGCTGGTGGTGGTGATGCTGGTGGTGGTGGTATATGGGTGGTGGTGATGCTGGTGGTGGTGGTATATGGGTGGTGGTGATGATGGGGTGTCTGGGTGGTGGTGATGCTGGTGGTGGTGGTATATGGGTGGTGGTGATGCTGGTGGTGGTGGTATATGGGTGGTGGTGATGCTGGTGGTGGTGGTATATGGGTGGTGGTGATGCTGGTGGTGGTGGTATATGGGTGGTGGTGATGAGGTGTCTGGGTGGTGGTGATGCTGGTGGTGGTGGTATATGGGTGGTGGTGATTCTGGTGGTGGTGGTATAGGGGTGGTGGTGATGCTGGTGGTGGTGGTGATGCTGGTAATGGGGTATATGGGTGGTGGTGATGCTGGTGGTGGTGGTATATGGGTGGTGGTGATGCTGGTGGTGGTGGTATATGGGTGGTGGTGATGCTGTTGGTGGTGGTATATGGGTGGTGGTGATGCTGGTGGTGGTGGTATATGGGTGGTGGTGATGCTGGTGGTGGTGGTGATGCTGGTAATGGGGTATATGGGTGGTGGTGATGCTGGTGGTGGTGGCATATGGGTGTTGGTGGTGGTGGGGTGTCTGGGTGGTGGTGATGCTGGTGGTGGTGGCATATGGGTGGTGGTGGTGGTGGGGTGTCTGGGTGGTGGTGATGCTGGTGGTGGTGGTGATGCTGGTGGTGGTGGTGGTGATGCTGGTGGTGGTGGTATATGGGTGGTGGTGATGCTGGTGGTGGTGGTATATGGGTGGTGGTGATGCTGGTGGTGGTGGTATATGGGTGGTGGTGATGCTGGTGGTGGTGGTGGTGGGGTGTCTGGGTGGTGGTATATGGGCGGTGGTGATGCTGGTGGTGGTGGTATATGGGTGGTGGTGATGCTGGTGGGGTGGGGGGGGTCTGGGTGGTGGTGATGCTGGTGGTGGTGGTGATGCTGGTGGTGGTGGTATATGGGTGGTGGTGGTGATGGGGTGTCTGGGTGGTGGTGATGCTGGTGGTGGTGATATATGGGTGGTGGTGATGCATGTGGTGGTGGTATATGGGTGGTGGTGATGCTGGTGGTGGTGGTATATGGGTGGTGGTGATGCTGGTGGTGGTTGTGGTGATGCTGGTAATGGTGGTATATGGGTGGTGGTGATGCTGGTGGTGGTGGCATATGGGTGGTGGTGGTGGTGGGGTGTCTGGGTGGTGGTATATGGGTGGTGGTGATGCTGGTGGTGGTGGTATATGGGTGGCGGTGATGCTGGTGGTGGTGGTGATGCTGGTGGTGGTGGTGGTGATGCTGGTAATGGTGGTATATGGGTGGTGGTGATGCTGGTGGTGGTGGTGGTGGTGGAGTGTCTGGGTGGTGGTATATGGGCGGTGGTGATGCTGGTGGTGGTGGTATATGGGTGGTGGTGATGCTGGTGCTGGTGGTATATGGGTGGTGGTGGTGATGGGGTGTCTGGGTGGTGGTGATGCTGGTGGTGGTGGTATATGGGTGGTGGTGATGCTGGTGGTGGTGGTATATGGGTGGTGGTGATGCTGGTGGTGGTGGTATATGGGTGGTGGTGATGCTGGTGGTGGTGGTGGTGGGGTGTCTGGGTGGTGGTATATGGGCGGTGGTGGTATATGGGTGGTGGTGATGCTGGTGGGGTGGGGGGTTCTGGGTGGTGGTGATGCTGGTGGTGGTGGTATGTGGGTGGTGGTGATGCTGGTGGTGGTGGTATATGGGTGGTGGTGGTGATGGGGTGGGTGGGTGGGGGGGATGCTGGTGGTGGTGGTATATGGGTGGTGGTGATGCTGGTGGTGGTGGTATATGGGTGGTGGTGATGCTGGTGGTGGTGGTATATGGGTGGTGGTGATGCTGGTGGTGGTGGTATATGGGTGGTGGTGGTATATGGGTGGTGGTGGTATATGGGTGGTGGTGATGCTGGTGGTGGTGGTATATGGGTGGTGGTGATGATGCTGGTGGTGGTGGTGATGCTGGTAATGGTGGTATATGGGTGGTAGTGATGCTGGTGGTGGTGGTGATGCTGGTAATGGTGGTATATGGGTGGTGGTGATGTTGGTGGTGGTGGTGGTGGGGTGTCTGGGTGGTAGTGATGCTGGTGGTGGTGGTGATGCTGGTAATGGTGGTATATGGGTGGTGGTGATGGTGGTGGTGGTGGTGGTGGGGTGTCTGGGTGGTAGTGATGCTGGTGGTGGTGGTGGTATATGGGTGGTGGTGATGCTGGTAATGGTGGTATATGGGTGGTGGTGGCATATGGGTGGTGGTGGTGGTGGGGTGTCTGGGTGGTGGTGATGCTGGTGGTGGTGGTGATGCTGGTGGTAGTGGTGATGCTGGTAATGGTGGTAATGCTTGTCACGGGGTTTTTAAATATCACGGTGTTTTTAAAATAAATGCTTAAATATTATTTAAATTGATATTAATATTCAATAATATTGAAGAGCAGAGACAATGATTGTCTTGCTACATCAAGCAACGATTACTTTACGCTGGCTTGTGCACGATTCTCTGAGAACGAGAATTTATAAACTTTCTCAACAGTACACAGCAGAGACTAATTACTCACAATTGCTGAATTAGTACTGTTAGCCTCTGGAGAAAGTTACTTCACCCCTGACAATAAATAACTAATACTAACATCAGGTTCTTGCCGATGCTTAACTCCTGGCACAACGGATTTTAAGTTAATACAACAAGACTGATCTAAGTACCAGTTATGAATAGTAAACGTCTATGCAAGCTAGGAGCTATGTGGGAAATAAGCTTAATTTGGAGAAATGAAACAAGATTTTACTTTACATTAAGCTCAAGAAAAAGAACTGTTAAATTTATTGATTACAAAAATAAATTTAACGTTACATTTCAAATCAAATCAATGAGACCGCACTCACTCACTCACACACGAGCTAAATACTTACGCCTAGGAAAAACACCTTAACTAAGCTCTTAAAACTAGGATTACAAAAAGGAAATACCGGTCGATGAATGCTGTGTATCACCCGGGGGGGGGGGGAGTACTGGCCAACTGTACTAGTGGAGCTTGGGTGCTAGCTGACCTCTCACACTTCTTGAGCACGGGACCTTTCTCCGTCACAACAAACACGCGACTGAATTCAAAATACATTGTATGGGCAGGACGCACAAGCCACCGGAAGAAGGCGTGGCTAATGGTTGAGGCAAGCAGGGGCGAATAATAAAGAAACAATTGTATCGCTCAGTAGAGCACTTAGTGACGTGCATTAAATCGGTCACTTTTGAAAGTGACGAATGTTTTGAAAAGTATACTCCGAAATGGAGAGAGAAACGGTTAACTGAGCGATACACAGTGAGTTTTCCACTAATAGTTCGTGGCTTCTCACAAAAGGGAAATGTCGCGAATTGATTCGTGACATTACGCCCCTACAAAATTAAATTTTTTCCTCATGGGAAAAAATTTGTGGATATATATATATATATATGTACACATCCTAAGTCATTCACACAAGATTCACACTGTGGTGTGTGTGCTATCCTGCTACAGGAGAAAGTCGCAGTCGCCAGTGAGCGAAAAAACCTCGTATTTACGTTAATAGAAGCAAGCTTGAGGGAAAAACTCCGTGACGACGGTGAAAATCCTGTACTCAGGTCAAACTGAGCGAAAATTCGCTACATTTACACTGACAACTAATTGTTGTGTAGCGTGGTGTATGTAATACACGGTGTAGGTGTGACAGTTGTAGTGTAACTGTACCTATGTGTAAAATGACATAGTAAATAATAACATGGCGACGACGAAGGCAGAGAAGAAGAGGCGGCAGCGTGCGGCAGACGATCAGCTGGCCCGCACAGCAAAACTGCTACACCCATTGCTGAACCTGCAAAACCAATTAAGGTGGAGCATCAAAAGTGTCAATGAGACAAAATTCTTATTACGTTACAATTACTCTCTCTGCCTAGCAATCAGTACATGCTACGAAAAGTACACTCGAGGTCGCCATTAATTTTAGCACACGATTAGTGTCGGCAAGTTGAGAATCCTTGTGCAAACTTGGGTCTTCCATAGCCTCGAACTGCACACGGGTCCTCAACCCATGCCTTAACCTACAGTTCTTATATTAATATCGGGAAGCTGAGAATCCTTGTGCAAACTCGGGTCTTCCATAGCCTCAAGTCGCCTCTGTGGAGTTCTCACTTCCCCCTTAACCTACAGTACTTATATTAGTATCGGGGAGCTGAGAATCCTTGTGCAAACTTGGGTCTTCCATAGCCTCAAGTCGCCTTTGCGGAGTTCTCACTTCCCCCTTAACCTACAGTGCTTATATTAGTATCGGGGAGCTGAGAATCCTTGTGCAAACTCGGGTCTTCCATAGCCTCGAGTCGCCTCTGCGGAGTTCTCTCTCGAACTCCCCCTTAACCTATAGTACTTATATTAGTACCGGGAAGCTGAGAATCCTTGTGCAAACTTGGGTCTTCCATAGCCTCAAGTCGCCTCTGCGGAGTTCTCTCTCGAACTTCCCCCTTAACCTACAGTACTTATATTAGTACTGGGAAGCTGAGAATCCTTGTGCAAACTCGGGTCTTCCATAGCCTCAAGTCGCCTCTGCGGATTTCTCTCTCGAACTTCCCCCTTAACTTACGGTACATAATATGTATGTACAGGCCCTGGACATGATATGTCCTGTGGGGCCAATGGGCGAGACGTCAGGTCTGCACCCACTTCACCACTACCCTGTCTCTCAACTGACTCAGAGATTACAGGTGTGGTTACGAACGGCACAGGAAGGACATGTCCCTGATTAGTGGTGTTACCTTGACACACACTGCAGGAACGGACAAAACTATCTATGTCTCGTCCCATCCCTGGCCAGAAAAAGTCAGCTCGGATACGGCCCTGGGTCTTCCTTTTGCCCATGTGACCTCCTGAGGCTGAACGATGACCCCATTCTAACACTGCTGGGCGGTACTTGGTGGGAACGACAAACTGCAATCGAACCTCGCCCTCGGATGTTCGTGACTCACGGTAGAGCCGTCCTTGTTTGCGAAGGAACTTGGCTCGACCTCCCCGTGAATACTTAATCACTCGACCCTTTTGTTTATTCCGCACGGCAGCAAGTGTCGGGTCAGAATGTTGTTCTTGTACAACAAGTTGACTACACATCAGATCTTGTGGCGATTCAATGATCACTGGGGTGACACAGTCTGGAGCCTCAGCCATGGCTTGTTTACCGCAGCAGCTGAAGTCTGAGTAGCGTCATCATTGGAGCAACTATCCTTGACTCCTTGAATATTGCCTACTATAAGGTCAAATAGAGGCTCTGGCATGACAACTGCAAGTGTCGTACCAGTATAAAATGGAGATGCCACCTGGATACATTCCTCAGGGAACAATCTCACTGATCCATCAATAAGGCTTGCATGGATCTGTCGACCTGTATACTGCTCAGGACGAACTAAACTCTGCTTAACAGAGCAACCTGAGGAACCATTATCTCTCAGGACCTTCACAGGAATGCCTCCCACAAACCCTGGCTGAACAAGGAAGGTACTGTCACCTGTGGGAGGGCCTGTGGAGGAAGCAGCTAGCCACTCATGAGGCTGCTGAATTGATGCGGCAAACATTGTGCCTTGAGAATTATATACTTGAGAAGATGGAACATTGGCCATCTGTGGAGGGGGGTTCACTGTCACTGTGGGACTAGTGAACTGTGGGGAAGTACCCATACTGGTAGGGACGTGACCACCGTGCTGCTGCTGAGGAATGAAGGCTGCATTTGCTTCCTGCCTCTTTTGAGCTGGTGGTAAAAAAGTTTGTCCCAACGGTCGGTTGCGTGGCTGATACTGCTGCTGGTTAGGGTACTTGTTGTACATCTTCCACTCAGGTTTCTGAGTGTTTTGCCCCTGGTCCTTCCACTGTGGTTTTGGACCTTGGCCATTACTCTGAGAATGGCCTTGTTGCTGGGGTTCAGTCTGAGACGACTTCCCAGACTTGGCAGTATCTTTTCTGCTCCAGGTGTTTTGCTTACGAGTTTGATACCCGTATGCAGTAAAGAATGCGTCAGCCTTTTCTGCCATTTGGCTGGCATCTTTCACCTGGCAGATCTTAAGCTGTGCTATGAGCTCAGCAGGCCACGACCTCTCTAGCTGTGTACGCAGCATAAGGTCAATTATCCCCTCACGCGTGGAAGGAGTTTCATCTTTCTCCATCCACTCATTTAAGTAAGCTGTGAGACGATCAAGGAACTGAACAGCTGTCTCCTTGTCTTGGAGACGAGCTCGCAAGAACTGAACTTTGGCGTCGTCTACTGTGAGACCATACGCCTTAATGAGTGCAGCTTTCATCATCTCGTATGTGAGATTGTCTCCACGAATTCTGTGGAGAATATCGAGGGCAGGGCCCTCAAATAAACTAAGAAATTGGATCCGCTTAGCTACCTCATCCAGTTGATACATGTCTGCCATGTCCTCAAAACGAGCTATGTACGGCTCGATTCGCTCGCTTTCCTTGTATGAAGGAAGCTTGATGCGTGGGGTCGCCAGGACATGTGCAGGGAGAACGCTCGTGGAGCTTGGACCAACTGCACCGGATGTGTCTGAAGCCAAGGAATCTCGCTTGAGCTTCAGCACTTCAAGTTCATGTTTTTCTCGTGCCTCACGTTCGGCACGTTCATATTCACGTTGTTCCCGCTCGCGTTCATGTCGTTCACGCTCGTGTTCCAAGTCGAGTTCGCGCTGTTTTTGCTCGTGTTCACGCTCCTTCTCACGCTGCTCTTGTTCATATGCACGTTCTCTTTCACGTTCCTCACGCTGTTCTCGCTCGTATTCACGCTGTTCTCGCTCATATTCGCGCTGAATCTTACGCTCTTCACGGGCATCATTCTCGCGCTGCTGCTCCTGATTATGCCGTGAGAGTATATACTCTTTAATTTCGGTTGGGTCCGAAAGACCCATTTCTTTGGCTTCCTGTAAAAATACAGCGGTAGCCATGGCGCTAATTTATTAGGCAAACAGAAACTGAGTACTGACTGCTTCGCAAACGAATGCTAATGACACAAGTAAAGAGTACAGACACAAGTTAGTGGTGACCAGTCTTATCTAGTTAACTGGCAAAGATTAAAGCAAAAATGCAAATAACTAAGAACTCTCAATAATTAACACAATGGGTACGGCGGCTACCCAGGAGCGAATAAAATCGTCTGGCGTTACCAAGAATAAACTAGAGTTATGTACTCTATTGATTAATAAAGCAAAAATTCACTTGCTAAATTAACGGTAAACACCAGTAAACTTGTGCCTATAAACTTTAATGATAAATTCCTAATTATGAACGAGTGAGCACTATCTCGTGAATAGCTTTAGAGCTAGGAGTTAATATCCTGGAATGAGGTCGCCAATTGTCACGGGGTTTTTAAAATATCACGGTGTTTTTAAAATAAATGCTTAAATATTATTTAAATTGATATTAATATTCAATAATATTGAAGAGCAGAGACAATGATTGTCTTGCTACATCAAGCAACGATTACTTTACGCTGGCTTGTGCACGATTCTCCGAGAACGAGAATTTATAAACTTTCTCAACAGTACACAGCAGAGACTAATTACTCACAATTGCTGAATTAGTACTGTTAGCCTCTGGAGAAAGTTACTTCACCCCTGACAATAAATAACTAATACTAACATCAGGTTCTTGCCGATGCTTAACTCCTGGCACAACGGATTTTAAGTTAATACAACAAGACTGATCTAAGTACCAGTTATGAATAGTAAACGTCTATGCAAGCTAGGAGCTATGTGGGAAATAAGCTTAATTTGGAGAAATGAAACAAGATTTTACTTTACATTAAGCTCAAGAAAAAGAAAAATTTATTGATTACAAAAATAAATTTAACGTTACATTTCAAATCAAATCAATGAGACCGCACTCACTCACACACGAGCTAAATACTTACGCCTAGGAAAAACACCTTAACTAAGCTCTTAAAACTAGGATTACAAAAAGGAAATACCGGTCGATGAATGCTGTGTATCACCCGGGGGGTGGGAGTACTGGCCAACTGTACTAGTGGAGCTTGGGTGCTAGCTGACCTCTCACACTTCTTGAGCACAGGACCTTTCTCCGTCACAACAAACACGCGACTGAATTCAAAATACATTGTATGGGCAGGACGCACAAGCCACCGGAAGAAGGCGTGGCTAACGGTTGAGGCAAGCAGGGGCGAACAATAAAGAAACAATTGTATCACTCAGTAGAGCACTTAGTGACGTGCATTAAATCGGTCACTTTTGAAAGTGACGAATGTTTTGAAAAGTATACTCCGAAATGGAGAGAGAAACGGTTAACTGAGCGATACACAGTGAGTTTTCCACTAATAGTTCGTGGCTTCTCACAAAAGGGAAATGTCGCGAATTGATTCGTGACAATGCTGGTAATGGTGGTATATGGGTGGTGGTGATGCTGGTGGTGATGGTATATGGGTGGTGGTGATGCTGGTGGTGGTGGTATATGGGTGGTGGTGATGCTGGTGATGGTGGTGGTGGGGTGTCTGGGTGGTGATGCTGGTGGTGGTGGTATATGGGTGGTGGAGGTGGTGGGGTGTCTGGGTGGTGGAGGTGGTGGGGTGTCTGGGTGGTGGTGATGCTGGTGGTGATGGTGGCAGCGGCGGTAGCAGTGTCTTGGTGGTGGTATCTTGATGGTGGTAGTGTCTGGGTGGTGGTGATCCTGGTGGTGGTGGAATATGGGTGGTGGTGGTGGAATATGGGTGGTGGTGGTGGGATGTCTGGGTGGTGGTGGTGGCAACAGTAGTCGCAGTGTCTTGGTGGTGGTATCTTGATGTTGGTAGTGTCTGAGTGGTGGTGATGCTGGTGGTGGTGGTGGTGGTGGTGGTGGGGTGTCCGGTTGGTGGTGGTATATGGGTGGTGATGATGGGGTCTCCAGGTGGTGGTGGTATATGGGTGGTGATGGTGGTGGTGGGGTGTCCGGGTGGTGGTGGTGGTGGTTGTGTCTGGAGGTGATGCTGGTTTCTAGGATGGTGATGGTGACTAGGTGCTGATGGTGTCTGGGTGGTGATGGTGTCTGTGTGGTGATACGGCCTGGGTGATGGTGGTAGTGGTGGTGGTAGGCTAACAGGATGCTAGTGCTGGCGGTGGTGTTTGGGTGGCGGTACTGGCAGTGTGTGGGTGATGATGGTGGTGTCTGGATGGTAGTCAGAGTGACAGCTGTGCCTGGATGGTGTTTGGGTGGTGATGATGTCTGGGTGGTTGTGGTGGTGAAGGTGGTGTCCGGGTGGGGATGGTGATATTTGAGTGGTTGTGGTGGTGGAGGTGGTAGTGCTGGTGTCTGGGTGGTAGTGTTGTCTTACGATTATGGTAGTAATGGTGTTTGGGTGGTGGTGTCTTGGTGGTGGGGGTGGTGTTTTGTGGTGGTGTCCTGCTGGCAGTGGTGGTCGCTGCCGTGTATAGGGGGTTGTGTTGTCTGAGTGGTGGTGGTGGTGTCTGGATGGTGGTGACGGTAGTGGTGTCTGAGTGGTGGTGGTGTCTGGGTAGTGGTGGTGTCTGGGTGGTGGTGGTGTGTGAGTGGTGATGGTGGTGTCTGGGTGGCGGTTGTGGTGAGGTGGTGGTACTGCCTGAGAGGTGGTGGTATGTAGATGGAGGAGGTGGTGTATGGGTGGTGGTGATGTACACTGGTGGCTTTTGGGTGGTGGTGATGTCTGGGTGGTGTGATAATGTTGTCTCGGTGGTGCTGGTGTCTGGATGGTGATGTTGTCTCAGTAGTGTGGTGTTGTCTGGGTGGTGGTGGTGGTGGTATTGTCTGGGTGATGGTGGAGGTAATTCACCGGGTCACCGGGTAATTCACCGGGTCGGTCAGGATCACGTGATGGTTTTGTGATCATCGGCATTTTACCCTCCCGGAAGAGAGCTGAGAGCTCATATAGTCCGATCTAAGGGCAAAGCCTTGACCTTCACACACGCACACACCCATCCTCTTGCTCCAGGAGGACAGTGACCACCCGCTTTGTCAGTGAAACTTTTTCGCATCCCGAGCAAGGCGCGAACCCCCGTCTTAGCAGATGCTAGGCGAGAGCGTTACCACTGCACCAGCGAGCGGTGTATGTAAGAGTGGTAGTGGTGGTGGTGTCTGGGTGGTGGTGGAGGTGATGGTGTCTGACTGGTGATGGTGGTGGTGGTGTCTGGACTGTGATAGTATCTCAACAGTGTGGTAGTATTTGAATGATGGCTGATAGTGAAGTCTGGGTGGTGGTGGTGGTGTCTGGGTGGTGATGGTGTCTGTGTGGTGGTGGTGTTTGAGTGGTAACAGTGGTGTGTGGGTAATGATGGTGGCATGTGGATGGTGAAGGTGGTGTCTGGGTGGTAGTATTGATGGTGTTTTTGTGGATGTCAAAGTGATGGATGTATCTGGGTGGTGGTGTCTGGGTGGTGGAGGCAGTGGTGTCTGTATGGTGATGGTCATGGTGGTGTCTGGGTGGTGATGTTTATTGCGGTGTCTCAGTGATGGCAGTGGTGGTTAGCGCTGGTAAGGTATCTGTTTGGTGGTGATGGTGGTGTCTGTGTAGTAGTTAACTGGTCATGGTGGTGTCTGAAGTGATGGTGTCACGATGGTGGTGGTGGTGTCTGGATGGTGGTGGTGTGTGGGTGTTGATGGTGGTGACCAGCTGGTGGTGGTGGTGGTGAGGGGTGTCTGGGTGGTGGTTGTGATGATGGTGTCTGGGTGTTTGTGGTGGTGAATGCAGCATCTGAGTAGTTGTGATGGAGGTGGTGTCCGGGTGGTTGTGGAGGTGGTGTCCGGGTGGATGTAGTGGTCGTGGAGTGGTGATGGTGGTGGTGACCATGGTTGTGTCTGGATGGTGGCGGCGACCGTGGTAGTGTCTGGATGGTGGTGGTCGTCGTGACAGTTTCTTGGTGGTGGTGGTGGTGTCAGGGTGGTGGAGGTGGTGGCTGATGATGGTGGTGGTATTTGGGTGGTGGTGGTGTCAAAATTGAGGTGGTGGTGGCTATGTCTGGGTGGTGGTGGTAGTGTCTGGGTGGTGATGGCGATGTCTGAGTGGTGGTGGTGGTGTCTATGTGGTGTTATCTGGATGGATGTGGTGATGTCTGGGTGGTGGTAGCGTCTGGGTGGTGATGGCGACTCAACAGTGGTGGTGGTGGCATTCTGAGTAGGCCTAATTGTGGTGATGGTGTCAGAGGTGGTGGTGTATACGGTAGGTGGTTATGATGGCGGTGTTTGGGTTGTTGTGCTGTTTGTGTGGTTATGATGGTGGTGTATGTGGCCGTGATGGCAGTGTCTCGGTGGTGGTTGTGATGGTGGTTTCTGGGTGGTGGTGTCTGGGTGGCTGATGGGTGGCTGGGGTTCCCATCGATTGTGGGCTGGTTTTTTTTTTTTTTTTTTTTGGTAGTTTTTTTTTTATACCAGAACGTGTTAGGATCCTTCCACGGTGAGAGGGGAGGGGCAGGAGCATTTTTGGCCTTTTACTGATTGTACAGTACTGAAAATAAATCCCTTTGTTCTTCCCATACCCAGAACTCTTCTACTGAATTGGATATAAATATGATGAAAATTACTTAAAAAATGTTTTGAGGTCATCTCTGAGGTCCTCTATCTTCTTTTCAAAGCTATGTACTTTATGTAAATTTCCTCTGGCTTTTGTCTTACATGTACTGCAGAACCACAGGGCTTCTTCCTCCCTATAAACATCAAACTGTTTAGTACTGACCTTATCACAGGCACAATGGTACCACCGGTTGCATGCATCGCACTGCAAAGCTCTATCTCCACCTTTCATCCTCGTTTCACATTTTCCACAGTCGTCCTTTCTTCTTTCTTCTTTGGTGTTGTTGTCTGCCATTTGCCTTACTGCTAAATGTACTTTCAGTTGTCACAGAATGTAATGAGGAGTGACTTTATGGAGGAAGTTACCATTCCCTTCTCTGTTTAGCCTAAATTAATCTAACCTAACCAACCCTAACTAACCTAACCTAACCTTATCCTTGATCAACCTAACCTAAATAAACCTAAACTAACCTTAATTCACGAAATGACTGATTTCACAATTTGCCTGTAACATACATATATTTATTTATATATATCCATATATCGACCTATAGTTACCTGGAGGTCGATAAGTCGTCCAACTATCTCCCCGACACATGTATTTCATAAAATGTTGATACATGGCTCAATACTTCAGATAACATGCGGACACTTTCAACACAGCAGCTAAAAGGGTTCTTCTTCTTCTTCTTCTTGAGTTAAAGGGCGTTGAATTCACCTTCGTCAGGGCCATCTCAGGCTACAGGACCAATGGTAACTTACGGATGTTACAGCCGGTGTACACGTCCCGACTGCCTCAGGAACTCCAGGGTGTGGTGGATAACAGCAGCTCGATCCGTGGTGGCCAGACCACAGCCCCCTAACAACACTGGAAGAGTGAGGATAGTGATACCCATGGAAGCCAAAGCATCTTTGAGTCTCACTCGGAGGGAGTGAAAGCGGGGACAGTCTAACAGGAAATATTGGATAGTGCCTTCAACATTCAGGCACCACTGACTTGGGGCTATATTTATCCTATATGAATGGGATGCTAGACCTTTATGAGCTATTCTCAAACGCACTAGAGCAGTATCCAAGGCTCGGGACGATGGCCGCGCCCATGGATTGGGGGAGGAATCTTGTCCATAATGCTCTAGGGTGTACGGGAAAGACTTGCTTGCAGAGTTGGAGTTCCAATGGAAGTAACAAGACTGTAGGTCCTGTAGGACAAGATGCGAGAAGCTGCCAAAATCGAATGGGAAATGTTTCACAGAGAGGGAAGAATGCGCCATAGTAGCTACTCTATCAACAACCTCATTGGCTCGTATACCTTCATGGGAAGGTATCCACTGGAAATGCATGGAATACGCATTGGAGTCTAAAATGCCCGCGACCGGACCTTCCGCCCCGCCACCCTCCACACCACCACCGGGCCACCACCACCCCACCACCCGAGGAGGAGATAACGGTCAGATTAGTGACCCGGGACAAGAGGGTCATCCGACCACCTCTGACCTGGGCCCCTTCTCCCCGCAACTACCTCAACACCAGGTGAGCCCAGACCCGCAACAAGTTATACGGCGGGTTAACCCTCGACAGCAGTGGGGTGGGACTGATACGTCAGTCCCTCGTAGTCGTGTGGTGACGACCACAACTTCACCCCAACGGGACAGGAGGTCCCTAGGTGAGCCACGGGGTGTTTCCACCTACTGCCACCGCGAGCCACGAGGAAGTCCCTTCCTCTGCCGCAGTAGCCCACGTGAGCCACGAGGGGCTTGTCTCCTCTGCCACAGTGAGCCACGAGGGCGTAATACCCTCTGCCACTATCAGGACAGGAGGTCCTTTGACGAGGGAAGAGAGCCCTCTATAACAAATAGGGCAGGAGGCCCAATAGTGGATTGTACGGGGCTCACGCCCCTAGCCACTCTAAGGGTAAGAGACCCTCACACACCGCCACAAGTGGGTCCCAGTACCGATCAACCTGGTGCCACGGCAATTATAAAGACAAGAGAGAGAGTCGCCTCTGTGCTACCCTCCATAAGTGTAAGACAGACCACGGCCTCCGTGTGTCCTCTAGAGCCAGCTAACTCCTGCAGGAGTAGCCGGACACCACCCGGGGAGTTACCCCTAAAGTGTCACCTGAACAGAGGCCTGGTCCCAGTCGGGACCTACCTCCTACCCCCGGGAAATTCTTGTCTTCCCCAGGTACCAGCGGGAGACGAGGCCGCAGCCCACACCTGACGGCGCGTTCCCCGGTAGACTTCCGCAGTCCTCGGACCCCTAGGCGAGCCCGGCAACCCGTCAACGCCGACCTCCCCCTGCCGCAGACCCTACGACGTCAGGCCCGTCTGCTACACCTGTTTGGCCCCAGTCCCTAGGGCCAACACAGACAGGCCTCCCTTCACAGTGACCAGAGGAGGGCCTACAACAGGTCGAGACCCCAGGCAAGAGGGTCTCCCTGCACCGTGACCAGAGGAGGACCTACAACAGGTCGAGACCCCAGGCAAGAGGGTCTCCCTGCACCGTGACCAGAGTGGGGACCTACACCTTACAGTGACAAAGTGATATCGCCCCAGAAACTCGGGCAAGGATAGTGACTTCCCCTTCCCTGTACTGATCCAGTGACAGAGTGAACCAGCGGGAATACACCAAAAAGTGTCCGTAAATACCTTCCCCTAACAAAGACTTTAAGTTCTGGGTTCATCCGAACAGTGCTATCCCAAAGTCCAATCTAGAGTAGTCCCCCCCCCATTGTCAGTGTACGCACGGGCGAGAGTTGCCGCGCCGAGCCTAAACAGTGAACTCTAGTGCTCTACCTCCCTTGCTAACTTATAGTAATAATCCCTCCTCGGCTCATCAAGCCCAGACATCTCCATTGCCCCGACACGCTAAGACCTTTTGGACTTTGATACAAGTGAATCCCATCCACTTACGGACTCTTAACCTATTATAAAGCATAATTAAGGAGTGTGTGAATATCCCATATTACATTAACGTAACTCTGTATGTCTGTATCCTCTGTTTATAATACCATCCTATGTGATATTGTTAAGGTGTTGTAATTAAGGTAATAGATGTGTTAAAGGTGGACTGCCTAGTTTTTATGTCCTGTTCCCTTGTTAGTGCATTACTTCCGGTCCGGAAAAAGGACCCCGTTCAGTAGCTAGTGTCTTTAGTACGAGGAGTCGGCCTAAAAACACTCAGCATAACAGAGTCCATGGACAAAAGGATGGACTGGATCTCAAACACTAACTGCCATGTGTTGAGGGGGATAGGGAACTTAAGAGCGAGAGAGATGACTGGGAGTCAGAGAAAACAACTATTGACTGGGGAGGTATCATATCTCTAATAAACTGTAAGGACTCTAAAATAGCATACAACTCAGAGGCCACCACAGAGTGGCTCCCTAGCATACAACTCAGAGGCCACCACAGAGTGGCTCCCTAGCATACAACTTAGAGGCCACCACAGAGTGGCTCCCTAGCATACAACTCAGAGGCCACCACAGAGTGGCTCCCTAGCATACAACTTAGAGGCCACCATAGAGTGGCTCCCTAGCATACAACTCAGAGGCCACCACAGAGTACCTAAAAGGGTACTCGGGGAGTCGGGGCATGCGCACTGAGTGGAAACTGGAACGGTAACTTCCAGCATAAGTCACTCCGTGCATACGCCAGCGGGGCCCGGGCGGGTTTTAGGACAATCTTTAATTCTAATGCCAGTCGTTTCGTCTAGACTCTAGTCGTTCTCTTCTTCTCAGAAGGCCAGGCGCTATAAAACCTGAGTAAAACTAAAAAAGAAGAAAATCCCAAGGACGGCCTTTGTCTCCTGACACCCAGAATATATAATCGACAGTTTCCATTTCCACTGTATCCACAAGAAATAATAAGTAAAATGATATTGTGTCATAAATTCGGCAAGTACCACATCCCACTACTGGACCGTATAAGATCTGCACAGTTAAAACGCGGTAAGAAACTCTAGTATAAGAACGAAACAATGGGTGGTTATTGGGATACAAGTCACAAGGCACAACTGCATTTGTTCAGCGGTTCAAGGTTCTCATATGGTTGATTGTATTTCCGCCAGGAAAACACAGCCTTTACCACCAGGGAAATGTGGCGGTAGACGCCGCGTTTAAAAACCCCACGTGTGAACAGGGCCTAAGGGTGTTGGCGGGCAGTGAGCAGTAGTGTTATACTAGGATTTACCTAGTCCAGTGGGGTTCTTCTAAACAGGGAGGAACACCAAAGCAGGACTCGATACACCTTAAGAGTACAGGGTAAACACAGAAACTCCAGATGGCAAGATGAAAGATTTATGACTGTAGGTTTTACACAGTTTTATATCCGAGATCGTGAGATCTATCTGGAGGAAATGGCCTGTTGGAGTGAAGTGGAATTGGGGAGGGGGAAATCTGGAAGATGTCCTGGATATGACACACTTGCTGCCAGTGTATTATCTGGAAAAGGAAGGGGGCCGGGGTTTAACTCTACATCTGTACGGGTGTTGTAGTGTGGTGAATTAGTGGTGATAAGGTAAGGTGACCAGAGTCCCGCATATAGGCGGGACAGTCCCGCTTTTTGGACGTCTGTCCCGCTTTTTACATAGTGACTAGAATGTCCCGCTTTTTGAGCAAATTATCTTAAATCTCCTGGTTTTAGAAAATTACTATTACATTAGATATAACATGACCATCTTTTATGGAATTAGGATGAATTAGAAAAATTATGCATAATCCTAACCAAATGAAATACAGTATCAAATTATTAATATAAAATCTGTAATACTCACTAGCTGGTAACTTTGATCGGCCCATTCACTGTAACGTACAGTATATTTGGACTCGGAGTTCGTGTGAGACGTTGTGTTTGATTAGCAGCCTCAGGGTTAGGTGTAGCGCAGCAGCTGTCGCCGTCACTCACATAAGTCAGTATATACATGCATACATACATACATATATATATATATACATATATAAACACGCACATGCGTGCGTCCCACTTTTAGCTCCAATAAATCTGGTCACCTTATGATAAGGCTGAGACAGGCCATGACCTTGGCTCTGGAAAAGTGGAGGCCTGATGTCTGGCTCTTTCTCCCTCATAGTCTGGCATTAGGGTTGTGTGATTTGTGCCTAGAGTGGGTCGAGCGATGGAGTTAGAAGGGACCCAAGACAGTCGGGACAAGAAGTTCATGTAGGAGGGCACTCTCTACCTATAGGAGGGGATGTGTGTGTTTGTGGGGGGGAGGGACTGGCTCCACCTCCAGCGTCACGTTGGGGAAGCCTGCCGGACTCTGGGGAGTGTGTGGTCTGGAACCCTTTCTGCGTTGCCAAGCTGCCTCTAGCAAGCTCGGGGGTGCTGCATCTAGCAAGCACACTGGAACACAGGAACTCCTGCGTTGCCAAGTTGCCTCTAGCAAGCTTGGGGGTGCCGCGTCTAACAAGCACTCTGGAACATGGGAACTCCTTCTGCGTTGCCAAGCTGCCTTTAGCAAGCTCAGGGGGTGCCACATCTACTGTAGCAAGAACACTGGAACTCCTTCTGCATGGCCAAGCCGCCTCTACCAGGCTCAGGGGTGCTGCATCTGGCAAGCATACTGGAACTCCTTCTGGGTGGTCAAGTCGCCTTTAGCAAGCACTAAGTTGATGAGCCCTCGCCACTGCTGGTACTAGTGGCTCGATTGGCGATATGGGTGACGTGGTAGTTCCAGGCTAGAGGTACTTCTGGCCGCGGGGTGCACTGGCTTCCTGTGTCCTTGGGCTGACACTCGTATCCCCGTGACTCAGTTGTGGCTGCACACATTTTCTCCTGCCTCCTTTTTAGCTGGAATTGCGGTAGATCTTTTAATCTGTCATGTTGAGGCCCCAGATATTTTGGGAAGAAAAGACCAGTTTCATTAGCATTATAGATTTGACCAAGGGCAAGGCCCTCATCCTTGATGAGGTGCTGAACTTTCTGGTGAAATAGATCAACATACCACCACTGCCGCATCCAAGGCCTCGCCATGTACCACACAGCCTGTAAGTCAATGGCGAAGCTTGAAGTGAAAGAGCCATCCTTCGGAAGCCTTGAAGTCATGTACGTTGCGCAGGTGTGCAAACTTCTCAGCTGCAGCCTTCACCTCGATCCCATGCACAAGCATACCGGCAGCACATTGCTGGCGAAACCACAAAGTCGAACAGTCACTACTGGCGTGCCGGGCATGGGTCATGACCTTCCTGTCGTCCCTACGTGTGCTTTTGCCGAAGTCCTTCCGAAGTGCATAAGTTTGGTGTGTGACTTCTTGATATCAAACAAGGTTGACTGGGCTAGATCATATTCCCGCAG
Source organism: Coenobita brevimanus (assembly GCF_032717465.1). Taxonomy (NCBI): domain Eukaryota; kingdom Metazoa; phylum Arthropoda; class Malacostraca; order Decapoda; family Coenobitidae; genus Coenobita; species Coenobita brevimanus. The sequence continues at coordinate 64,176,045 of NC_136976.1, forward strand.
CACGTGTCCTGTGGTCTAGCCTGCGTCAACCTTGCTCAGTATCTCACTGTTCTTCTCCAAAGTCAAAACCTTTCTCTTCCACTTCTCAGGTGGTGGTTGGGCCATTATCACACACACGAAAATGCAGCAGAGGAGGGCCACAACCTCATTCACAGCCATACTCGCAAGTGTTACCACTCATGAGAGCGACAAAAGTGAGAACTGGGGTGCGGGCTTGTAGTCTGGCAAGCAGTACAGCACTGCCGTATCGCACCCCACACTTGCCTCCGAGCACAGAGGAAGCAAAATGCGGCAAACTGATGTCTGCATACAAGGATCACTCCTGTTTGCCCAGGCAAGGGTTATCATGTGATGACAACAGTGGATGACCAGTACATCACCTCCATAGGCCATGTACTGTATGACTAAATGTGGCCTGCCAGGCGTCTCTGACCATTCGGTAGGGAAGCGGAGAGGTACACATGGTGGGGGGTTTCGCACTAATCCCGGTGGCTGGGGGACTCCCACCATTCAGTGTAGAGGCAGATGGGTGCTTTTACCGTACGTTTACTCATGACTTGCGGCCTGTGTTTGACACGTGGTGGCCATTTGTAAACACAACTCTCAGTGACTGGGCGACATTAGACATTCAGTAGAGAGGCAGATGGCCGCTGTCACTGAACATGTACTTGTGGCTTGCGGTCTGTGTTCGACGTGTGGTGGCAATTGGGATAAGACTTATCCTGGTGGTGGTGCGACTTTGGACATTCAGTGGGAATGCTTACGGACGTTTTGACACCACTTGTGGGCTATGGTCACTATTACTCGTGCTGGAGGTTCGTTGGGAGTGATCGGACCAGCACGTGACTTTGACCATCCAGTACAGGAGCAGATGGACATTTTAGCTCAGGTTGTGGGTTACGGCCTATTTCCTGGTCACAGCTAGAGCCCAGCAGACACGATTCTGAATGTTTGAACGTGTCGCCTGGCTGGCCAAAGCTCTCGAGGACTTTTACGTCCAGATAATAGCAAGTAAATTTGGGCAATGGTTTAATACAGCCAAGATCCAGTATCCGGATTATGAACAGGTCCGGATACTGCAAGTCCGTATAAATGAGGGATTACTGTATAATTTTGAGTAGTACACTGGATATTCTTAGAGGGCAGATTATGAAATTGATTATAAATTCTCTTCCTTTCAGAACTGTGGTACCTCAGACCTGCTGCTGGGTCAACTGTATACCAATATAGTGAAGAGGAACACAAGCCATCCCAGCTTCAAGGTCAAGGTGTGGGAGTGGGAAGTTTACAGGAAAGCAGATCATCTGATCGCAGGCTTATTCACATTAGTTTTGGTAATTTGGATAACAGACCTTATGAGTCACTGATAAGAGAGATACCTATAAAGGTTATGAAAAACCCAAGACAGGTGTCTGATACAGATGAAAAAATTTCCAAAGAAAAAGAAAAGTCAGGAGAAAATGATCAGGAGTTTACTCATGAACGAGCATATGGAACTCACATTTCAACAAATCTGGTTCAGAGGGGCATTTTAAGTGTTGGTGCAGCAGCTGCAGCTCTGCTGGATCCTCGACGCCATGACATGGTGGCAGTCCTGGGAGAGACCACTGGTTACCAGGCACTGTCTAGAGTGTACACAATGATGGTACAGGACAGTGAAGGACAACAAGTTTTAATGGAAAAGCCTAGAATTAACAGTTCAACAACTGATTTGTCTTATTTGTCAACACTCCCTGAAGATTCCCTTGGATACTTTTACATAAAATTTCTTAATGATAATAACGTAACTCCTGACTCTCGTTTACCTGTACAATTTGTAGATGATCCTGAGCTGGCGTATGTTATGCAGCGTTATCGTGAGGGCCATGACCTCTTTCATACTATCTTGGGAATGCCAACAAATATGCTAGGAGAAGTTGCTGTGAAATGGGTGGAAGCAATCCAGACAGGTTTACCAATGTGCTATGGAGCAGCAATTTTTGGTCCTTTGCGTTTTAAGCCCAAACAAAGACAGAAATATTTGTCAGTCTATCTTCCATGGGCCCTGCGAGTTGGTAGATCCTCTAAACTATTAATGAATATGTATTTTGAAAAAAGGTGGGAGCAGCCTATAGATGAAATTAGGAAAGAATTTCTTATTGACCCCTTTCCTAAACCTGTATAATATAGTGTTGAAGTGTTATTGATAATTGTACAAATTTCTATCTCTATCTATCTATTGCCAGACACCATAACCCCATAAAGAGTGGCCATTTGTCTTATGAGTTAGTTGTTTTACAGGGAGGAGCACTAACTTTCCTCCAGTCCACATGTTGACACATAGGGAACATGTATGGATTGGTTATATGGTAACCCCCCAGCTTTGTAAGTGGTTTCCTAACTTACAGGGAAACCATCTGGCTTGTCACTCAGTGTAATGCCACCTGAAATGAAGAGTACTAAAAAGTGACAGGAAAGATGGGAGAAATAGAAAGAGAGGAGGGCAGACACAGAAAAAGAATGATAGAGGTGAAGGATAAAGTAGGTAGCACTACATCAAGGGAGTGGATGATGGTCGCCACCACCTGCCACACTTGTACAGAATGATGAATACAATATTCTTATGAAATGTGGTGATATTAATCTCCCTGTTGCAGTAAAGTCTCTGTCTCATAAGTGACTGCGTTATTATATATTAAGGTTCAAGCTGCCATTGTGGAAGAATAAAAGTACAGATATTGGAACAATGCTGATAAATCATGGCTCTTTAACACACCATGTTAAACAAATGGGGACCAGAGACAACTAGTATCAGAAGTGTAGTGTAAAAGTAGCAGCATTAAACAAGTACATAAAACATCCATCCATCATCCAAACTTATGTTGCCCGACGAGGAGTTTAGGAGCCTGGGGCTAGGCAAGTTGGTCCTGACATTTAAGATGAGAGTGAAAAAGAAAATTCATTACAGTAATAATTAATTTGGGAAACTGAAACTAACTCATGGTGATGAGTAAACAAATGCACAATGGCGTACCACAAAATGAATGATTAAAAATACTGTACAATAAACTAACCTGTTTAGTCAAAACATCAATAAAAATAATTCAAAAAGATAAAGGAGAAAACGTCTGAAAATAACTCACACTGATATGAAAACCAGTATACTATGCAGAGCTACAAAATGTATGATTAAACATACAGTAAACTAAAAACATGGCTACCCAAAACATCAAGATGAAAATACCCCCCAAAAGACAAAGAATAATATTCCTCGTATTCTTGTTTGTCTGGACCTTGTCATCTCTGGTGAAATTCCTGTAAGAAGGCATAACATCTGGATAAAATACCATGGAAAGGGAAAATATATATTCCAGTCTTTTCACTATTAGCAAAGAAAAGACTATTTTTAGTCTTGAGAACATCAAGGTAACTTCCTGCCTAATGGATAATGTGACTGGATGAACTTAGGATCAGCTGTGGGAGGGTAAGGCAAAACATCACGAACCATCTGTTGCAGTGTAGGTTACTTAGCATACATCACAGAAGAATGATAGTTGATCACATACACCACCAGGTGCTGATATGGAAGTCGACTTGGCGGGTCTTTACAGGTCTAGGACGGTTCCATGAAATAGATATTAAAGTAAAACTTGAATACAATTAAAACCTTTTTCTTTGTGACATGTTACCACAAAAGTCTACTGAAGCTTCAACTTGAAGAGATACAAATGTGAATTGTCCCTAGGCCACCATTCTTTCATGCAAATGCAGCTTTTGGGAACAACATGCCATGTACATAACACCTAATATCAGTCTTCTGACTGTCCCCTTGGGGTGAAGGTAGATTTTTAAAAATATCAAATTAAATAAGGCAGTTCTTAATGGCTGGGAGGAAGGAGATGAGAAGGGAGGAAGAGATCAATAAGATGGAAGTAACAAAAGCAATGAAGAAAGTAAAAAATTGGGAAAGCCCTAGGTATTGAATGAATATGTGGTGAAATGTTGAAGCACAGGGGAGAGATTGTAGTAGAATGGATATTGATGATATGCAGGTTGGCTTGGGAGGAAGGTAGAGTTCCGGAGGATTGGAAGTCACGTATAGTTACTCTGTACAAAGGAAAGGGGACAAGTGTATGGTAATCATATCGGCATTTGTCTTCTAATATGAAAAGTGTTTGTTAGGATATGTATTGACAGAGTTTGGGAAATAACAGGAATTAGGTGGAGAAGAACTGGGAGGTTCTAGGAAAGAAAGAGGTTGTGTAGATCAGATATTCATATTAAGGTGTTAAGTGGAAGAGTTTCTAGAGAAAGGAAAGAAGTTGTATGCAGCCTTCATGGATTTTGAGAAAGCATATGTAAGAGTGGATAGGCAAGGAATGTGGAAAATATTAAGAATATATGGAGTAAATGGGAAGCTGTCGAATGCTATGAAGAGTATATAAGAGGATGCTAGGGCTGCAGTGTGGATGGTAACTGTGAATTTTTCTCTCTGAATGTTGGACTGAAACAGGGATGTGTTATGCCTCCTTGGTTGTTCAATTTGTAATGGTGAAAAGAGAGAGAGAGAGAGATACAAAGTAGGACAGAAGATGCTGTTGTGACCTTAATGAGAGAGGTCAGAATGTGGAAACTTCGTGTTCTGTTGTTTGCAGATGATACAGTACAGTATTGTTAAGTGAAGACAGAGGGGAACTGCAAGGCTTGATGAATGAGTTTGGGAGTGTGTGAAAAAAGAAAATCTACAAGTGAATGTAGGAAAAAGTAAAGTTGTAATCTTCGAGAGAAATGAAGTCACTGAATGCACAGTTAGGCTGGATGGTAAGGAAATGGAAAATGTGAGTGCATTTAAGCACTTGGGTAGCGTGATGAATAAGGATGGAAACTTAGAGGATGAAGTGCGTGAAAGAGTACCGGTACAATCAGGGAAGAAATTTGCTGTTTCATTGAAAGCAGTGATAAGGGACAGGGAAGTGAGCATGGAAGTAAAAATGTTGCCGCATGATTGTTCTATGATACCGCTCCAATTTATGGAAGTGAAACTTGGACTTTATTGGAAGGACGCAAGTCAAGAGTGAGAGCAGAGGAAATGAGTCATTTGAAAGGAGCATGTGGAGTTACAAGGAGAGACAGACTAACAAATGAGGAAGAGAAGGATTATTGTGGTGTGGATGTGACGGAAAACATTAGGAGAAATACATTGAGGTGGTTTGCCCACGTGTAGAGGATGGAGAATGAGAGACTAGTGAGGAGAGAATATGTGAGTGAGACGGAAGGAGGGGAGATCAAAGATGAGATGGAGATGGAGTGGAGACGTATATGAGCAAAGGGGGTATAAGTTAAGGAGGAGAGTAACAAAATGGCAGGGGTCAGGGCGATATAGAGGCGATTTGTTTGTGGCCACTCTTTATGGGATTAGGGCATCTGGGTATACATAGATACAGTATATACAGTACAGTTAATGCCGTAGCACGGGCCGAACAGGGTAGTACTCCCGAGGGGAATGGGAATGCTGGTGATAGGGAGAGCTGGAGCTCCTGTTTCACTAGCTATCTAACCATCCCCCTTTGCTGACCTTTTCAGTGTGACAGTAACATGGAGAGTAGACCAGCATACTCTCCCAAACATTTCCTCTAACTATCTATGCACTACACCACATGCACTTTACATTTCACACAACGTATCCCACTACGTTACAGGGGTTGGCGCCAGCAAGGGCATGCGGCCAGAAAACTTTGCCCCCGCTACCTAGTGGCGGACTTCTGGGGGGAGGCGTGGCGGGGGTTCCGCCGGCATAGATCATGGGTCCAGGGCGAGATGGGGCTCGGGCCTGTGCTAGAGGGTACAGGGCATTGCGGTTCCCAGGCTGCCGCTTCCGCCCAATAGAGAGGGGCCCGAACCTAGGAGTAGCGTCCCAGGAGGCTGCCCTATCAGTGGGTGTATAATGGCGGGATAGTTGCAGTGCCAAGACGCGCTTGGAGGGTGTCCCTGCAGCTGTCCTGGCAGGGTGCCCCGAGGCCACTACCACAGCCACTGGTAAGCTGGTGGGCTAGGGGTCCCAGATCCATTGCCTGGACCTGGGATTGTGCGGTGAGTGGGACCTGTGCAGTGTCTGTCCCCATTTATTAATACTGAAGATGACAAAACAAAAAAGGTTTCAAAGCAAGCCTGAGGACAGTAAATCACCCACGGGGATGAGGGTGGGTTCATGGAATGTGGGAAGTTTGAGGGGAAGAGCAGGGGAAGTCGTTGAGGCATTCAGTAGGAGGTGGGTGGACGTGGCATGTTTGCAGGAAGTCCGGTACAGGGGTGGATCAGCCAGAAAGATTGTTGGGAAGGACTGTTGCTATAAGTTGTTTTGGCAGGGGAGGACAGACGGATATGGAGGTGTTGGTGTGATGGTTGCGGAGAAATGGGTGGAATGTGTTATGAATGTTTTGAGAGTAAGCGATAGGATATTGGTTGTGAAAATTCTGTTGGGAAGAAAGATAGCTGTGATTATATCGGCATATGCTCCACAGGCAGGATTGGATGATTCAGAGAAAGATAGATTTTGGGATGATTTAATACGTGTAGTGGGTGGTATGCGGGATGATGAGATAGCGATTTTGGGAGGGGACTTAAATGGTCATGTAGGTGAAGCAGCACAAGGTTATGAAGGAGTGCATGGGGGATTTGCATATGGTCTAAGGAATGCAGAAGGGGAAAGGATACTCGAGTTTGGGGAGGCAACGGACATGATTGTGTGCAACACATATTTTAGGAAAAGAGACAGTAGGTTAATTACGTATGAGTCTGGGGGAAATAGCAGTCAGATAGATTATTTTCTGGTTAGGAGGGCCGATAGGAGGTTAGTGAGGGATGTTAAAGTTATAGGAAGTGAGGAGTGTGTGCAGCAGCACAAACTATTGATTTGTGATATGGTGCTTAAAGAACAAGTGATGAAAAAGAGGACTTATGTACCTAGGAGGAAAATATGGAAGCTGAAAAACCAAGTAGTAAGGGATGCCTTCTATAGTGAGTTGAGGAGAGTGGTGGTTGAACAGGGAGCTGTAGACAGAGGCGTTAATGAACAGTACAGAGCCCTCAAGAACAATTTCTTGAGAGTTACTGATGTAACATGCGGCTGGACAAGAGGACCACCAAGACATAAAGTAACTTGGTGGTGGGATGAGGGTGTAGAAGCTGCAATTAAGGAGAAAAGAAGGCTTTTCCGGGAATGGAAGAAGGGTGGTAGCAAAGAGGAATATTTGGCTGCCAAGCGTAGGGCTAGGAGAGAGGTATACAGGGCAAAGTCTGAGTCACGGAGACAATTACTTGATAACCTAAATCATGGGGAAAGGAAAAATATATTTAGGGTGGCAGGTCAGGTGAAGAGGGATAATCGGGATATCATAGGTGAGCAGTGTGTGAAGAATGATGAAGGAAGGGTAGTGGTGAACAGTGAGGATATTAAAGATGCATGGAGAGAGCATTATAACCGGTTGTTGAATGAGGAGTTTGACTGGGACAGGGAAGGTTTGGAGCCAGCAGATCCAGTGTCTGGCCCTTGGCCTTTGATTGATACTGCTACTGTGAGTGAGGCAATAGGCAGGATGAGGGTGGGGAAGGCAGTAGGTGTGTCTGGGTTGACTGCCGAAATGTTGAAGGCCTCAGGCGATATAGGGGTGAGTTTAGTCACTGACCTGATAAATAGGATTATTTATGAGTGTGTTGTCCCAGATGATTGGCTGAAGAGTGTAATTGTAAATGTGTATAAAGGGAAGGGTGATGCCCTGGAAAGAGGGAATTATAGAGGTATAAAGCTTTTAGATCAGATAATGAAGGTAATGGAGAGAGTTTTAGAAGGTATGATTAGAGAAAGAGTGAATATTGATGAGATGCAGTTTGGGTTTATGCCAGGTAGGGGGACCACTGATGCCATATTCATTGTTCGACAGCTTCAGGAAAAATATATTGGTAGGAGAAGGGATCTTTATTTTGTTTTTGTTGATTTGGAAAAGGCCTTTGACAGAGTCCCTAGAGAGGTGGTGAAGTGGGCAATGAGAAAGCTTGGCTTGGAGGAGTGGCTGGTTAGGGTGGTTATGGCCATGTATGTGGGTGCTCACACCCAGGTGAGAGTGAATGGAGATTTGAGTGATGAGTTTTCCGTGAATGTTGGTGTGCATCAGGGGTCAGTCTTGAGTCCCATGTTGTTTATCATGGTACTTGAAGCCCTTTCATGTGACTTTAGAAACGGACTCCCGTGGGAGTTGTTGTATGCTGATGATTTGGTGTTGATTGCAGAGAATGAAAGGGAGGCGGAGGAAAGGTTTAGGAAGTGGAGAGATGGTATGGGGCAAAAGGGTTTAAGGGTAAATGCAGATAAAACAAAAGTGATGATATCTAGGGTTGGTGGCGGTACTGTCAAAGACGAGGGAGAGTGGCCATGTGCAGTTTGCCACAAGGGCGTGGGAAGTAATTCCATCTTGTGCGGTGTGTGTGATAAATGGGTGCATAAGAGATGTAGTGGTATCAGAGGTAGACTGCGAGATAATGCTGATTTTATGTGTACGGCGTGCCAGGGTGAGAAGGTGGAGATCGTCAGACGTGAAAGGATTGAACTTGCTGGTGAACCTCTTGAGTGTGTGGAAGAGTTTTGTTATTTAGGAGACATGTGTGCTGGAGGTGGGGCTGGAGCTAGCTCTGTGGCTAGGGTGAGAAGTGGTTGGAAGAAGTTCAGGGAGCTCTTGCCTCTCCTGACATTGAGGGGGCTCTCCCTACGTGCTAAGGGGTTTTTGTATGCAGCGTGTGTTAGGAGTGTAATGCTGTATGGCAGTGAGACCTGGGCAGTGAAGGAGGAAGACATTCGCCGGCTCAGACGTACAGAAATGACAATGATTAGGTGGATGTGCAGTGCGTCCCTGCGTCCAAGGCCTGGAGGGGCTGGGTTTACTATGGAAGAGTTGAGAGGTAGGATGGGACTGGAGTGTATTGGTGTTGTGATGAGGAGAGGTAGATTGAGGTGGTTTGGACATGTGGAGAGGATGGGAGATGATAATTGGGTGAGGAAGGTGAGAAGTGTTAATATTGGGGGTGGGGTTATTAGGGGTAGACCGAGAAAGACATGGGACGAGGTCATTAAGTGTGGCCTTAGGGTTAAGGGACTGAACAGGGAGGCTGCAATGGATCGTGCAGCGTGGAGAGCCGCCATTAGGTGACCAAGGCCGACACATGCAAGCATGTTGGAGCCTTTAAAAACGAAAACGAAAACGAAAAACTACTTCCAGACAACTTTATTGAGCTCAAAATAAAATTTTTAAAAAGTGGAATGGTTAAGACATATCCTACCCTCCGTGGCCGCCGGCGTCAAATGACGTTTTACCGTAGCGTGGCTGCTGGCGTCAATGCAGCGCGACTTGGAGAAAACTGTGAAAATTTGGGAGAAATGAAGGAATGTCTGGGACGTGTTGAGACTGACCTACACTACACTTCAACACACCCCATCAATCATTTCAGAGCCTGGTGCTGTGATGAGTGGATTTTCTATTTTTTCGCTCGTGACCAAGCCTGAACACGCACAGCTGCACCCATTATCTCAACCTAGATGAAAATATCATCATCCCCCTGTTGAAACACACACAACCACCCTGTTTATGATTATGAAGAAAATATAGTCATAAACAAAAAAGACATGAAAATAAGAGAAATATAAATTTTTGTTTTGGTATCTTTACCTGTTTGCTCAGGTTTGTTGTACTGGTTTGGATCAGTCGATGCAGAGCAACTTGTAGCAAACTGAAAGCTTTTGGGAAATGAACGAACATCTCAGACATGAGACTGACCTTCACTTCAAGTTCTCACACCTCATTGGTCAGTTCACCACGTTACCATGACGAGTGGATGTTCGATTTTTTCGTTCATGGCCGTGCCTGAACACACACACCCATTATTTGACCCAGACAAAAAATATCATCTTTCTCCTCTCATGCGAAACTCACACAACTACCCTGTTTATGATTATAAATAAATACAAGCATAAAGAAAGAAGACATGAAAATAAGAGAAAAATACATTTTTGTTTGGTACCTTTACCTATTTGCTCAGGTTTGTTGTACTGTTTTGGATCATTTTACATAATCTTTGCCTTTCACAAGAATAACAGGAAAGTTTTCCATGTTCATGTGATGTTTTCATGGGTGGAAAGGTCTCCCTTCCTTTCCCACTAATCAGCTCGTGCGAATCGCACGTCGTCTTGCATTTCAACCCTCGCTGTTCAGCTTATACACTCATGGGATGGCGTTTATCTCGTTTAGGTCTGAAAATAGAAACTCTCGCCTCCCTTTTCCAACAAACTCCACCACCCAGACTACAAAAATAAGTTGATACTACCATAAACACAATAAATACCAAAAAATGCAAATAAATTCATATTAATTTTTTTTTTTCTTTAATTCAAACCTCGTATATTATGTACTGTATTGAAAAAATTCAAAATACACAAATCTAATAATTTCACGCCATTTTAGCACCACTGACAATGTTTTTTTTGTGAAGAAAAAAAAACTGTGCGATTTTTTTTGTCACTGCAATACCTACGTATGACCGGTACCAGCTGCCTAAATTTATGGAACTTTTGCATTCGATTGCACAGCTCAGGATGGGTCTAGGAAGCTCAAAATTGCACTGCAGGGTGCATCTAGTGTTCCTCTTCAATTTGGCAAGAAAAAAAAATCAATTTTTGAAACTTCGAAACTCAGCCCCAGGGTCAGTTAGTGGTTCCCAACAAATTACACATAGTCAGCCATGGAGGGGTTCATAACCCGTTCACTGCAAGAGATTCTTCTGTAGTTGAGTAAAACTGGAAGGCAATACAAAAAAAAGGCACTGTTATTAAAAAAAAAAAATGATACTTTGCAGTACCGGCATAACAGTCATTGTTCAATACTGTACTTTATACTGGACCATATGTGTAAGACATTTCAGTGCAGGATGAAATTCTCTTCCTTCTTCACACTGTTTACAGTAGTGTTAACTCGGTTCCATCCCACCACAACATATATTACCTTCCATACAGGTACTATAATAGCAAGAGATGAAGTACAGGATGGAGATGACATCCAGTAACTGGCTATACACAACATTTCCATGCAGAGGATTTTACCACCGTTAGATAGTCAAAGTCAGGGCTTTACTACACAAATCAGTTCCCCAAGATAAACTGGACTCATTAGCCTTGGATTGTGGGTGACTTAGAGGGAAAACTCCAAATTTAAACCCAAGGCCATAGCGTAGGAAGGGTTGACATGATCTTAATCTAGTGCTTGTAAAACTGATTTAAAGCACTGTTTAAGTCATCACTTTTTGACACATTACACATCTATCAATTCCTAGGGCCTTTCCCATTTTCACTTTCTTCATTGCTTCTGTTACTTCCATCCAAGTGATCTCTTCCTCCCTTCTCCCAGCCACTTAGACTCATATTACTTTCATTCCAAACTTAACAGTTCCTCAAAATATTCTTTCCATCTGCTCACTTTTCTACCTTCTCCACCAGCAATCTACCATTTTTATCTTTCACTCCCCTACTGCCTTCTTTATCACCCTGTCTTACCCACTAAAGCCCTATGTACCATGATTATGGTTTTCCGAACTTTGTACGTGAAGTCCTGTGTACTACAATCATAGAAAAGATAAAAAAAACTGGAGAGCTGTAATCCTGCCCCTTTTATAATGTAAATGGTACCTAGCCAGTGGAAACTAAGTGATCAGATGGTGGGAGGCATGATCCAGCCCCCGACCTGGGTGTGGTGAGGGAACCCCCCCACGCCTTCTCCCTCTGCCCCATTGGATCCTGTGTCCTCTCTCACCCAACTACCCCCTATACCATCATTAGACCATATTATGTGTGTATGTGTCAGCCACCTGCTTTCCTGCCTGAGACCCCCCACACCCCCTTCACCTCCCTGTCCTGCCGTTGTTCAGCGGGTATGGTAAAGTCCTAATACTGATGATCGTAGGCAGGCTGAATATACTTTTTTTTTTTTTGCTCATTCCTTCGACTTGTTTCATGCCTGGGCACTTAATTCTTGTTTATGTTATTTTTTGGCAAAAATAATGTGTTTTCCGAAATTTTCCTGTTTTCGTTTTTACTGCGAGGGGTGACTTTTTTTTTTATCTTTGACGGTCAATAGTGCAGTAATCATTAGATATATTAGAGTGAAATATACATTTTCAGGTGTGTAAATTCAAGTTCTGGAAATCTATAAGACCAAAATTTCCTTGGTGAAAGTTGAAAAATCAGACGCTTTTCGCAGTTCCAGGGGTAGGCAGGGTCTGCAATTTGCGGTCTTTAGGGGTTAATTCCATCTGTTCACTTTTTCTTCCTTCTCCACTAGCACTCTGCCATTTTTATCTTTCACTTCCCTACTACCTTCTTTACCACCCTCTCTTTCTTTCCTAGCCTCCTTCCAGAACATTTTCCTACATTCCCTCCACTTCACACTCAAATTCCTTCCAAACTCCTCATCCACTCAATAACTTATTAGTTTGTTTAGTTAAAAGAAAAAAATGCATAGTAGCTGAATTTCTTAAACTGATGGGAGGAGTTAGAAACTATCTTCAGTAACTCATTAGGACAGACATCAAGAAAACCTAGTGCAACAGAGATACAAATTTCTCATGGGAATACTGTGTGTGTGGGTATGCACGTGCATAGTGGGCCAGTGGTAGCATGTCTCTGCTTCTGCAAGCCTTCCTTAGCAAATGAAAATGCATCTTGATATTACTGGGCATCACATAGGTGCAAATTAAATCAGAGTTTGTAGAAATCTTATTATAGGCTCTGGTCACTCAGCTGTATCAAAAGGATATGAGAGAAAAATAAAAAAGGTATAAAACTTAATTTTCCTAATTTAAAAAGTGTGTACTGTAGATGGTTTTGTCTCTGAGGTGTTACTGGGGTTTCAAATGCATGGATGATTCAGCAATGATTAAATGGCACATTTCACGGAGGATGGTGTTTGATCTACTTTTGTGTTTTCTCTGCATCTGTTTCTTGATTCTGCCTCTCTGTCTCTTGGGTGTGCTTCTGAATTAGGATGATGATGATGATGATTTCTGGCCTTTTTGTTTGTTTCGTACTCTGCCAGAACTCACACAAATAAAGTGGCTTTGTGTAGATGCAAAGTTATAACACTGTCATGTACTGTACCTACATAATGCTGGTTTCTGTCTGTACCCAGTACTGTATTATGTAAGGAAAAACCTGCTTCTGCATATCCTAGGTACCTTTGCCCACAACTAATTTGCTGGCCAGTAGAAACCAATCTGTTATTGGTGAATTGATTACTGAAACAGGGGAATTAAGTGACATGAGAGGTCACTTGCACTGGCTTTTGCTTAGAATTGTTGACATACACATCATAGTAAGAGTACAAAATTAACAGTAAATACTTTAGTACCAGTGCTTGATATACTGTATAATTATGTTACATAATGATCCCAGTTCAGTATTTCGTGCATCTGAAAGAATAAACTTTCCATCTGCATGTTGCAGTAACCTAGGGTATGATGTACACCCAATAATGCAGTGGTTCTCAATCTGCGGGACATGCATCCCAATGGGTGGGGGAGCAGTTTCCTGGGAGGGTACAAGGACACCAAGAAGTAATGGTTGGCCTGAGTAAGTCTTTCTGTGATGATGAGTGTAATTATGATATACAGTAAAATCTCAAATTTTGATGGACATATGTACCAAAAAAACGCATCTAAATTCAAAACATCAAAATTTAAACTGAACTTCTTACGAGAAAAATCAATTTGGGTCCAGGGCCTCCCAACTTCACTACGTAAAATCATGATTTTTTGCCCACACTCCTTGTAAACTTTACGAACTATAAATGGGGTTAAGTAACCGTAGTTCTGCACTGCATTGCCATACTGTACTGTACAGTAGTGTAGAATACAGCAAAAATTTTTACAGTTTGTCAGTATCCTGTCACAGTTTTTATTACAGTAGTTACAGCACACTGTACAGTACAGTACTAACCTTAGGTTATGGAATATTATCACTTGGCTGGCTGGTGTTGGTGGTGTGTGGCAGGGGTGGACCACTTAGTTGAAGTAGCCTCCTCTGTGGAGGTATCCAACACAAATTCCTCAAAATGAAAATCATCCTTGAGTATCTGGACATCTGCAGTGTCAACATCTTCCTCCTCACCCTCTTGGATGACTGTATCTTGCAACACCCTAGTAACTGGCCTGAAGAAGGTGATGATCTTTCTTTCTGCTCATGAGGCCTGTGGCAGCATTGAAATTTGCGAGTTTGCATCAAAAAGTGAGGTAGGCAGACCACTCCAAAATGCATCTAAATTCGAATCATCGAATTCTAAACTGTTGAAATTTGAGATTTTACTCTATATTTATTTTTTACATTGTCCTTCTACCAACCTTTGAAACGTGTCATTATACCGTATTCATATGAATTAGATCTGTTCTTTGTCTGTCACCTTACCATCTCTCTCCTCTCTCGTTCTGCCAATCTCGAAAAAGAAAGATCCCCAAAAGTCTCATGCCAAATAATGGATCATGCACCAGTTTTTCAGGACTTGAAAATTTAACAACTGTACAGTCCCCGGGACTGGTTTCCATATCCTGGTCAGTGTACAAGTCTAGCCCTCAGTTTTTCCATTTACTAACTTTCTAAAGCTGCAACAGCTTTCATGTGCCAGGCAGCTACTATGTCTACTTGTGACAGCATCCCTGTTTTCTCAGGTTCGTGCTTTTCTTTTTTCAGCTGCGATATGGCTGATTTAACCAAACAATAATGATACTTTGGGTATGTTTACAATCTGGTTGTTTTTTATAATACTGAAGAAGTCTGTCAAATTAAAGGGGATTTTGAACACACATGTCCTGCCTGTGACTGATGTTTATGATTATGGAATATAATATATGGGCATTTACTGGTGTTTATCAGATTGTGTTGTTAATGATGCTTATGAACATGCAGTGTGGTAGTATATATGACCATGTGATATGGTGGTGCTGATGAATAAAATGTGGTGGTGTTCATAAGCATGAATTGTGGTGATGTTTATGACCTTGGTGATAATCATTATAGCCATATAAGAGTGTGGCATTCATGAGCATGTGCATTTTGTGTTTACAACCATGTGGTGTGATGATGTTTTTGACAGTTTTGCATGATGGGGATTATGACCATGTGATGTAGTGGTGTTTATGATGATGTGGTAGGTGATGTTTATAACCATGTGGTGTGCTTGTGTATGACCAGGTTGACCACATGGTGTGATGGTGTTAATAACCATCTGGTGTGGTGGTCATAACAGTCATGAAATGTGGAGATGTTATGTGGCAGTATGTGTGACCATTTGGTAATGGTGGTCTTTCTGTGTGTGATGTGGTGGTGTTTATGGCCGTGGAGGAATGTTTATAACCATGTGATGTAGTGTTATAACCACGTGGGATGAAAATATAGATATCCTTTTATCTATAGATAGATGGATTGATTGATATGAAGTAAGTACAGTATATAATGATGAGGCAACTAAAGAGGTTGGAGCAGAATCATATATAAAATGGAGTGAGGGGGGGCATGGTTATGAACACCAACTGGTGCTAGGGGCGTGACCCTAAAAAGGTTGAGAACCACTGCACTAAAGAATAACTGAGCAACCATGGGTGTGATGAGTTTTGAATTTCAGAAGTGAAACTGTTTATTCGGTAGTGTTGGTAATTCAGAATACTTGGTCTGTGTATCGTTGTATCACATCATGTGGGTAGCCTACTGAATAATTTGTTTAATGCGTGTACAGTTTGCTCAGTTATTACATGCATTTCCGATGTCTGGTTCTCCTGTAACATGATGAGCTGATGATCAGAATCATAAAATCAATTGTTTGCTTAACACAAGGCATCAGTCTCTCACGACTCACTTGGCCTCCCTATCCCCTCCACCATACTGATTCGCTCCCATCAAAGTATGATGCTGTAATACTTCTGTCATGAGGGTTAACTTTTGTTTCCTGAACATAGCTGGCAGCAGCACGTTCTGGTGTCCCTTCTCCCTCTTTTTCTTTCTTGTATCCTTTATCATTAGATGATGAATGAATGAATGTATCTCTTATCTCTTTTCTCCATTCCTCTCTTGATAACTCTCTCCCTCACTCCTACCTCTTTTCTCTTCCTTCTGTCACTTGTAATGGAAAAACTACCAGAAATCAATGCTTGCCAGCACACCCAGGATGTTCTTCACACAGGTGTGGTACATTGACATTCTTCTGCGCAAAGTGCCCCGATAATTAATGAACATTTGAGAACTTAACATCCTAAAATTTTTGTATGGTTTGACCTCTGACCCCATAAAATTCTTTAAAAGGCCTAAAAAATAAATAAAAAAGGCATTTGGGGTATTTGTATGGGGAACAATTATGCCAAGCCTGCAGAGAACTGGTGAAGAAATGAAAGAATTACTCCATGCTGAAAAAGTGGAATAAAGCACAAGAAACTTGGTGAATACAATACAGTAGTCTCCACACTATGGTATGTACACCTTGTGAATGAAAATGAAATAACCAAATGTGCACTTCTGTTTACATTATCCAGAAAGACAGACGTCTCCCAAATGACTCTTAAAGTGGTAGATGTGGTGTCTATCATCCATTCACTTGATGTAGTGCTGCCTACTTCTTTCTTCATGTCTATCATTCTTTTTCTATGTCTGTCCTCCTCTCTTCCCATGTGGAGGGTAGAGGAGTTGTCATTTCTTCCACCAATTCACAGATGGAGGTGTTTCAGTCCCCAGCCTCCCCCCCCTCCCAGCAAAATGCAGGGAATAGCTGGGCAGTATTCCTTATAACCTAATGCCAAGGAAAATACGGGGCCACCAAACAACATCCAAATATAAATGGAATATCCACAAAGAACAGTAAAAATACATTCTGTTCTCTCTTCCTTGGTTTCTGAGATTAGGGATAATCAAAAATCAAGTAAAACTGCACAAGTGTTGAAAAAACTCATTTGGGACTAGGCATCATGGGGCCCTGTACTCTTCAGTGACTTTTCAACTGCCATCCTATAAACATTACCTCATACAAAGACCATTTCAAGCATCCTTGCATAATAATTAACACCAATGAGGAAGTTATAAAGGCATAAATCTTTTGACCAGATAATGAAGGTAATGGAGGGAGTTTTAGAAGGTATGATTAGAGAAAGAGTGAATAATGATGAGATGCAGCTTCGGTTTATGCCAGGCAAAGGGACCACTGATGCCACATTCATTGTTCAACAGCTTCAGGAAAAATATATAGGAAAGAAAAGGGAACTGTACTTTGTTTTTGCAGACTTGGAGAAGGCCTTTGACGGAGTCTCTCGAGAGGTGGTGAAGTGGGCAATGAGAAAGCTTGGGATCGAGGTTAGGGTTGTTATGGCCAAGTACAGTATGTGGGTGCTCACACCCAGCTATGGGTGAATGGAGATTTGAGTTATGAGTTTTCCGTGAATGTTGGTGTGCATCAGAGGTCAGTCTTGAGACCCTTGTTGTTTATCATGATACCTGAAGCCCTCTCAAGTGACTTCAGAAAAGGACTCCCGTGGAAGATGTTGTATGCTCATGATTTGGTGTTGACTGCAGAAAATGAAAGGGAAGTGGAGGAAATATTTAGGAAATGGAGAGATGGTATGGAGCACAAGGTCTTAACAGTAAATGCAGATAAAACAAAAGCAATAGTATTTAGGGCTAGGGGTGGTACTGTCAAAGACGAAGGAGAATGGCCATGTGCGATTGCCACAAGGGTGTGGGATGTAATTCCATTTTGTGTAGTGTTTTTGATAAGTGGGTGCATAAGAGATGTAGTGGTATTAGAGGCAGACTGCAAGATAATGCTGACTTCATGTGTGCAGAGTGTTGGGGAGAGCATGTGGATATTGCCAGGCATGAAAGGATTGAACTTGCTGGCGAGTCTCTTGAGTATGTGGATGAGTTTTGTTATTTGGGAGACATGTTACATGTTGGAGGTGAGCCAGGAGCTAGCTCTGTGGCTAAAGTGAGGAGAGGTTAGAAGAAGTCCAGGGAGCCATACAGCCTCTCCTGACAATGAGAGGGTTCTCCTTCCATGCTAAGGGATCTTTGTATGCGGCATGTGTTAGGAGTGTAATACTGTACAGTGCTCGTCAGAAGTATGGAGCGCCCTGCGTCCCTCCTGAGAAACAAACCTTTCAACATTGAAAAAACATATAAATAATGCATTTTATTTACCTTTAGTGCTTCGTAGGGTAGCCTTTACGTTTCTTCACGGACCTGAGACGTCTTGGAAGTGAAAGGGCGAGGCTCCTGAGGTGCTGGAGCGGTATTTTGTCCCAGGAGTCACGAATGGCGGCTTCCAGCTTAGGCAGAGAGCTCACGTCCTTCCCTTGGAGACTCTTCTTTACGAGGTACCAGAGGTTTTCAATCGGGTTGAGGTCTGGGCTATTTCCTGGCCAGTCTGTCATGAATGATACCTCGCAGTCACGAAGCCAATTGGTGACCGATTTGGCCTTGTGAGCAGGTGCACCGTCCTGCTGAAACACTCGTGCACCTGTTAGCTCGAAGAAGTCTGGTAAATGATCACACAGAAGCTCCAGGTAAACATCCTGATTCACTCTGAGGTTCTTGGGAAGTACAACAAGCTTCCCCAAACCCTTCCCTGAAAAACAACCCCATACTATGAGTGAATCACGATGTTTAACTGTGCTTTCTACATACCGTGGGTCAAGTGGGTCACTACCTTTGCATGCTCCTCTGTTACAGGTAACACTAAACGTTGCCTCATCAGACCACAACACTGACAACCGTTGCTCCTCACCCCAATTTAGATATTTATTAGCAAAGGCAAGCCTACGAATTCTCTGGCTGCTAGAGAGAAGAGGCTTTTTCACAGGCCTGTGACTTGTGTAACCAAGCTCATGCACCCTACGAGACACTGTTCTCACTGACACCTCACCAAACACTTCTGGGTTGCTCTCCTTAATTTTCCTTGCACTCACACGAGGATTAAACTCCACTGCACGTTTTAAAACATTAACAGACCTTGGGGAAGTTTTCCTAGGCCTACCAGACCTCGGTTTCTTTGTGGGAACTTCACCACTGTTTTCCTCCCGAAACCGCGCACACCAACGACGCACTGTCGATCGTGCCACACCAACCAATTCACTAATTTCCTTTGTCTGGTGGCCTGCCTCCTTTAGAGCAATGATCTGGGATATGATTTCACTCGATAGTTCACGGGTAGGTGCCATAACAAAGTTTTGAAGGCCAAAACACTGCGGGACACTCGGTAAAAAATGGCGCAATTTGAGAGGGACACTCGGCGGAGTTCCTCTCTCTCAGGCAGCCCGTGGGCGACTGAGGCGGGAACCAACCAGCGCGTCAGAAGGCCCCAGGCTACCGTGACGTCATGCTCGGAGCTCAAACTTGTGGCTCAATTCTTACCCCCAAAAATGGGTGATTCTTTTTTGGCCATAAGTATTGCGCGCCCGGCGGACAACGCTGAATACTTCTGACGAGCACTGTATGGTAGTGAGTTCTAAGCAATGAAGGTAGAGGATATTCACAGGCTCAAATGTACAGAAATGGCAATGATTAGGTGGATGTGCAGTGTGTCCTTGAATGGAAAGTGTGGGGGGGCTAGGTTTACAATGGAAGAATTGAGAGGTAGGATAGGACTGGAGTGTATTGGTGTTGTGATGAGAAGAGGTAGATTGAGATAGTTGGACATGTGAAGATGGGGGACTATAATTGGGTGCAAAAAGTGAGAAGTGTTAATGCTGGGGGTAGGGTAATGAGAGGCAGACTAAAAAAGACCTGGGACGAGGTCATTCAGTGTGACCTCAGGGTTAAGAGACTAAATAGGGAAGCTGCCAGAAATTGGGCAGCATGGACAGCCACCATTAGGTGAACAAGGCTGATGTATGCAAGCATGTTGGAGCCTTCAAAAATGAATGAAGAAATAAAATGGGACAAAATATGGCAGACATGGCCTTCTCTTTATCAGCCACTTCATCTCTAAGAAACACCAAAGTTCTGTCTGTAGCCAGATGCCACAATCCTGTGAGGGGTGGCTGTTTGATTTTGAGTTACGGTAGTTGTTTTACAGGAAGGGGCATTTACCCTCTGCCAACCCACGTGCTGACATAGGGAACACATATGGGGTGGTTATATGGTTACCACCTAGCGTTGTAAATGGCTTCCTGGATTACAGGAAACCATTAGGCTTATCACTCTATATTAAGCCACCTGAAAAGGAAGAAGAGTAATAAAAAGCAATGGAAAAGATGGGAGAAATACGAAGAGAGGAAGGCAGACACAGAAAAAGAATGATAAGGGTGAAGAAAGAAGTACGCAGCTCTACATCAAGTGGATGGATGATGATCACCACCACCAAACTTACGCTTCCCATAAAATTTACATCAACACAAAAAGATGTACATATAGAATATTGCCAGTATTCCAGCAAAATATTTACCAAACTTAGGTGGGATGATGATGATGAAGGTTAATATATTAAAAGATACTGTACATATTAAATGCAGTAATTAACCCAACCAAATTTGAAAGTAGGGATGCACATACCAGTACTAGGATACTAGAAATAATAGTATGCTTCATTTACTGCACTGCTGCTGATCCAAGCCTTTGAAGCCCACAAAGGAAACATCTGAGAGTAAGATGGGAAAGAAACAATTTTTCATTAATCAGAACATCTCCGTGTTGCTACTGAAGCACTTTTTTTTGTTGGATGGATTTCTATAATGCAGTGCACTTCTGTAAACCATTTTCAAGTAGAGAGCATTCTCAAATCTGAAATGCATGGGTCCAAAGGCTTTACCAAGAACTGAAAAACACGGAATGTAGAATTATAATGATATCTAATGAGAAAATCATGTAATAAATAGTATACAGAACCGTTAACAGTAAATAATGTTGGTAGGTGGAGGCATTCACCATCCACTCATTTGGTGTAGTGCTGCTCTTGGGTGACTGCCCTTTCCTCCCTTCCTTCTTTTCTCTTCTTTCTTTCCTCTTCCTTCTGTTTATGGGTGACTTTACAGAGTGACAGGCCAAACTGTTTCTTGTACACTGGGAAACCATTTACTATGCTGGGTGGTAACCACATAGGGTAACCAAATTATGGTGCCTGGTGATTTCGTGGGTAATTTAGGGGTTTATTGCTCACACAGTGCCACTCAGGGATGAGTGAGGCTGGTCACTTTCATCTTAAATGTCAGGACCAACTTGCCTAACCCCAGGCTCCAATGACCCTCATGGGACAACACTGGATTGGATATTGATGGTCAGGGGCGTACCTAGAGATTTGAGGGCCCTGGGGGGCTAGGTTCTTTGTGGGGGCCCCCCCTCCTGGAGGAAGCGGGTCCCTGCAAAGAACCTAGCCCCCCCTCATTCTCAAAACTTCTCTAATATCTCAGCCGGGATTGTCGGGATGATAAATATGTATATATATATATATATATATATATATAGAGGTGTATGGTATGTAGGAGGATTGCTGGGCCTTGATAGCAGGCTGTGAAGCCTATGCCCAGAGTATAAAAAAAAAAAAAAAAAAAAAAAAAAAAAAAAAGTAGTGGTAGGTGGTGGTGACCATCATCCACTCACTTCATGTAATGCTGCCTACTTCTTCCTTAGCCTTTATCATTCGTCCTGCCTTCCTCTCTTCCTATTTCCCCCATCTTTCCTGTCACTACTTAATGCTTTTCTTTCCATTACAGGTGGCTTTACATTGAGTGACAAGCCAAATGGTTTCCTGTAAGCCAAGAAACCATTTACAACGCTGGGTGGTAACCATATAACCAAACCATACGTGCTCCCTGTGTGTCAAGTGGGTTGGTGGAGGGTTAGTGCCCCTCCCTGTAAAACAAATAACTCAGAGTCAAATGACCACCCCACACGGGATTATGGCGTCTGGCAATAGACAGATATATATATGTATGTATGTATATTAATAAATTAGCTTATAAATTTTTAGGACTTTTGGGGGCCCCCCCTCAATTGGGGGCCCGGGGGGCAGTTTCAAACAGCCCCCCCCAACCCCCCCTCAGGTACGCCACTGGTGATGGTGTGTGTGTGAAGTACCTTGTACCAGTAATAGTAATTTATTATCTTCAGTACTCTCAACAGGAAATTTGTCTTCAAATATGTTTTGACCGTGTGAAGACATCAACATCTCATATTACATTAAAAATAATAATGAAAGGGGAGGTTTCAGAAAACTGGACTTTCGGATTTGAGAGTTTACACACTATGTACGGTATCATATTCGTAAGCTAATTACCATAGTTGGGATGACCATGTATAAAAACAACATACATGAATGGTCTCTTCTGTATTGAAAATAACTTTTATTCATTTTATATACAAAAAAGTGGCTGATCATGGTTAGTATCCATCTATTGCAATTAAAGCCTGTTTTCTTACTTCTTGCACTGTCATCTTCAGTTTTGTGCTTATTTCTTGCAACTGTTCTTTCTCCTCATTTAATAAAGCAATATTAGTCAACAGTTCATCATTTTTTTCAACAAAGTCCACAGCCTGACTAAAAATTTGGTCATCATCCAGGGTGTCCCTCATCGTCTCCAACTCTGCACTGCTGCCTGACTGCTTTGGCTGCTTCTGGTCTTCCTTCATATCTGACAATAAAAATACATTAGCTAATTATTCAATGCACATGGGAATACAAGTTCCTAAGAATAATTATAAGCACAAGGTACAGTGGGGCACCAATTTTCGCGCCTAATTGGGTCCAAAAATAATGCGCGAAAGTGGAATTAGTGAAAGTTGGGGCATTGTCTTTATGGCAAAAAGGCTAATTGGTTCCCGGTTATCCTAAAGTAACATCAGATTTTCATTTTCACTTGCAATACAGTACATCAAATCACTATTGTACATTGCATTGTGAGATACAAACAATAAAAACTGTACAGTACACATTATATGAGGAGAAACATACCACAGAGACCAGGTTGAGGTGTTTAATGGATGTTGGGGGTAAGTATCCGAGAAGCGTGGCGGGCTTATTTAGCCACGCCAGACGTATTGGCGCCACCTCTTGCTGCCTCGCTACCACTCTCTCTCTTTGCCTCCTCAGATGCAACTTGATGCAACACTTCCACTCTGTGCTGAATTTCCCTTTGTGCTAGGTTCTCTTGAACAAATCCATCGATATCTTCATCCAGGTTAAGCTCCTCTATGGCACTGTCAGTAGGGATAGCACCATGGACGGCTGTCCCGGCCACTTTTTATCACCACCACTGCCTCCCGGCCCTCCCCCCACACCACCAGGCTCTCCCCCCACACCACCAGGCCCTTTCCCCACACTACCAGGTATAGTAGAGGCCATTGAACCGTGAGAATCCAACACAATGGAGCTAGCACGCTCGTACACAATGGCGGGAATGGGTGGACAGAGTGTTGACATGACGTCATTCAAGATGGCGGTGGGTTGCGGGCGGGCGGTGCAGGAAATTCAAAGTTCAAAATACAGTAACCCCTCCAATATCCGGATCAATAGAGCCATAGGCAGGTCCGGATAGTGGTCCTGTCCGGATATTGGGCCCCAGCTTATGGACTAGTACTTACGGACCCTAACTCTGAAAAACACCTATACAACTCCCTCTGGACATGCATAGCACCTATTTAAGACCTAAATCACACCAATAAGGGACATAAAAGACTGAAATAAATGCAAAAGAACCATAAAATGAGGTTTTAGAGGTGAGTTTATACAATATTAAACATTCTGGGTACTTACAAGTCCCTTGGTCTTGGACTGGTTTGAACCGCCAGTTTGCAGTCCACAGTTAATCCTCTGCACTCTAAATTCTAATTTCTTAACACTGCACAACACTGTAAATTCCTGTGTGTTCTAGTGGCAAGGTATTGCAGTTTATTCACTGTTTATTCACAAAAAACAAGCACCTGTGGCTTGCACTGTTATGAGTATCTGCTCCCCATCGGAGTTAAGCTGTGACTGTTGATGTTGGTGGGGTAACAGAGTTGCCAGATCGCAACAGCCACATTACCAATCTCCTCAACTTTCATTGTCAAATATAACTTTTCATTACCAAATTCGTAAAGCTAGCATATATTCTTCACTAATTATATATACAAGTGGAAATACATGTAATCACTCTCCTTATAACTAACACCATGTTGATTATTTTCACACTATGTAGGGTAGCAGATTAATCAGAGAGAGCAAACAATCCACCATCTCTATCCTGTGTATCCTCATACATGTGAAAAATCCATTTGGTAATGCATTATTCTAATGCATTACCAAACGAATTTTTCATTACCAAATTGGCCCACACTTGGTAATAAAAAATACCAAATGGCAACCTGACAGGGGAGGGGGGAGGGGGAGGAAGGAAGGGGTGAAGGGACCATGGTGTAACAGCTGTTTGGCCCAGGTGGGAATTTCAAATTATGGGAGGGAAAAAAAGTCAGATTTTTTTTGAATTTTTTGCAGTTTTTGGCCCATTTTGGGAATATTGGATCCCAGGAGGATTATGTCCGGTTAGTGGGGATGTTCGGATATTGGGCGTTCGGATATTAGAGGGATTACTGTATTGTCCCAAACCCAAAATTTGTGCGCGAAAATCGATTTTTTTCAAGCGAAAGTGGAAGTTAGGGAATATTTGGTGCATGCCGCGAAAGTGGATTCCGCGAATCCTGCTGTAGTGAAAGTTGGTGCACTACTGTACTTGTACATTAGCCATATATATATTGTGGAGTATTCGAACTGCTAATACAGTCTTGTATTGGTATGTATGATGAGTACTGGTATTCCCCCCCCTCCAACTTGTTGCTACCACATACAGTAAATACCAGCAACTGTTTTGCAACAACAGTTCAGGTAAAGGTATGTGAATGAAATATTCATTGTCTCTAGTACTGTACCTCTGACTTTTCCACTTTACAAATATTTTGGCATTCATGATAAGACATAAGATGAGCACTGTTCTTATAAAATATACAGGAAGCCTCAGCACTTTTTCTCACTACACAGTTTATTTTCTTCTGATAGAACTGGGCAACTCTCAGGTTCAATACTAAGTTGTGATTATATGAAATTTTATGAGTCTTCATTATAAGCCAGGAATAAGTCTCCTTCATTACACATACAAGGCAAATTAACCTTCACATCTTACTACACCTGGGTATTAATAGGTGTGTGTACTGAAGGTCCTGCCATCAGGTGACATTCTTATGAATCTCACTGAGAGGAACAAAATGCAAGTCAGGGGGTGATAGTTACCAATATTTTGGTATTATACTGTCCATAACCAGGATAAACTGAATATTCTCTTGTCAATTATTATAATGTTGTATATATCAGTAAATATTATGTGCAATTCATACCATTATAATAAGGTTGCTTTGGTAGAATAATATGACCAACCAATTTGTCCTCCACAATGCAGTCCAGTGACTGATAAGGGGATCTTAATGCGGAGGAATATAAAATAGTCATGACTTGCATGTTTAAAAGAAAGTTCTTTGTTCAAATACCCATGACAGTATTTCATTTTTTTTTTTTTTTTTGAACAGTGAAAACAATACCAATAATTTCAACAAATGACATCCCAGCAGCCATGCTGTCTTGCCGGATGTACGACGCAGAATAAACAGACGATTGGAGCGAACTGAGTCGCTGCTGAATCGGTGACAATGACATATTTTGTTTGTGTTGTGGCGGACTGTAAATCAGGTTCATCTTCCAAACACGATGTGACTCGTGAAAAGATGGGCCAGATTTCCAGGAAAGAAAGACGTTAAACGTCGGAGATACGATGCTGAAGGGGTGATGAGTGGACATTTGACTCGGGAAAAAATATTGTATGGACCTTTGGCAGCATGAATAAAAGTTTTAACAACCAGTTCAATATTTACCTGAAACACTTTTTTATAATTGTTAATCAGTTATTGCCTTACATTAATTTATTATAAACTATTATTAAACATTAGACTGCATTTCATGGTATTCAGAAAATGGAAACAGATATTGTTTTCATTTTTAAAAAATAACAGATACATATACATGGCATTAACCATATAAGCTTTAAAAATGTTGTTCATATAAGGAGAAAAAAATTACAGTTTAACTCCGAAAACATTTTTCTCCAGGAGATTCAGAAGAATGTCCCCAGATGGCAGGACCTTCAGTACACGCACCCATTAAGCTGTAAGGGGTTAGGAATCTTTGCCAGAGGAAAACAAGCTGACAGTAGCATGGTTTTCCATCAACAGCTTGCCATACTTCTTAATCTCAGAGGGGGTGTCCACAAATAAATCGTGTCCACAAATAAATCGTGTCCACAAATAAATCATCTCCACATCACAGTGTCTTCCACCATCAGGCTGTCCTAATTCCATATCACACCACTCATTCATAAGCCTCTTCCCTCTGTTCTTCTGCTTCATTTTTGCTCTCTCCCTCCACCTCCCTCCTACTTCACTCAGTACAAACAAACCTGCTCCAATGCACATGCATTCAAATGCAGTTACAGAATACTTCCCCCTAAACACTAGTAATTTTTTAAACAATAAATCTGGTGCAAAAATGATTGGCTGTCATTGTGAACATTGAATTTAGTGCAAAAATGACTGGCTGTCACTGTGTTATGTTCCAGCAAATAAGCAAGAAAAATAAAATTGGTAGGAATTATATAATGGTAGGGAAAAGAATGTGAAGAAAATGGTAAAATCATACCAAAGGCAGTAAAACTATGATCACATGAGATTTTCCATCAGTGGCAATTCAAAAGGCAATAGCAAGAGCAATAAAAATCTTTCAAAGGTAGTACATGAGTAATTCTGTTCAACTAGATAAAAAACAGTGAATGTCGCTATGCAAACACTCTCCTCATCAGTCTCTCACTCTCCATCCTCTCCACATGGCCATACCACCTCAAAGTGTTTCTCCTAACACTTCCTATCACATACACATCCACAATGCAATGCTCCATCACATCCTCATTTGTCAGTCTGTCTCTCCATATGACTGCACAGGCTCCTCTCAAATAACTCATTTCCACTGCTCTCACTCTTGACTTGCATCCCTCTAACCATGTCCAAGCTTCACTTCCATACATTAGAGTTGGTATCACAATACTGTCATGCAATAACTTTTTCACTTCCATGCTCACTTCCCTGTTTCTTATCACTGCCTTCAAAGAACCAGCAACCTTTCTTCCTTGTTATACCCTTTCAAGCACTTCACCCTCTAAACTCGCATCCTTACTCATCACACTACCCAAGTACTTAAACATACTCACATTTTCCACTTCCTCATCATCCAGCCTCACTTTACATTCACTGACTTCACCTCTCTCAAAGACCATAACTTAACTCTTCCCTACATTCACCTTTAGGATCCATTTCTTACACACTCTCCTAAACTCATCCACCAAGCCTTGTAGCTTCCCTTTGTCTTCACTTAACAACACAGTGTCATCTGCAAAACAACAGTACAGGGAGTTTCCAAACACTTCCCTCCCTCATTAGGGCAACTCCAACATCCACTGCCCTACCTTGTATCTCTTTAATAACCCCATCTATATACAGATTGAACAACCATGGAGACATGACACATCCCTGTTTCAACCCAACCTTCAAATAGAAAAACTCTCTCAGTTCACTATTCACACACACTGCAGCATTAGCACCCTCATACATACTCTTCACAGCATTCAACAACTTCCCATCTACTCCATATATTCTTAAATCTTTCCACAATCCTTGTCTATCCACCCTGTCATATGCTTTCTCCAAATCCATGAAGGCCACATCAACTTCTTTCCCTTCTCTAGAAACTTTTCCACTAAAGATCTAAGAATGAATATCTGATCTACACAACCTCTTCCCTTCCTAAAGTCTCCCTGTTCTTCTCCAACTAATTCCTCTGTTATTTCCCTAACTCTGTCAATAAATATCCTACCGTAGGTGGGGGCGCTCACCATCCACTCACTCGATGTAGTGCTGCTGTCGGGTGTCTGCCATTTCCTCTCCTCCATCCTTCTTTCCTTCCATCCTCTTCTGTCTTCCTTTACTTCATTCTTTCCTTGTCTTTCTGCCTACGTGTGACTTTACACTCCCTCTTCTGTCTTTATTTCCTTCATTCTTTCCTCTTCCTTCTGCCTGTGGGTGACTCTACACTGAGTGACAAGCCAAATGGTTTCCTGTACACCGGGAAACCATTTACTATGCTGGGTGGTAACCATATAACCAAATTTTGGCGCCTGGTGGTTTAGTGAGTTATTATTGCGCTCCAATCGGATTGAGCCGGTGAAGGTTTATATCCAAGGGGTGGTTGGGGTTGGTTGCTCATGTAATGCCACTCAGAGATGAGTGAGGCTGGTCACTCTCATCTGAAATGTCAGGACCAACTGCTTAGCCCCGGGCTCCTATGCTCCTCATGGGGCAATGTAGGATTGGATGATGGATGGATACTTTTCCTATTACACTAAGATGACAAATGCCCCTATGATTACCACACACTACTTTTTCCCCTTTCCCTTTATACAAGGGAATAATTATACCTGACTTCCAATCCTCCGGGACTCTACCTTCCTCCCAGGCAATCTGCACATCTTCCACATCTATTCTGCTACTATCTCACCCCCACGCTTCAGCATTTTCACCATACACTCCATCAATTCCTTGGGCTTTCCCCATTTTGACTTTCTTCATTGCTTCCACAACTTCCATCCTACTGATTCCTTCCTGTCTTCTCACCTTCCTCCTTCCCCCAGTCATTCCCCAGCCACTTATACTCGCATTACTTTCATTCTCTATGCTCAACAATTCCTTTAAGTGTTCTCTCCGTCTGCTCACTTTTTTCCCCTTATCAACAAGTAATCTACCATTTTTATATTTCACTCCCCTACTAACTTCATTACTACCCTGTCTGACTTTACCTCTTTCCAGAACATTTTCTTACATTCCCTCTACTTGAACTCTAAGGGGGACTAAGAAAGGGAGACCTTCAACCCAGGATTTCCAGTGAAACGATGGAGACATGGTGGCCTGCTGTCCTCTGTCCATGATGTTGGAGAAACTGGAGATTGTGGTGTAGACACTATGCGTGGACAAGGCATGCGGGGTGTAAGTAAACGAGGTGGAGATGGTGAGAGGGAGAGAATGAGGGTTCCTGGTGCTGCCTTTGCGGCGGGAGAGAGGAGTCCCTGGGGGATGGGGTGGAGTGGGATGGGATCTGGTGCAAGTGAGGCTGGGAATGCTGCCTGAAACCATGGAGAACACTGGGTGACTCAATCCTCACATATGAAATTTCACCTGTTTCACTTGAAGCATCACTTTCCTCACTTTCCTTATCCACCCCAAGCAATATTTCATTTGAATCAGATTCACTATCACTGCTTTTCACAATTTAATGCATTTTAGTTGGGGTAACCTCAGAACTTACCACACACTTGCGGCCAAGCATGACGGACTTGCCCTTCATCATATACCCCTTCTGTGCCCCTATCCTCACTTTACCAGCTCTCGCCACTTTCTCACCATTACTCTCTTCTGAGCTGGTCATTTCACTGTTACTGTCCTTATGCAGCATGGCCTCATACTTAGACAGTGTTAAATACATAGGCTGAGCTCTCTTTCTGCCACTTGTGATCTTAGACCTAATACTCATGCTGGCCACCTTCTCCATAACTGAACTTTTCTTTTCCTTGTCACCTTGCTTGTCAATTTTTTATGTCATTTATGCTTCCAGCACGTCAGCTGAACAATGATTAATGATTACGGTGAACCAGACTAACGATTACAGTGAACCAGAGTTCCAAAATACAGTGAGTCCTTGATAATCGAAAACCCAAAGTAGGAATTTTCAATGTTATGAAAGTGATGAATATAGGACAAATTCAACAATATGAAAGTATCTATCCTGATGATACGAAAAGCGATACGAAAGGAAATACAAAAAATTCAAAATGGGCGCTCGCTTGCAGTGAGGAAACGGACTAACCCCTTTCTGGCAAACAATTCTTCGCGTGCTTCTCAGTTGAGTCCACGGTTTCGGGACAATTTGCCGTCACAACAAAAACTAGACAATTAGTCATCAGGACTTTTCGCCGTCAGGACGATTCCCAGTCATTTATTTACATATCAGTTTATTTAGCAAGTACAGTATATTAGTTTTTGAGCTATATGAGTTATAAAGGTGATGATGGTTTATTATTTTTATAATAAATGTAAAACATGGCATCAGATAGTTGGTATTAACAGAAAAAAATATAAATATATTGAAATGTGAATCAGGTGACGTACAATGTTTCACTAAATCGTTTAACATATGGCTACATATGAGACATTGGCATTTATATAAATGCCTAATAACCTCAAGTGAACGATCAACATACTCAAAAATTATACGAATAATCTTCATATTACATCTACATTCTCAGCTAATCAGCTGGTTATTATAGTATTAATCAATTAATATTAAGCATATTTATGGAATGACGGGGAACCGTCTTGGGTACGAATTGTCCTGACGAGGAATCGTCCATGTTTTGATGGTGAATTGACTTCATGACAAATTGTCCCGGGACCGAGTCCACGTCCCTCCTCGCAGCTTTGCTGCACATGAGGATGTTTTCACAGTTCTACACCTTTTCATACTGTTTAGACATGCCTCCCATGCGCCATGCATCATCTCCAGCATCGGGGAGCCCACTGTAAAGAAGTAGCAGCACCGTACTCAAACTCTGGAGAGGAAATTGGAATTTATAAGACGCCATGAGGAGGGGTAGGGAGTCTCGGAGATTCGGCGTGCTTTAGGCCTTGCAGCTTCCACCGTTGGGATTGTGACTAAGAAAAAGGAGATGTACAAGAAAATGGTCACCTCGTTCTCTTCATCTACAGGTATTACTTACTTTTACAGGTATTACTTACTTTTACAGGTATTACTTACTTCAAAATAGGAGGGGTAAAGTTTAGGTGGGGGTCCAAGAGGGTCCTGGGATGCATCCTCCCATTTCTATGTATATTTCAATGGGGAAAATTGTTCCGGTATACGAAATTTCGAATTACAAAAGTTTTTTTTGGTCCCTATCCCTTTCGTTTATCGAGGACTCACTGTACTACAGAAAAACAATGGACACGGCAATCGCAACAATGCAGAGCAAAACACCTCTGGACGTGGTTGAGCGCAAGGCTCGTAGCACACTGATGGGACGGTGGGGCAATGCTCGGTGCAGCGTGGATTGAGTGCGGCAGAGAAATACACAGGGATGCAAGTAGCGCTTTGTTCTCGCCCACAAATGGACACAAAATCATTCTATTACCAAAATAACAAGGGCAATTTTGTTCGATGCAACCGGCACTGAATGATAACGAGCAGTTGAAATGTGAGCAGACGCAACCTGTGTCAAATAGTAATGAGCAATTGAAATTTGCACCACACCCATAAACACCAAAGTGTTAATTTGAGCTGGTCAGACAGTTTGGAGGACCCAGAAACCATAAGGCCATGAATACAAATCAGCAAACCCTAGTATTTTCATCTGTTGAGCCTTGATTCTCCTATTACTCAGTAGCAAGATACCAAAGGCAGGGTTGGCACAATTGAAATCAAGTGATTTAAAATTTAATCCGCAGTTTTTGACACATTAAATGTGTCATAAAGTCAAAAATGCATAATTTCACATGCATTTTTATTTCCTTCCTAACTTATTTTGCAAAAAAACAGTACACAATTACGAATTATGATTTTACTGACACTGGATGAAAATGTTTTTCTTTAACTGAATAATCAGGAAATGTACTGATTAAAAAAAAAAATGCAGTACCACAGATTTCATAATTATTTCTTGTTCATAAGATAATCAGGATTATCAGAAATTATTAATATTTTATAAAATTTTAGCTTTAAAAAGTGAATGGGAAGTTTTCCTAAATAAAGACATATTTGGCAGTATTACACGCAAGAGTTACCTGATACTCCAAGTCCTTCTTGTATGCAACAGGCCACCTGTAGAACTATCTTCCTCTGTCTGTATTTCCCTCTGCCTAATTCCAGTCTTTTAAACATAATGTATCCCAGCATCTCGAAATGAATGGACCTTGAATTTGGTTTCTTTTTTTTTCCCCTAAGAGGGAATAATCTTCTAGCCTTTGGTTCCTTCTTCCCTGCATAAAAAATATATTAATTTACATGATTAAGGTCCATCATACCAAGAATAATATTTTATCTCTGTAGCAGCATATTGCATATTTCATAACGTAGTATATACCGTACTTAATCTCTTCCTGTCAAACTGCAGTGATTTTATTTTTCTTCTTATTGAAGTAAATTCAATATTTTTTATTTGTCTGTCCATATCTGACATTTACACAATACTAAACTGTGGGAAATAACTTGAAACAGCTTTATGTACTAGTGAATTTTCATTGTTTTTCATGTATACAGTATTTGATTTTGATTTTTGTATATTTGTGGTAGGTGGTGGTGACCATCATCCACTCACTTGATGTAGTGCTGCCTACTTCTTCCTTAGCCTTTATCATTCTTTTTCTGTGTCTGCCCTCCTCTCTTCCTATTTTTCCCATCTTTCCTGTCACTTCTTATTGCTTTTCTTTCCTTTACAGGTGGCTTTACATTGAGTGACAAACCAAATGGTTTCCTGTAAGCCAAGATACCATTTACAACGCTGGGTGGTAACCATATAACCAAACTATACGTGTTCCCTACGTGTCAACAAGTGGGTTGGTGGAGGGTTAGTGTCCCTTCCTGTAAAACATATAACTCAAAGTCAGATGGCCACCCCTTACGGGATTATGGTGTCTGGCAATAGATAGACAGATAGATAGTATATCTGTGGTCGGTGGGACCGCCCATTATCAACCCACGTAATGTAGCGGTACTTTATTTAAGGGTGGCTCTACATTGAGTGGTAAGCCAAAATATTTCCTGTAAACCAGGCAATCATTTAATACACTGGGTGGCGACCCTATAACCAACCAACACGTGTTCCCTACATGTCAGTAGGTGGGTTGTCAGAGAGTTAGTGCCCCTCCCCCAGAAAACAACTAAAAGTTCAAACAAGATGCCTCAGACCAGGACTGACCAACAGGTGACGACTATGGACCAAACAAAGGACATGCTACAGACTGTGGCAGTGAATGCAAGGGTGCGAATGATGAGGTGAAGGAGAGAGACAGTCCAGGTGCTTGAGGGTGCAAAAGTGGACATATGTGGTTTAACTGAGACTAAATGGAGGGATCAGAGTGTGAGGAAGTGGGAGTATGGATGGGGTATACAGTATGTGCAGGTATAGGTAAGAATGAGAGGGCAAAAAGGGGAGAATGGACTGCTCTGCACAAAGAGATGGAAGGAGAATATAAGAAAGAATCAGTTGGTTCAAGGATTGTGTGGGTAAGATTGAAAGTAGGATTACAAATGTGGGCGACTGTGTGTGTGCATCAGTGCAAGATCACGCAGACAGAGTGAATGAAAGAAGGGTTTGGGGCAAAAGTGGAAGCATGCATGGAAAAGTCTGAAAGGAATGAGGGTGTTTTTGATTGAAGATATGAATGGAAAAGTAGGGAATATGAAGGTGCATGAAGCAGTTGGTGAGTGGGGTGTGCCAGCAGAGTGGGATGAGAATGGTAGTGCTCTAGTGGACATTTGTGGGGCGAGGGTTGGTGATAGCCAATATCCTCTTTAGACAGAAAA
Organism: Coenobita brevimanus; assembly: GCF_032717465.1. Classification (NCBI taxonomy): domain Eukaryota; kingdom Metazoa; phylum Arthropoda; class Malacostraca; order Decapoda; family Coenobitidae; genus Coenobita; species Coenobita brevimanus. Next base: position 64,209,779 of record NC_136976.1, read on the forward strand.
TGATACACGGGTATATATGACGAGCGATGAGAAGGGTGGGCGGCGAACTGAATGAACAGAAGGCAATGACTGAGGATGACGGAATGAGGTATGTAATGGCTGCAAGGGCATACAAAAGTTGGGGAAGTGGACTTTCTGAACACCATTTGGTGATGGTGAAAGTCAAGGTTCAAATGCAATGGAGAAGATGAGATGGATAGGAGGAAGTAGTCCATAAAAGGAGGGTAGAAAGGTTGGAAAAGGATGGAAAAGTGGCGGCGCAATTGGGTAAATATGATCTGCAGCAGACGGGGGAGGTGAAAGATGTGTGTGAGATATTCACAGATGAAATCCATACAGCATGTGAGGTGATGTGTGGGGTGGAGAGAAGATGAATGGGGGTGCAAGGAACAGAATGATGGAATGATGAGGTGAGACAGGCTGTGGCACAAAAGAAGAAAACATGTAGCAAGTGGATGGGAAGCAGAGGCATGGAGGAAGATGAGAGACAGAAGGAGTTATATGTTGAGAGGAAAAGAGAGATGAAAAGATTAATAGGAGAGATTAAGAAGAAAGTGGACAAGGACTTTGGATGGAATTTGAGTGTCAAGTGGAGGGAATGTATCAAAATGTTCTGGAAAGAGGTAATGAAAGTTAGGCAGGGTGATAAAGCAGTTAGTTGGGAAGTGAAAGATAAAAATGGTAGATTGATGGTGGAAAAGGGAGAAAAAGTGAGCACATGGAAAGAACACTTTAAGGAAGTGTTAAACATAGAGAATGAAAGTAATGCGAGTATAAGTAGCTGGGGAATGGCTGGGAGAAGGAGGGAGGTGATAAGGGAGGAAGAGATCAGTAGGATGGAAGCTGTGGAAGTAATGAAGAAAGTCAATAAGGGGAAAGCCCAGGAACTGATGGAGTGTGTGGTGAAATGCTGGAACAGGGACGATGGATAGTAGCAGAATGGATATGGAAGATGTGCAGACTGGCCTGGAAGGAAGGTAGAGTCCTGGAGGACTGGAAGTCAGGTACTGTATAATTATTTCCCTGTACAAAGGAAAAGGGCAAAACAAATGTGGTATTCATAGGGACATTTGTCTTCTGAGTGTAATAGGAAAAGTATATGGTACGATACTTACTGACAGAGTTAAGGAAATAAGAGGAATTAGTTGGAGAAGAACAAGGAGGTTTTAGGAAGGGAAGAAGTTGTGTAGATCAGATTTTCATTCTTAGGTCTTTAGTGGAAAAGTTTCAAGAGAAGGGACAGAAGTTGCAAGCAGCCTTCATGGATTTGAAGAAAGCATATGACAGGGTAGAGAGACAAGGAATGTGGAAAATATTAAGAATATATGGTGAAACTGGGAAGTACCTGAATGTCGTGAAGAGAATGTATAAGGATGCAAAGGCTGCAGTGTGTGTGGATGGTGAACTGAGTGAATTTTTCTGTCTGAATGTTGGATTGAAAAAGGGATGTGTGTTGTTGCCATGCTGTTCAATCTGTATATGGATGGGAGTTGTAAAAGAGAAACAAGGAAGAGCAGTGGATATTGAAGTGGCCCTAATGACTGAGGGCAGCATTTGGGAACTTCCTGTACTATTGTTTGCAGATAATACTGTACTACTAAGTGAAGACGAAAGGGAACCGCAAGACTTGGTGAATTAGTTTGGAGGTATAAGAAACGGAATCTAAAGGTGAATGTAGAGAAGTGTAAAGTTATGGTCTTCCAGAGAAATGATGTCACTGAAAGTACAGTGACGCTGGATGAGGAGGAAATGGAAAATGTGAGTGCATTTAAGTAGCTCCTTGGGTAGTGTGATGAGTAAGAATGGAGTTTAGAGAATGATGTGCTTGAAAAGGTAAAACAGAGAAGAAAGGTTGCTGGTTTACTGAAAGCAGTTATAAGCAATAGGGGAATGAGCAAAGAAGTGAAAATGGCGCTGCATGATGTTACTGTGACACCAACCTTAACGTATGGATGTGGAGGTTGGACCTTCTTGGAAGGACACATGTCGAGTGAGTGCAGTGGAAATGAGTTATCTGAGAGAAGCATGTGGTGTTTGATGGAGAGACAGACTGGCAAATGAGGAAGTGAAGGAGTATTGTATTGTGGTGTGGATATGGATGTGATAGAAAGCATTAGGAGAAATACACTGAGATGGTTTGGCCATGTGGAGAGGATGGAGAGTGAGAGACTGACAAGGAAAGTTTATGTGAGTGACGAGGTGGGGGGGAGAGGGAGGTGGAGGCCAAGGATGAAATGGAGGGATGGAGTGGAGAGGTATATGAGAGAAGGGTGTGTGTGCTGGGGGGGAGGGCAATGAAATAGCAGGGGACAGGGCAACATTGAGATTTGTTTATGGCCACCCCTCATGGGATTAACCCCTTCGTTACTGCATCCCCCCCCTCCCCCGCTCAGCTACCCACCCTGCCAAACCAAATTTCTCCCAGGCGTGGCTCTTTCGTGGGGTAGTATTTATTTTATCATTAAATCGTTTCTATTTGCTTTATATTATTTATTTTTGTAGTGGTAAGTAGATATAGACCACGAGATGTGTTTATGATATGTTAAAATGATGTACAGGACAATATTACATTTCTAACCAACTGATTTAGTAAACATACAATATACAGAAAAAATACAGTATAGTAGATAGAGATATATATCAATGAATAGGGAGGAGAATAATGATTGTATTATTTACCTTGTAAGTATGAAGAAGATCCATGAAGAATGAGGTAAGAGGCAGGCAGGTCAAAAGTAAGTGGAGGTGGGATGATGCACTTCAAGGCCAAACTGTTACCAGAATCAGTATCACTTTCCCCACTACTATCGCTCACTTCACCGTCATTCTCGGGCATGTACTCCTCATCAGAGTCACTCATAGTTATGTCAGATTGTGTTTCGTTATCGTCAGACACTTTTAAGTCACTATCCAAGTCAGATTCATTGCCATAGGACGCCATGGCACAGAAGTACTGTAAATCTAAAAGCAATGACACGTGCGGCTGCTTGAAAAACACTACGGCGTGCTCTCACACACTTTCCCGCGGTACCACCACTGTTGCTAAGCTAGCGACAGTCCCCTTACCAAGAAGCATTATCTGGCTATATTATATCACGTGTTATAGGGCATTATATGTACCAAATTCAAAATATATAGGGTACAATGACCTACACAACATATCTGAGTCATTTTCATAAATCTATGCCCCATGGCAGGGGAGTGCGGCATCAGTGACAAAATTGCCATCTGTCATCACACATGGGATCACAAAGCAGCCAAACCGAGGAAGTGGAAGCCCAATAGGCCCCTATAATGATTGTGAATACTAGGGTACTAACGATCGTATTCGGTTCCGCTGCCGACATTTCATTTTGAGTACAGGGGTACACATTTCGGAAATTCGGTAAAGAAGGGGTTAAGGCATGTGGCAAGACAGATAGCTAGATGTATACACACACATGCATTTGCAACAGACATGCCATACCCTTCTTATTTTAGGTATTCTTTAAGGAGACACTGAACCACCTCCTGAAAATAAAAAAATAATACTTAGAATTAATTATATCACTTTGTAAAGGTGTACAGAACTGCATTTTCATGTATGAGGAGATCCATCAATTTTCATGTATGAGATCCATTAATAAACAGGAAATCCATCAATAAACAGGAAATATGTTTATATAAGAGGTATGATAGGTCAGGTTAGGATAGCAGGTAAATTTTTACAAGTCGCCAATACACCCCCCAGGTTGTGCAGTATATTATTCTGGTAGTTTCTGATGAGATTTGAGTGATTTTGACCTTCATTTTTGTCAGAAATGCTTCAATTTGCCTCTATTCCAATCATTAGCTTTAACTGAATGAGGAGGCGAAGTGAAGCATTTTCGACATAAAATGAAGTAAAAAATAACTGAAATTGCATCAAAAACCACCAGGAAAATATACTGTACTACACAACCGGTTAACCTAACCAAACAGACCTAACCTGACAGAAAACGAAGGTAAAAATCATTTAAATCACATGGAAAACCACCAGAAAAATTTATTGCACAACCGGTTAACCTAACCAAACAGACCTAACCTAACCGACATAAAACGAAGTAAAAAAAACCCAAATGGCATAAAAAACCACCAAGAAAATATACTGCACAACTGGTTAACCAAACCAAACAGACCAAAACTAACCAAACCTAACCTAACATGCTGCAGTAGAATGCTTACCTTAGAGAGACAATGGTCCAGGTTGTGCAGTATATTTTTCTGCTGTTTTTTTATGTGATTTGAATGATTTTTGCCTTCGTTTTCAGTCAAAAATGCTTCATTTCACCTCCTCATCCAGTCAAAGTTTATGACTGGAAAAGGGACAAGATGAAGCATTTCTGAAAAAAATGGTCAAAATCACTCAAATCTCAATAAAAACTAGCAGAAAAAATACAGTGCTTTCTCAATAACTCAACGGCTTCCTCTGGTTCCGAATGGAAACATTTAATAGAGCGTAAATAATCAATATTAAACCCAGTACACAGATTACATCCTTCTTCGTCAGAAGCCAGAGCAAGAAGGATTTGAATTTTCCACCCAGAAGGAATCAAAGACCACACTTCAAACTGATTGGTAGAATACCATCACTTGACATGAAATATGCCTATGATTGGGTGAAACAGACCTAGAAGACGTATGCGCAGTCGACGGAAGGAGAAACACACGAATGAACGCACGCATTTTTTATACAGACTGACCGAGTCAAGATCTAGGGTATGGTTTTGAGGGGAATTTTAATTAAAAACATTACCTCTGTAAACATAGATTTCTGAGTGGGTTTATGGGGGTTCATTAGCATTCGTAGGTAACATCCCTGAACTGCATATTGGCAACTTGTAAAATAATCTATCTATCTATCTATTGCCAGATGCCTCAATCTCGTTTGGGGTGGCCACAAACAAACTGCCTCCACGTCGCCCTGTCCCTCGCTATTTCACTGCCCTGCTCCAACTCACACCCCTCTCTCTCATATACCTCTCTACTCCATGCCTCCATCTCATCCTCGGCCTCCCCCTCCCTCTTCCCCCCTCCACCTCATTCACATACACTCTCTTTGTCAGTCTTTCACTCTCCATCCTCTCCACATGGCCAAACCACCTCAGTGTATTCCTCCTAACGCTTCCTATCAAATCCACATCCAAACCACAATGCTCCTTTTTATCCTCATTTGTCAGCCTGTCTGTCCATATGACTCCACAGGCTCCTCTTAATTAACTCATTTCCACTGCTCTCACTCTTGACTTGTGTCCTTCCAGCAAAGTCCAAGCTTCACTTCCATACGTTAGAGTTGGTATCACAATACAGTACTGTCATGTAGTAACTTTTTCACTTCCATGCTCACTTCCCTGTTTCTTATCACTGCTTTCAAGGAACCAGCAACCTTTCTTCCCTGCTGTACCCTTTCAAGCACTTCACCCTCCAAACCTCCATCCTTACTCATCACACTACCCAAGTACTTAAACGTACTCACATTTTCCAATTCCTCACCATCTAACCTAGCTGTACATTCACTGACTTCACCTCTTTCAAAGACCATCACTTTACTCTTCCCTACATTCACCTTTAGATTCCGTTTCTTACACACTCTCCTAAACTCATCCACCAAGCCTTGCAGCTCCCCTTCGTCTTCACTGAACAACACAGTACCGTATCATCTGCACACAACAGTACAGGGAGTTTCCAAACACTTCCCTCTCTCAGCAGGGCCACTCCAACATCCCCTACCCTACTTTGTACCTCTTTATTACCCCATCCATGTACAGATTGAACAACCATGGAGACATGACACATCCCTGTTTCAACCCAACCTTCAAGGAGAAAAATTCATTCAGTTCACCATCCACATGCACTGCAGCCTTAGCACCATCATACATACTCTTCACAGCTTTCAACAACTTCCCATCTACTCCATATATTCTTAATACTTTCCACAATCCTTGTCTACCTACCCTGTCATATGCTTTCTCCAAATCCATGAAAGCTGAATACAACTTCTTTTCCCTTCTCTAGAAACTTTTCCACTAAAGATCTAAGAATGAATATCTGATCTACACAACCTCTTCCCTTCCTAAAGCCTCCCTGTTCTTCTCCAACTAATTCCTCTATTATTTCCCTAACTCTGTCAATAAGTATCCTACCATACACCTTTCCTATTACACTAAGAAGACAAATGCCCCTATGATTACCACACACTTCTTTTTCCCCTTTTCCTTTATACAAGGGAATAATTACACCTGACTTCCAATCCTCCGGAACTCTACCTTCCTCACAGGCCAATCTGCACATCGTCCATATCCATTCTACTACTATCTCTCTCCCATGCTTCAGCATTTCACCACACACTCCATCAATTCCTGGGGCTTTCCCCAATTTAACTTTCTTCATTGCTTCCACAACTTCTATCCTACTGATTTCTTCCTGTCTTCTCACCTCCCTCCTTCTCCCAGCCCTTCCCCAGCCACTTATACTCGAATCACTTCCATCCTCTATGTTCAACAATTCCTTAAAGTGTTCTCTCCATCTGATCACTTTTTCTCCCTTCTCCACTAGTAATCTACCATTTTTATCTTTTACTCCCTTGCTAACTTCAGTTCCACCCTGTCTTACTCTCTTCACCTCTTTCCAGGACATTTTCTTACAGTCCCTCCACTTTACACTCCAATTCCCTCCAAATTTCTCATCCACTCTCTTCTTACTCTCTCTTACTAATCTTTTTACCTCTCTCTCTTTTTCTACATATAACTCTCTCTTCCGCCTCTCAACTTCTTCCACGCCCCTATTTCTCATCCATTCATTGTATGCTTTTTTCTTTTGTGCTACAGCCATGGCTCAGTGGGTTAGAGCGCTCTGCTCTGACCGAAGGGTCGGAGGATTGAATCCACCCAAGGGTCATTGGTAGACATCAGGAAGGGCATCCAGACATAAAATGCTACAAGCCCCTATCCAAAGTCCTCTACTCAGGGGCAACGCCTTAGTCCTTCGGGGATACCAGACGTAAAACCACAAAAAACCAGTCTCACCTCTTCATTCCACCACGCTGTTCCTTGCACCCCCCTCCGTCTTCTCTTCATCCCACACACCACATCACATGCTGCACATATTTCTTCTGTGAATATCCTGCACACACCTTTCACGTCCCACATCTACTTCAATTCATATTTGCCCAATCGTTCCTGCGCTTCTCTCTTATATTCTGCCTTTTTCTCATCCTCTTGTAACCTTTCCACTCTCCTTCCAAATACTCCTTCTTCTCGTCCTTCCCTTCTTCTATTACTCCATCTTATTTGGATCTTGATTCTGGCCACCACCAAGTAGTGGTCAGAAAGTCCTCTCCCCCAACCTCTATAAGCTCTTGCATCCATTACACATCTTCGCATCCTTTCACCCATACACACATAATCATTCATTGCCTTCCTTTCATTCAGTTCACCACCCACCCTTCTCATCACTCGCCATGTATACCTGTGGATCATTTTATGCCTGTAGAGGGTATTGGCTATCACCAACCCCCTCCTAGCACAAATGTCCACTAAAGCACTGCCATTCTCATCTATCTCAGTAGGCACACCCCACTCACCAACTATTCCATCCATCTTCACATTCCCTATTTTACCATTCATATCACCGATCAAAAACACTCTCTCATTCCTTCCAAACTTTTCTATGCACACTTCCACATTTGTCCAGAACTCTTCTCTCACTCTGCTTGCACGATCTTGCATTGGCGCATACACGCACACAATCACACACATTTGTATTCCAACTTTCAATCTTGCCCACACAATCCTTGACCCAACTGATCCATACTCTCTTATGTTCTTCTTCCATCTTTTACTCACAACTATACAGTACACACTCCATCTTTTGCCCTCTCATTCTCACCTACTCCTGCACATATACCCCATCCATACTCCCATTCTCACACACTCTCACCTCTCCATTTAGTATAAAATATGTTAAGTTATAAGGTTGGGTTGTCAAAAAAATTCAAGTTTAGTTCGGTTAAACAGGCATTGATAACGATAATTTTGTCCAAAAATGGCGTTTTAAGATAGCACCCGTCAGTCTTTGCCCACTGCAAGACAGTCTGTCTTTGGCATCCCTAGGGACTGTAAACATAACCACTTTTTAAACACTTTTCACAACTTAAAGATTACCCTATTTTGATGAGAAAATGCCATGACTGCAATAGAAAAACAGTCGAACGTTTGAAAAAAAAAAAAAAAAAGAGGGAGTTCTCATACTCACCTCCAAAACAATAGCATACAACGGCTGACAGTTACTTATTACTGTTTTTAACTTCTTTTGCCTGAGGTCTCTAATGATGAACAAAATTATCCGAGAGAAAAAGTTTTCCAGAAGCTGAAAAGAGTAAAGTTATATGTACCCACTACAGGTACCGTACCATGAAAGATTACCTGAGGTCTGTGATCCGTATGCGAAAATAACATCTGTGTTTGCTGCGCTGGCTAGGTCCTCTTCCATTTGTTCCCAAGAAGGTGGATCTGGCCTCGGAGGGAAATCTGCTTTCTTGGATTTAAACATCAATAAATAGCAATATTCCTGTTGATGGCTTGCTCTTGAACTTCCACTGCTGTACACGCTTATTCTTCTTACTTGTTGAGTCGTGTGATCGTGTCTCGCGAACACACTTCTACCTTCAGGTTTTCGGTTTCCGCACATACCTCTCCATTCGATTTTTGGTCTTGGTCTTGGTCTTGGTGTTGAGTTAGGGCTTTCATTTCCGAGGGGGTCGGAGGAGCCCTTCCGGTGGCTTATGGAGCAGATGTCTTGCCTAGATGCGATGCAGTTGCCTGGACTTCCTTAAGAAGACACACCAAGCGAATGACAGTATACCTTAGGGGACTGTTCAGACCCACACCTCCAAGGAGTACTGGCAGAGTGAAGTCTCGTACACCTAAGATAGACAGACGATCCCTCAATTCTGTGCGCATGGAGTGAAATCTTGGACAGTGCAAAAGAAAGTGGGCAATTGTTTCCTCTTGATCTCTGCACCACTGGCAGTAAGGGTCCGGCACCAGGCGTAGGCGGTGGAGATGGGACGCCAGACCAACGTGTCCAATGCGCAGTCTGGTGAGTGCCACGTCCAAGGCACGAGCAGTGGAACGGGCCCAAGGGTGACAAGAGGAGTCCGTGCGGTAAGCCCCTAAGGTGGAGGAGGGGAGCTCTGCTGCCAATTCTGAGTCCCAGGCCTTTCCACTAGCAACCGTCAGAAGCCTGCTACAAGTTGCCTCTTGAAGTGGAAGAGTCTCCACTGCTGCTGAGGTCAAAGCCAGCCTTGCAGCCCTGTCAACAATCTCATTGCCCCTGATGCCCACATGAGATGGTATCCACTGTAGGCGAAGTACCCAATTCTCCTGGAGAAGTTGACTCAGCAGGGTCTGGATCTCATAGAGATGTCTCGCTGACTGTGCCTTGGGGGACACAATAAGGTGCAATGCTGCCAGACAGTCTGTATAAATGACCACCTTCTGGGGTTGGAGATGTGCCTTGATGAAGGCCAAGGCCTTGAAGAGGGCAAAAAGTTCCGACGTGACACTATCATGAAGTGCAGCCAAGCGCCATGTTTGGCAGAGAGAAAGGTCCACTAAGTATATTGCCGCAGCAGATGCTGCGGGTGTTGTGGTGTGTGAACCGTCAGTAAATACTTCGAAGTATCCCGCATACACCGTGTCCGACAGCTCTCTGTACAATGCTGGTGCTAGATGAGTCCATCTCGAGATTTGTCAAAAGACTCCGACAGGCAGAATGATACTAGAGATGAGAGGTCCCTCCAAGGCGGTGTTGGGGGCACTGAGGGGAGGGGCTGACGGAGTGGTGGTGGCAGCGAGAGGGACCTGTACGCCCAGAGAGCCCTGATCAAGAGTGGCTGGCGGGACCTCACAGGCCATGCAGGATGTGACAAAATGACACCCGCCTCCTCGAAGAGCACTGGTAGAGAGTGGTGGCGGGAGGAGTGTTGTATGGCCTGGTAACGGCGGCAAACGAGCTTAGACCTGGTGACATGTAGAGGAGGGACACCACTCTCCGCCTGCAAGGACAGCACAGGGGAAGAACAAAATGCGCCCAGGGCAATGCGTAGGGTGGCGTTTTGTATCGGGTCAAGTTTTCGCAACTGAGTGGAGGATGCTGAACCATAAACTGAGCACCCGTAGTTGATCTTTCCCAAGATGGCAGCACAGTAGTAGCCTAAAAGAAGGTCACGGTTGGCACCCCATTTAGACCCTGCTACACTCTTCATGACGTCTAGCCTCTTGGCGCAGGATGTTCGGAGGTATTCTATGTGGTGACGCCACGTAAGGACTGGCCCATCCAGACGAAGTCCCAAGAAGGTGTGAGTACAGACTACAGGAGGAGATTCAGTGCCTATCCTGACCACCGGCTGAGATGGCATGCGACGCAAGGTGAAGGCCATCACGGCACACTTTGACACCCCGATCTCCAGATCCCATTGGTGAACCCAGTCCTCTAGAGTTGAGACAGCCGCCTGAAGTCTCCTCTGTGCACCTTCCATGGTGGTGTCCCTGCTAATGATAGTCACGTCATCTGCATAAACCAATGTGGAGACGTCCGGATGGTTGGGCAGGTCTGACATCAAAACATTGAAAAGCAAGGGTCTGAGAACTGAGCCTTGGGGCACCCCTCTACGGATGGGACGAGGAGAGGAAATGGCCCCACCAACAGATACGACATAACTCCTGCCATCAAGATAGTTGACAAACCACGCCAACACTGAACCAGAGACCCCAAGGCGGGAGAGCTTATACAGGATGCCAGTATGTGGCGATGAGTCAAAAGCCCCCTTGATGTCCACGAAAAGGGCCAGCATATATAGCCCCTTGCGGTACGTGTCGTGAATCAGGTATTCCAGCTGGCAGAGTATGTCCAAGGTGCCCCGGCATGGGCGAAAACCACATTGTTCCTCTTTAAGAAGGGATCTAGATTCTAGCCACCATGACAGGCGACGAGCCACCTTCCTCTCCAGCAGTTTCCCTACACACGAGAGAAGGGCGATGGGCCTGTACGAAGATGGCTTGGTCAGATCCTTGCCTGGCTTGAGGAAAGGCAGCAGCATTGAGGTCTTCCATTCCACCGGGAATATCCCCTGGCTCCAGCTGCGATTATAAATGTGAAGGAGGCAATCCTGCAGGTTGGGTGTCAATCGCTGGAGGAATTCATTGGTCACCGAGTCTAGGCCCGCCGCCCTGCCGGTCCGAAGGGCAGACAAGGCGGAGACAAGTTCTGAGGCAGTGAAAAGATTGTCTAGATCAGCAGTTGCAGGGGAAGAGACGCTTCGTGTATTGCCTCCTCGTACACCATGGAAGAGGGCAAAGCAGATGGATGGCCGAACTGGGTGTCGAGGAATGACGCCAGATAGTCGGCCTTGGACAGGTCATCAACATTCAGTTTTTGATGCGGCCCATTTGGGACCGCAAACACGGTCTGGTTACACATAAAACCGAAAAATTCGCTGATCGCGATCAAGACTGAGTCATCCTGAAAGGTCCTGCATTAGGCTTGAGTGTGTGGTCTGGTCCAAAAACGATTGGTAATATTTTACAAGTGCGAACTTGTAAAATAATACCCTATTTTCTGCTAGTTTTAACTGGAGGGTTTGGAGGCGGGGGGGGTGCCTTCTTGCTTTACTATCCTTATCCTTCAGCATATAGAATTAGATATCGTAGTCTATTCTGTAACATGCAACCTCGAAAGGGCCATCTAATATACTATAGCAGTAGCTGTGTGTGTGTGTGTATTTTGGGCAGCCGAAACTACACATTTAAAATGCGTGAGCTACAGCATAGTGCCCCCAGAAACTCCCTGACAGGTAACATGCGTGAGCTACAGCATAGTGCCCCCGGAAACTCACCGACACCCCCACTCGAACCCCACGGAGGAGCCGCAGCTGAACCGCAGGATGCAGTGTGACAATGGCACAAGTCAGCCCGGGCCGTGCGCCCCTATGACACTCAGCCTCCTCACCCTCGCCCTAGCAGGAATTCAACACTACCTTCGGGGAGAAGTACCACCGGATCAAATTGGGGTGGAGCTGCCTATCCAGCTCCGAACAGCACCCCTCAGGAGTTGGCCTGTAGCCACTCCCACCTTCAACAGGAGTGTGCCTGTAGCCTCTCCAAAGGTGTCTTCCTCTTTGGGACGGCCGGTAGCCGCCTGCCCCTTGTAAGGGAATCGGTGTCTCACTGACCTGAGGGTAATCAGGAGATTGCCGGTAGCTGCTCCCGCCTTCGTCAGGTGTTCTTCCAGGGACAGCCTGTAGCTGCCCTACACCCCATCCTGCAGGAGTCAGCCTGTAGCCGCTCCTCCCTCCGGCAGAAGGAGACAGCCTGTGGCCGCTCCCACCTTCGTCACACAGCCGGTAACTGCTCCGAAGGTGCTGCCCCCGAGTCGGCCTGTAGCTGCTCCCCTGTCCGGCAGAAGGAGATGGCCTGTGGCCGTTCCTGCCTTCATCAGTCGGCCTGGAGAAGGTGGAGTCCTTTTGATCAGGAGTCCCTTCATCCTGCGGCCACAGGACAACTCGCAGGGGCGTTGTCTCTCATCAAGGGCTATAGTTGGGCGTGGTGAAGGGCCCCTCACTGTCGGGGCTGGGGACTGGGGTCTGGCCCTCAGGGCTGGGACCAAACAGGTTCTGTGGGTGCTCCCGCAGGTGCATGGTGGGGGAAGGGCATCGCCTTCATTGGGGAGGGGAGAGGTTTCGCCATGGGGTCCTGGGGGCATCCTCGAGGGTCCATTGACTGCAGTCTCCTTCCTGCTGCACCGCCATCAGGGTGGGGCTGCAGCGTTGTTCCTGGCAGGAGTCCGTCAGGCATGGATCCTCCTCAGGGGCCGACTGGATGGAGAACAACCCCAGGGATAACACCGGGCCTCTCCACCAGTCCTCGGGTTGGAAGTCCTCCCCCTGGAGAGTGCCTCAGTCCTGGCGGACAGAGATGCAACCTGCACCCCTGCCGGTAGGCAGGGCTGAATGCAGATTGCCCTCAAATTGTGAAGTTATAGGGGGTGAGGGACTTTGGTGGCATCCCTCCCTGGCGCGGCTACAGGCTGTCACCAAGGTCCCTTGGGCAACAGACAGAGGGCGGCAACAGGCCATCCCTTCCCTGTCGGTGAGGCTACCGGCCATCACTGGGGCCCAACTTCCGGACGGGACTGCAGATGAAGCGCAGCTACAGGCCAGCGCTTGCCTATGGGCATGGCTATGGGCCGTCACTGAAGTCCCGTATGGAGGGCAACGTGTGGGCGAGGAGCAGCTACAGGCTGTCTCTTGCCTACTGGCATGGCTACAGGCCATAGCCAGTGTCGTGCCCTCCAAGGCAACTGCAGAAGGAGAGGGGGCGTACCGTTCTCTCCCCACGTGCGGCTTCAGGCCATCACGGGTTCTGCAGGGGGGTTCAACAGCACCTGGAGCGGCTACAGGCCATCTCCTTTTGGGCACGGCTACAGGCCATCGCCTTATTAGAGCGGCTACAGGCCATCTCCTTTTGGGTACGGCTACAGGCCGTCGCCTTATTAGAGCGGCTACAGGCTGTCTCTGGTTTTGCGCAGCTACAGGCCGTCACTGGGGTGCTGCTTGGAGCTGTGTTTTCAGCTCCACCCCGATCCTGGTGAGGGCTAGCTTGGCCGAAAGGTAGTGCACTCGGACTGGGGTGGTCACGCCAGGTGCACTCTGAGGAATAGGGGTGCACGGCCCAGTGGGACTTATGTCCGTATTGTATGGACATTGTGCACGTGCCAAATGCCCCTCCATATCTCTTCCTGGGGGTGTAGTGGTGTCTTCTGTTGCCATGGCCGGTATTTCACCGCTGTCTTCGGGGAAAAAGTCACGTCCCCATGGCTGGAGGTAGCAGGTCTTGGTGGTGCTGGTGTTGAGGGCCAGCATTAGGTGGTGCAGGAGGGTATTCCATTGAGTTGTTGCCAGGTTTTTGTCGAAGCGAGGGGTGCAGGTGAGGAAGAGGGTGGAGGGCTCGGAGGCCATGCGGAGGAGCTGGAGGAGATGGCAAGGTCTCCACGGATGCGGTGTTTCCTTCTCAGGGTTGGTGCCCAGGTGGCGTGTCATATTCTCATGGTCAAAGAGGTGGTTCTCCTGCCAGGGGATCAGGTTGAATGCTAGTGACTGAGGAGGTGGCAGTGGTTTTTATGCTTGGGCAAAGTGCTGGTATATTCCCTTGGGATAGGGGTGGGTGGAATTTGGGCCTGATGTAGCATAAAGGTGACAGCAATCGTGTTAGGGGTGCAAAGGGTGGGGGTGATTGCAGGTTCCTGTGGTGGTGAGGTGGGTGGGGTGGGGGAGGGCGTGACGGTGTATCTTGCGGGAAAGTGTGAAAGGCAGCCAGAGTGGGTGATGGTGGTTTATCAGGGTGGGCGTGGGTTGTGAGGTGGGCGTGCAGCCTCGTGGTGCTCTAGTTGCATGTCGTGTGGTGTTGGGAGGGGTGGTATGGGATGAAGGTGTTTGCGGTGGGGGCCTGGAGGGTGTGTGTGATGTGGTGATGGGGGGGGATGAAGTGGAGGCAGGAGTAGCAGAGGTCAGTGTACGGGCGTGTGAGGGCGTCTTGGTTTCAAGTGGTCTTGGTGTGCTTGGAGTGGGTGGTAGTAGCTGGACAGCAGGTGATGTGGTGTGGGGTGTGGGAGGTGAAGGGGGTGGCAGTGGGGGGGTGAGGGGTGGGTCGTGAATTTGTGGCAATGGTGAGGCTGTAGGTGAGGTGATATGCAGCACGATGGGTGGAGGAGTTGAGGGTGAAGGAGAGGGGGAGGAAGGGAGGGAGAAGGAGAGTCGGGAGGATGGTTGGGGGCAGTGGCTGGAGGTGGTGAGGTGCGGGGGGAATGCGGGGTAGGGCTAGGGGAGGTGGTGGCATGGAACGGGCGTACGTGGTGATTTCTATTGGTGCGGGGAGTGTTATTGTAATCTATTTTTAAGCTGCTTCGTGCCAGTGCCATTTTAAAATGGTCTGACATAATTCCGCGGCCAGTGCCAGTGCCACTTTAAAACGGTCTAAAATAAAAAACTTCACTGTGACTACATTTTTCAAGATTCACGGGTAAAAACTGGCAGGCATGTAAGGTAACTGTTCTTCTACCATCCCTCAGGCTGTCAAGGCCATACACTCACTCGCTCTCCCCCTCACACTCGCTCTGCCTCTCTGCCTGTGTGCCTCACTCTGTACTGTACATAGAGAAGGCATTTTGTAAATATTTTTGTTATGCAGCGTATTCTGTGTCCCGACTTCTCGGGTCCAGTTACAGTGCAACTCTGGGTCCTTAATTCCTGACTGGGTCAGCTCTAGCAAGGAAGGGAAAACACAAACACCATGGGTAGACAAATACACTAGTATATTAATACAGAACAATTACACACACAGCATTCTATGATCAGAGTCGAAGTTACACAATACTTTACACTGATATTGATCTCAATCACTTGTCCATCTAGTTCAGCACCTTTGTCTAACATCTGGGCTATTTCTCTCACCGTATCACAAGCAATAGGTCACCAATATAGGTAGTACATTAACACAGACAGATGGACATATAACACAACCCAGTATACCCACAGGGACAGTTCTTAAGCCTAGGTGCTCGCGGGACATAGACGGGTCCTAGCTAATACATCATCTTCACATGATATATACAGAAGTCCCTAGCTAACTTAGCTTCTATACACGTGTCACACAGGCCGAGAATATACCATAGGTCACACTGGGGGCGTGGAGGGGAGAGGGGCTTAATGAGGATAGAGAGGGTTACTCTCTGGGGAGTCGGACCGGGGGTAGGGAGGAGAAGGGGGGGGAAATAGCCTGAGATCTTGCTGTGTTATGTTAATGGTGCGGGCTTGTCTGTCACTGTCCGAGAGGGGGGGAGTCTCGACCTGGGGCTGGGGCTATACACTCCACGCGTGATTCACAGGGGCTCGATTCATCAACGGGGAGGGGAGATACTATAGTCGGGAGGGGGAAGAACGTGCTATGTATGGGGATGGGAACACAGGATAACGATTTGTTGATAGTTCACTGCAAGGGGGGGAGTCCACGACACTGGGGAGGTATATGATCACGAGATCTGTCACTCACAGTTCTGACGGAGAGGAGGCCACGGCCCCTAGGGGAGAGGGCCTATGCAGGGAGCTCTAAGTGGTGGCCGGGCGTGGGAGGCGGGCCGTCCGGGAAGTTGTACAGGACAGTGGGGCCCTTGGAGTTGCCACTTGTCTGGGAATAATGGGGAAGTGTCTGGGGTAGCTTCCTCGCCGCGTCGGCCCTGCAGGAGGCTGGGCTCTCAGGACTGGGCCCGAAGAGGGCCAGAAGTCGGACAGTGTGCCGTCGGCCCTTGGTTGTCCTCGGGGTCTGGGGAAGGCCTGGTGGAGTCCCGGCCCAAGTGTCGGCCAGGATGCTGCTGCTGCCAAGGCAGGGCGGCCTATACCCCAGTCTGGGGTGGCTGTCAGGAGAGAACTGCAGTCGCCTGCATCGGGGGAGGCCCTTCGGTCTCAGCGAGCACCTGGGGAGACCCGCTGATTCCGAGAACTGCGGCCTCTGCTACAGGAGGAGGCCGGCAGGGGAGAGCTGCAGCTTCTGGTCCTGGCAGAGCCTGTCAGCGTCTGGGGTGACCCGGCTGCAGGGACTGGACTCCAGGCCTCAGGGGCGTCTCGTCTGGTCTGGACTCAGGAGGGGAACCTGTAGGGGAAGAAGCTCCAGCCCTCCAAGGAGATAGCTGGAAAGAGTGGCACCTCGCTCTAACACCAGGGTGGTAGGGCGAGCCGGAGGTGACTCCTTCCGTCAGGTAGCACTGCCTGTGCTCCTACATGGAACAGGGGTACGAGGGCACTCCAGGCACTCCTGTCATAGTGCTAGGGCCTCCTGCATTGGAGACATCAGGAGGAAGAGGTGGGACATACACTCTCGGCTAGTGCCGCAGCTCTGATGGAGCGTGCCCTCCCTTCGTTGGGTTGGGGTTACCTGTCCTGGGGACGTCAGGAGGAAGAGGCCGGACATACACTCCTCAGTTAACGCCACAGCCCCAATGGAGCATGCCCTCCTTCCATCTGGTCCTATGCCTGTAATGTCGGGAGGAAGAGGCCGGACGTACTCTCTCGGCTTTCGCCGCAGCTCTGATGGAGCGTGCCCTCCTTCAGTCTAAGCAAGGGAACAGCAACCCTAGAGGCTCCTCCTGAGTCCTCACTTAAATAAGGAGCTGATCCAGAAGACTCAGTGTCCGAGGGTGTGCCTGGGAACTTGCCACTGCAAGTCCCACTCCGATTCTGTCAAGCACTTCCTCTGCTGGAGAGTAGTGTACTTTTTCCGTACACTACTGGGTGGTCTGGCTGCACAAAAGCTGGGCGCCGGGTCGCGAGGGAGATGTGTCGTTGCTGCTTGGACATCCACCCAGGTAAGTCAGCCCCTCCGTTGTCTCCTTGTGGGGTGGGTGTCACCCCTTCACTCTCTCCTCCTGGGGTGGTGGTGTCGGGCTCATCCCGCCGTGCTGGTATTTCAATTTTCATGTAAGTGTAAGTTGTAAATATTTTCTTGTAAGTGTAAGGACTATATACTGAAGTCAAGTTGTAAATACCTTCTTGTAAGTGCCAGGACTGTACTTAATGAAGTCAAGTTGTACCTATCTTCAAGTAAGTGTAAGATAATACATTCACAGTGAGAAAGACACGCAAATTGTGATAGATGCTGAAGTAAGAAGCAATCAGAAAAGTGTACTGAACATTGCTATACCTTCTCAGCATAAATACCTGAGTATACCTTACATAGAAAACGGCTTTCTCTCACGTACGTGGTGAGCGTGAGAGAGTGGCTATTCCTGTCCACGAGTATACAGGACTCAATAAAACTCATTTCCGAGCCTCGTTGAGCATTTTAATGGCGAAATTCGTTGTTTCCACCTCAAAATCTATCATTTTAGTCCCCCCAAAAAAGGTCAAAAAATGGCCGGCAATGAGGTGACCCATAGGGCTAAAAATAACCGGCACGCGGCGGGATAAGGGTTAGGGACGTGGGTGATGGTACACGGGCCCATAATGCAGGGGGAGAATTTGTGGGGAATTGGCAGCTTTGCGATCATCACAGAATCGCCTGGTTTGTAGGGGCTGGGGGGGATGGCATCTGGTTGCAAGTCGAGGCCGTTTTGCAGGTGGTGGAATCACCTCTTGAGATGGTGGAGAGGGTCAGACGTGGGGGGTGTGGAGGGTGGCTGTAGGTGCTGCTGTAGGGTCAGGAGGAGAGGTGCTTCGCTGAATACACGCTCGTGGGGTAATATGCCATTCTCCCGGGGGCAGGAGTTCATTCCCCACTGAACAATTTTAACATGTGACGGCCAGTCCTCATTTTTAGTTTCTTTGATCCGGATGCGTATTTGGTTCATGAAGGTTCAGTGGCTCCTTTCACAGACTCTGTTTCCCTATGGCCAGTATGGGGAGGAGTGGGAGATGCGATAGCCAAATAGGTTGGCTAGCTCTCGCCATATAGTGCTGGTGAATTCTGGGGCATTGTCTGAGTGTAAGGCTTGGGGGATCCCAATGTAGGGAAAAACGTGATGGACTAGGGCATTGGCTACGGTGACGGCGTGGTGTTCTTTGGCCGGGCACGCGATGATAAATTTGGAATATTTATCCACAAAGGTGATGATGCATCGGTAGCCTGACTTGGGTGACAGGGGCCCCACAACATCTACGGAAAGTAACTGCCAAGGTTTGTGGGCAGTTATGCGTCCTGAAGGGCCGGCAGTGTGGGTGGTGACTTTGCCTAATGCACAGGCTCGGCAGGACTGGGTGATTTGTGTGGCCAGGTTGGAGGGACTGGGGGTCCAATATGTATCATTGAACACCTAGAGGAGTTTCTTCATACCCAGGTGGATCCCGTTATCAGAGTGGAGGTGCCTCATGATGTCCAGGGCAGTGTCGGGGTCGGGGACGATGTATCCCGATGGGGTGAACAGGTGGTAGCCCTGAGGGTGGAGTTTAGTGAATAAGTGGGGCGGGATCCAGGGGGGCCGGTCCTTGTTGCGCAACCGTTGGAGGAGCTCTGGTTCGTGTTGAACTGCGTGGATGGGGAGCTGGGAGAGTACATAAGTGTTAGTGTGGAACTTGCTGGGGCAGTAAGATATTTCGTAGTTAAACTCTTCTAAGGTCTCTCGTCATCTGATCAGCTGACCATTGTGGGTGTCTGATAGCCAGAGCCGTTGGAGCGACTGGTGGTCAGTGATGATCGTTATGTTCATCCCGGATAAGTAAGCCTGGAAGTGCTCGAGGACCCAGACGATGCCCAGGCACTCCTGCTTGGTGGTGGCATAGTTCCACTCGGCCTGGTTAAGAGTGCGGCTGGTGCAGACGATGATGTGTTCTTGTCCCTCCTGGACTTGGGCAAGGACAGCACCAATTGTTATGAAGGAAACGTCGGTATATAACGTCGGTGTAGTCGGGGAAGGTGATGACCAGGGCGGTGATGAACTTGTTCTTGAGCTTTTGGAAAGCAGCCCGTGGCTCATTGGTCCAGGTAAAGGGTTCTCCCTTCCGGGTCAGGTAGTGGAGGGGCTTGGCGATGTTAGTGAACCCCTTTACAAAGCGTCAATAGTACAAGGTAAGGCCCAGGAAGGCCGGACCTCATGGACGTCTCGTGGTAGCTAGGGGAATATCTGCGATGGCACGCAGTTTGTCTGGGTCGGGGGCTATTCCATCCTTGGAGATGACATGCCCCAGGAAAGAGACAGTTCATGCGGCCAGAACACACTTGGAAGGCAGGAGCTTGAGGCCTGCCTGGCGGATACATTGGAAAACTTTCCTGAGGCATTGGAGGTGATTGACCCATGTTTGCTGAAAACGATGATGTCATCCAGGTATGCCAGACAGATTTCCCAGGTGAGGCCATTAAGGACAGACTCCATTAGTCGAGAGAAGGTGGCGGGGGCATTGCAGAGACTGAATGGCAGGACGTAATGTTTCGCGTTACTGGTGGAAAACGTGGTTCTTCCTCTGTCCTCTGGGTTAATATCCCGATTAGAGATCTAGGGTAGAGAACCAAGAGGCACCAGACAGGGAGTTGAGGGAGTCATCGATCCTTGGGAGGGGGGTGACATCCTTGGTTGTTACGTCGTTGAGGCGGCGGCAATCCACGCAGTATCTCATGGTACTGTCCTTTTTCTTGACGAGGGTGACTGGGGAGGACCAAGGGAAACAATGCCAGCATCAAGCATTTCCTGGACCTGCCGGTCTTCCTCTGCTCATTGTTTCGGGTTTTGCTGCCGGGATGGTTGGCGGATCGGTGGTCCTGTGGTGTGTATTTCATGCGTCAGGTAGGTGGTATGGCCAATATACGAGGGGCCTGATGCAAAGAGGTCCTGAAAGTCCAGGAGAAGATGGCGAAGGGTGTCCGATTGATGGGGGGAAAGATGGTCAGGGATGGGGGGCAGTGGGGCAGGGGAGGAAGGGGGGATGATGGTGCATGGCTCTGCCTCTTCCATTTCTCCCACCACGAGCCCCTTGGGTAGCGTGAGAGGGGACGTGGTGATGTTTGAGATTCTGACTGCCGCAATGTGCGAGGGGAGGAAGATGGGGGACAGGAGACAGGCCGAGAGGGTTCCGAGCAGCAAGTCAGGGGAGAATAGGACGAATGTTCCCGTGGGCCTGTTCAATGGCAGCCATGCTTCGTGCTGAGGGGGAATTGTTATGGTGGAGGTGGTGGTGGCGGGGAAGGTGGGGGGAAGGGGCTGGGCGAGGTGGGAGGCGGGGGGGTTGCGGAGAGGGGTGATGCTGGGGAGGGTGTGAGATGGGGCGTGCAAGTGCACACTGACATAGGGGGTTCGGGGGGAGGGGTTGAGGGCTTCCGGAATTGGAGCTACTGCTTGTGGCAGCTGATGGTCGTTTGTAGTTTCTGCAGCAGGTCCAGTCCCAGGTATTCATTGTAATAACGACATGTGGAGTCAAAAACAATGAACTTGTGTTGTGTGGAAATTTGCTGGTGGGTGTTGGTGTGTAGGGCCTGGGATTCCCCACGGATGGGTAGGCGGCTGTCTCCTGCATCTACGAGATGAGTTGATGTAGGGAAAAGTGGGCCAAAAGCCGACTTATGACGGGAGTAGGAATGGCTGTAAAGGCACGACCTGGCCACTCCCGTATCGACCAGAAGCCTCGCTTTTACCCCGTTCAGCCTCATCTTGTTGTAGACTAGGGGCGATATTTGTGGGAGGTAGCCCCCGCCACTGTGGGGAGGTGTGGGGGCAGTCCTAAAAATCCAGCTGTTGTTGGATCTCCTCTTTCTCCAGTTCCGTTTCCCCGGGGTCAGTATCTTCGGCAGGTGTCGTGTCATCCTCGAAGCCCTCGTTCTCCAGGAAAGAAACTTTGCGTCAGCCTGGGGTGGTTAGCTAGCGTCGGGCAGCTTTGAGTTGTTCACGGATGTCAAGAAGTGGACATCAGTGGCTGCACGCAGAGAACTCCCAGTGGTTGCTTGAAATAAGGTTTTGGTTCTCCTTGTGGCTGAGGTGTTTGTTTGTGGGGTGTGCCTTAGGTAAGCTGGGTGCTGGTGTAGGGCTGGTGTGGGCTGAAGGAGGTCGTGGCTTGTTGCATGGTGTGGGCTTAATCGTGGGGAATTTGCTAACCACGTTGATTTGCTGAGGGGTGGAGCGGGAGGTTAAGAGTCGCCGGATAAGCTGGATGTCCCTGTCCAGGTCCCCCGTCAAGTCGTGTATAATGAAGTGCTCATGGACCATACTGGGGAGGACTCTGAGGGGGATGTTGAATGTGTGTTGTTCCCGGGTCTCATCATCTGTCTCCGAGTAAGCGATGGTGACGAGTGGCCTGGCCTGGATCAGAGTATCGTCCAGGTTGCCATCGTACATTAAACCATCCAGTTGTGACAATGCCACTACGGCACTACCCTTCCTAGCGAGGGTGTGATGGCTTGAATTACTAGCTTTGTGAATTTCGCCCATGTTAACTCGGGGACAACTTTGGGTGCAATGTTGACCGCTGCTTTGCCGAGGAGTGGTAGGGTGGCAGCTATTCTTTGCCTATCGTCCTCGAACCCAATATCCAGCAGCGGCTTAACTATTGATAGATATGTGTGGATGTCATTCTGTTCTGGGTCGAATTTGGGTAATTGTACGTGAGGTTTCGTTGCCATTTTGCCGATTTTTCTGTTTGCTCCTCTCTGCGTATGCCCGGGTGAAGAACCACCGCTGTCCACTGGTGTTATGCTAGGCGTTTTTAGGTCAGCTTCCCGCCCTAATAATGCCTAGGGTAAAGCTGGGTTCCCTTTCTAGACCGGAGCTTAGACACAGTATGAGAGGAACAGGGCATAAAAATACAGGGCAACAACCTTTCACGTATACAGTATTAGCAAATTCTCTGCAACAGAACGGGAAGACAATTCACATGATATGCTATACAAAGTTAATACACAAGCTGGGAGGTGGGTTACGTATATCACGCAGGATACAAGATAGACAATAGGTTCAGTTTGGGAAAATAGGTAGTACACAGTTTCACAGTCCTTATATATGTGGCTCGCTTCACAGTGAGAGGGTGAGATATGGGTTTCACTGTGCATGGGATAGTTCAAGAGTCCTTATTCTGGCACTTACTCCGTTTCTATGAATATAGAATGGGTACCTAGACATGATGTTTTGATCTGCGTTGGAGACTTTAATGCAGTAATGGGCTGTTCAAATGAGGGATTTGAGGCATGTATGGGTAAGATGGGAGTTGGTAGTAGGATGAGTGAAAACGGAGTGAGGTTTGGAAGCTTCTGTCTAGCAAATGACTTAGTCATCGGGGGCACACTCTTTCAGCATTGCAATATACACAAGACAACTTGGGTGTCGCCGTGTGGAAAATATAAAAATCAGATTGATCACATCGCTATCAGTAGGAGGCATAGAAGTTCTCTGCTAGATGTTCATGTTAAACGGGGAGCGGATATTGGTAGTGACCATCAACTCAGCATTGCAAAAATAAGGTTTAAACTAAAAAATCAGAAGAAGGAAAAATCTGGTGTTGGTAGATACGATATTGTTAAGCTTAGAAGGGAAGGAGAAGAAAAGGAGGAATTCAGATTAGAATGCAGAAATAGGTTTTTGGTGTTGGAAACGTTGGAAGAGGGGGAGAGAAGTGTAGATGAGATGTGGGAGGATGTGAACAAAGTTTTGCATGAGACTGCTGAATGTACGATTGGAAGGAGACATAGATTCAGGAGAAAGAAATGGATATCGGAGGAAACGTGGGATATGATAAAAAAGAGAGTGAGGCTAAATTGAGGAGTGAGATGCAATGTACGTTGATGAACGAGAGATTGAATTAGCAAGAGCTGCGTACTGGAGTTTGAATTCAGAAGTAAGAAGGTTAGCTAGAGAGATAAAAGAAGATGTGTGGATGAAAAGGTTGCAGAGACTGAAATCTTAATAAACAAAAATGATGGACAGAGTCAAAGAATAGCATATGAATCGATTAGAGAACTGAGTGGTAATGCAGGTAAACGCAAGGAAATACCAGTTAGAGACAGGGAAGGAAATTTATTGACCAAAGATGGAGATATTAAAAACAGATGGAAAGAGCATTTTGAGACAGTTCTTAATAGACCAATACCACCAGAAGAGGATATACCGTCTGCTCAGGAAGATTTAAATATAGAAACAGGAGAGTTGAGGCTTGCAGAAGTGGAGAAAGCAGTAAAACAGTTAAAGAATAATAAGGCACCAGGGGAGGATGGTTTATTTCCGGAAATGTTTAAAGTGGAGGGGGATAGATTAATAATGATCTTGACCAAGCTATTCAATAAGATATGGGTGACGGGGTTACTACCGTCAGTTTGGAAGAATGGTGTAATTGTTAAAGTTCCGAAGAAGGGAGACCTGAGTGAATGTGGTAATTGGAGGGGAATCTCTTTGTCACCGATAGCTTTGAAAGTTTTCAGTAGAGTGTTGTTAAATAGGTTGGAGCCGGTGGTTGAGGGTATTCTGAGGGATGAACAGGCTGGTTTTAGAAAGGGACGTGGTTGCAATGATCAGATCTTTATAGTTAGGCATTTGATGCAGCAAGTTAATGAAATGAGAGTACCGTTAAGTCTTTGTTTTGTTGATTTTGAAAAGGCTTTTGATAGTGTTTCGAGAGAGACTATGGGGAAGATCATGAGACATTATGGAATACCAGAGGAGTTTGTGAGGGTCATTATGAACATGCATGAGGACACATTTTGTAAAGTGATGGTTGATGGTTGTCTGAGTGATTCGTTTGAAGTCAAGTCCGGAGTAATTCAAGGTGGTGTTCTATCGCCTTTACTATTTATATTGGTCATTGATTACATTATGAAACGTGTTGGAACAGAAACCGGTGCAGGTATACTTTGGGGAGAGAACAGGAAACTTTTGGATTTAGATTATGCAAATGATATAGTTTTGATTTGTGATGGCCCAGAAGAGATGCAGAGAGTGTTGGACTGTTTGGTGAGTGAAGGTCGCAAGGTGGGTTTGGTTATTAATTGTGGAAAAACTGAAATAATCAATATGAATATGGAAAATGCGCAGGAATGTGTAATTGGAGGTATGGTTGTAAAGCAAGTTGATAGGTTTAAATATTTAGGTACTTATTTAGCCAAGGATGGTTCTTTGAACTTTGAATTCGAGGAAAGGTTAAAGAAGGCTAATCAGGCAATGGGAATGCTTAAAAATATTTGGAATAATAACAATTTCTCTGTGCATACAAAAATCAAACTTTATAAGGTAATGGTTAGGAGTATCTTAATTTATGGACACGAGTCTTGGTACAGCACAGTGACTATGGAAAATAAATTCTTGGTGTTTGAAAATAAGGCACTTAGAAGAATATTAGGAGTTAAATGGTGGGAAAGGATACCAAATAGTAGAATTAGAGAAATAACGGGAGTGCAGCCGATCGATGAATATGTTAGATTCTCACGATGGAAGTGGCTAGGACATGTGTATAGGAGACAGGGAATAGTACGAGGTACACCAGGGTGGGTGGCACTTGGTAGGAGAGGTAGAGGAAGGCCAAAAGAGACGTGGGTGAGGACAATGAGACGGGAAGCTGGAGATGAGTGTTGGGGAGATCTTGAGGAGTTAGCACAAGATAGGATGTGGTGGTGTGAGTTCATCGAGGCCCTATGCATCCCCGAGGGTGCCACAGGAAATGATTGATTGATTGATATATTGTCACTGGATTTTACCTGTTGGTCTGCACAAGGTGGATATGCACTGTCACAAGAGTTATTATTATGGCACTGAGTTTTACCTCTCGCTTTGCACAAGGTGGATATGCACTGTCACAAGAGTCCTTATCAATGGCACTGGATTTCACTGCTTATCTGCACTGCACAGTCTCTGTCCTTACCTCTCACTTTCTGTCTGTGGGGACTCTGTATCACAATCATTAGTCAGCAGGGGGCAAGGAGGAGGAGGGCCTGGGGACTCACAGTTGTCAGCCTGGCATAGGTGGAGTCCTTTCAGGAGTCCCTTCATCCTGCGGCCACGAGACAACTCTCAGGGGCATCGTCTCTCGTCGGGGGCTATAGTTGGGCATGGTGAAGGGCCCCTCATTGTCGGGGCTGGGGACTGGGGTCTGGCCCTCAGGGCTGGGACCAAACAGGTTCTGTTGGTGCTCCTGCAGGTGCCTGGTGGGGCAAGGGCGTCATCTTCATCAGGGAGGGGAGAGGTCTCGTCCCGGGGTCCTGGGGGCGTCCTCGAGGGTCCGTTGGCTGCAGTCTCCTTCCTGCTGTGCCACTGTCAGGGTGGGGCTGCGGCGTCACTCCCGGCAGGAGTCCATCAGGTGAGGGTCCTCCTTGGGGGCCAACTGGATGGAGGACAACCCTGGGGATAACACCAGGCCTCTCCACCAGTCCTCGGGTTGGAAGTCCTCCTCCTGGAGGTTGCCTTGGTCCTGGTGGACAGAGATGTGACCTGCACCCCCGCCGGTAGGCAGGGCTAAGTGCAGGTCACCCTCATGTTGTGAAGTCACAGGGGGTGAGGGACTTTGGTGGTGTCCCTCCTTGGTGTGGCTACAGGCTGTCGCCGAGGTCCCTTGGGCAACAGACATAGGGTGGCTATAGGCCGTCCCTTCCCTGTTGGTGCGGCTACCGGCTGTCACTGGGGCCCGACTTCCTGACGGGACCACAGACGAAGCGCGGCTACAGGCTGGCGCTTGCCAATGGGCACAGCTACAGGCCATTGCCAAAGTCCCATATGGAAGGCAACATGTAGGCGAGGAGCAGCTACAGGCTGTTTCCTGCCTAGTGGTGCGGCTACAGGCCATCATCAGTGTCATGCCCTCCAAGGCAACTGCAGGAGAGGGGGCATACCGTTTGCTGCCCACGTGCGGCTTCAGGCCATCACGGGTTCTGCAGGGGGGTTCAGCAGCACCTGGAGTGGCTACAGGCTGTCTCCTTTTGGGTGAGGCTACAGGCTGTTGCCTTATTAATGTGCGGCTATCGGCCATCACAAGGGCATGGCTACAGGCCGTTGCCTTATTAGAGCAGTTAGAGGCCATCTGTGGTTTTGCATGGCTACAGGCCGTCACTGGGGTGCTGCTTGGAGCTGTGTTTTCAGCTCCACCCTGATCCTGGTGAGGTAGTGCACTCGGACTGGGGTGGTCACGCCGGTTGCATTCTGAAGAATAGGGGCGCGCGGCCCAGTGGGACTTATGTCCCTATTGTATGGACTATTGCGTGCGTGCCATATACTCCTTCGTGGTCTCCTCCTGGGGGTGTAGTGGTGTCTTCAGTTGTCATGGCCAGTATTTCAGTGGCCATCACCGTGGTGCTGCTCCCAGGAGTTGCTGCAGGCAAAGGGCGTAAGGTTGCTGTCCCTTCCTTCCCAATGCGGACGGTGGCTGTCACCGCGGTCCTGCAGAGGATAGCAGCAGAAGAGCATATGGTGGCCATCTTCTTTCCCAAAGTAGACGGTGGCCGTCATCGTGTGCTGCCTGGGACTGTACTAAGACAAGTCCCACCCCAATCCTGGTGAGGGCTGGTCCAGCTGCAAAGTAGTCCACTGGAGCGGCGTTCCTGCTCATGATCGTGTTGAGAGGAAGAGGGGCACAAGGTTGTGGAAGACATAAGCCCGTCTCGCCTGGGCTTTACACACTCCTTATGTTCCTCCCTGTGGCCTCCCCCAGGGGTGGATGTTGTGACACCAGGGCCGTGGCTCCTCCATGGGGTGGGCGTTGCGACACCCTTACCCGGGTCTCCCGTGGGGGTGGGCACTTCAGTACGCATACATAATGTCATGCCTTACTTATTTATTGTTTGATTATTTATTGTTCTTTACTACTTTCTCTATCAGGTTATTCAGACTGATAGCTTATAGATAAAGTATTATAGAATGTAACTTTTCCTTTTCAGTCTTTCCTATGAAATTTCCATGTCAGTTTTTCCATATTGCATGATGGTTTTTCTTACTTTTTTCCGTTAATATTTTACAAGTTGGAAATATGCGGTTCAGGAATATTACCACCATAAATGCATAGAGTGATACCTAAGGTAAGCTCACAGTTGCAACAGGTAAGGTTAGGTTAGGTCCAGAAAAGTATAATGCACAACCTGGGGGGTGTATTGGCGAACTGTAAAAATTTACCAAACGATCCAAACAGAGAATGGAACTTGGAAGATATAGATTGACTAGGAGAGTATATACTTGTGTTGGATGGGTAGGCCAAGGTTGAGGTGGTGGGGGTGACAGTCAGTTGTATTATTCATCCATCTGTCCTCCTTGGCGCAGAAGCTGTAGAAATAGACACACTACGGGTAGGTTACTTTTTTTTTTTTTTTTTTCAGGGCCATTTACAGGTATGTGCTGCCATAAGAGTGTATTAGTGTTCATATTAATGTAATTCCAGAAGCAGTTGAAAAAAATATATATACAGTACTAGCCGCAGGATTGAAACGGTGATGGCAGTGGTGGTCAGTAGCTGTGACTGAAATACTGGCCATGGCAACTGAGGACACCACTACACTCCCAGGAGGATAGACTACAGAGGGGTATATGGCCCACGCACACGTCCATACAATACGGACATAAGTCCCACTGGGCCGCGTGCCCCTATTCCTCGGAGTGTGCCCAACGCGACCAACCCGGTTCGAGTGCGCTACCTTTCAGCCGAGCTAGCCCTCGCCAGGATCGGGGTGGAGCTGAAAACACAGCTCCAAGCAGCACCCCAGTGACGGCCCGTAGCCACTCTAATGAGGCGATGGCCTGTAGCTGCGCCCTAGTGACGGCCGATAGCCACACATTAAAAAGGCGACGGCCTGTAGCCACTCCAGGTGCTGCTGAACCCCCCTGCAGAACCCGTGACAGCTTGAAGCCACACGTGGGGAGAGAACGGTATTCCCACTCTCCTTCCTCAGTTGACTCGGAGGGCATGACACCAACAATGGCCTGTAGCTGCGCCATTAGGCAGGAGACGGCCTGTAGACACTCCTTGCCTACACGTCGCCCTCCATACGAGACTTTGGTGAGGTCCTGTAGCCATGCCCATAGGCAAGCACTGGCCTGTAGCCACGCTTTGTCTATGGCCCCGTCAGGAAGTCGGGCCCTGGTGACAGCCGGTAGCCGCACTGACAGGGAAGGGACGGCCTGTAGCCACCCTCTGTCTGTTGCCCAAGGGACCTCGGCGACAGCCTGTAGCCACACCAGGGAGGGACGCCACCAAAGTCCCTCGCCCCCTGTGACTTCACAATGTGAGGGCCACCTGCACTCAGCCCTGCCTACCAGCGGAGACACAGGTTGCATCTCTGTCCACCAGGACCAAGGCAACCTTCAGAAGGAGGACTTCCAACCCGAGGACTGGTGGAGAGGCCTGGTGTTATCCCCGGGGTTGTTCTCCATCCAGTTGGCCCCCAAGGAGGACCCACACCTGATGGACTCCTGCTGGGAGCGACGCCGCAGTCCCATCCTGACAGTGGCGCATCCGGGCATTGGGGGTGGGCTGTCCGGAGTGTAGTCCAGGGGTAGGTCACCTGTGAGGTCACCACGGGTCCTGTAGAAGTTGGTGGGTGGCCCTCCTTCTATGGAGGGCCTGGGTGAGGCAGGGCCCTCTGGGCTAGGGCTGAATAGGACCAGGAGGCACGCAGCACGGCGTTGGCCTTTAGTCATAGTTGAGGTCCTGGGGGTGGACCTGGGGATGCCCAGGCCGAGAGTTGGCTGGGGAGAGAGTGGCGCCCTGGCTGGGCCTCGGTCTCGTCTGGCAAGGGCGGCCATCAGGAGGGGACTGCAGCCGCCTGCACCAGGGGAGGTCCGGCAGTTGCAGCAGGTGTTGGGGGTGTCCCACTGACCCCGGGGGCTGCAGCCTTGCCTACAGGAGCAGGCAGTCAGGGGTGGACTACAGCCTCTCGCTCCGGAGGAGTCCGGCAGCGCCTGGGGGCAGTGAAGGAGGGGCTGCAGCGACAGGACACCTGGCCTTGGGGATGTCTTGCCCGGACTGGTCTCTGGCAGGGCACCTGTTGGGGAGCAGATCTCACTCTCTCAAGAAGAGAGGTGAGGAGAGGGGCGCCTCACTGTGCCACAGGAGGGGTGGGCTGAGCAAGAGGCACTGCCCTGTGCTCGCAGAGGGGGAGCAACCAGAGGCCTGCTCCCAGACTTGGCGGGCCTGACTAACCCTGCTGAAACTCCAGTCCGGAGCGTGAGAGGGAGGCCCGAGGGACACCCCTTCGGCCAGGAAGCCCCGTTGGGCACTGCCTGAGCTCCTACTCGGGATAGGGTTCAGGAGTCTGAGGGGTCTCCTCCAGGTGCTGCAGAACCTGGTGATGGTGGGAAAAAGAGGCCCTGTGGGCTTTCTTGGCAAAAGCCACAGTTCCTGTGGAGTCTGTTCTTCTGCCGTCAGGACTGGGGAGCATGTCCTGGGGACGAAGGGAGGGGGAGGTCCGGTGGGCATTCCTGGGTTAAGCCGCAGCTCCGATGGAGTCTGTCCTCTGTTCGTTATGGTTGGGACAGCCTTGGGGGATGATCATTGGCCTGTCCCGAGTGGTATCTCCGGTGGAGTCTACCCCTAGGCCTGCCTCCCTCCTGGGGAGTTCCAGTGAAGGTTGTCCATAGGACATACCGATGTGCCAGCTCCCAAAGGTGGGTGGCAGAGGATGGAGAACCAGTGGTCACTCCACCCACAGTAGAACCGGTGGGCGTTACTGTGCCACTGCTCCCCTGCGGTCTAGCAAGTCTAGAGGCTCCTCCTGAGTCCTCTCCTTTTATGGAGGCCGATCCGGTGGCTACGGTGTCTGAGGGCTTGCTTGGGACTTTTCGTATGCAAGTTCCACCCAGATTCTGGCGAGTGTTTCCTCCACTGGAATGTAGTGTACTTTCACTGTGCACTGCCCGGTGGTCTGGCTGCGGAGAAGAGGGGCATCAGGTCATGGGAGAGATATGTCGTTCCTGCCTGGCTGTCAGGAAAAACGGCCTCCCCATCATCTCCTCGTGGGGTGGGTGTAACCCCCCTGTACTCTCCTCCTGGGGTTGAGGTGTCGGGCTCACCCCGCCGCGTGGGTATTTCAGGCAGGTTATATGGTCACCACCCAGCGTTGTAAATGGTTTTTGGCTTACAGGAAATCATTTAGCTTTTCACTCAATGCAAAGCCACCTGAAAAGAGTAATAAAAAGTGACAGGAAAGATGGGAGAAACGGAGACAGGAGGGTATATACTGTCACTCATGTAACTAAAACATAGCTTACACTTATTGTAATCCTAGGTGTTTTAGGTTCGGCTTCCCGTACTTAAAGTACCTAACGTGTAGCGGGGTCCTCTTTCGAGACAGGGGCTTAAACAAATACGAATAAGAGAGAGGCAGGACACAAAAACTCAGGCAATAACCTTACACGTGTATTACTCAGTCAGACAAGGGAAACAGCAGATGTTACAGACACGATATTCTGGGTGATCATAAACTCTTATAACTAGGTAGGGCGAATAGTATCTCGCAGGATACTGGCGGGAAAATGTATTGAAAACAATATTCAAGGCGGAATGTTCTAATTGAGTATAGTCCAGGGTCTTTATGCGCATGGAGAGGCTAGGGCTATTTCTTACCGGAGGGGGAGGTGTAAGGCACTGGGGTCTAATTGTGATTATAGTACTATGAGGCAGAGTTTGATGATAGCGTGTTCACTTTGTTGTTTTCTGCAATAGGGTCACTATTAGTCAATTCCCGTTACTTACTCCACGGCCCTGGTATTGGTCTTATCGCTTTATATGCCTTTCACTGGGTCTATTTCTCTTTCCAATTTTTGGTCTATTACCAGTACTGTAAGTTCAAAATTCTGCCTCATCACTACTAGATCACTGTTATTACACAGTCACTGTCACTGTAGTTCTTCTGGCGCCAAGGGTGTGGCTGAGGGGCCACACAGCTTCTCTTCTGACAGGGCTGGGCACCACCTGGAGTCTCCGTGCTCAGGGGACACGGGATCACGTGCAAGGGCGTATGCTCTTGTCTGGGGCTATTGGTGGCGAAGGGGCCCGAACTCTCAGGGCTAGGGACCGGAGTGCGGCCCCCAGGACTGGGGCCGAACAATTGCCTGAATCGGTCGTTCAGGCTCCTGATGGAGGGGGAGGTCCTCTGCCATCGAGGTGTAGGGAGTTCCCACCCAGGCGTTCTGGGGAGGGTCTGGGGTTCCCGAGGACTGCAGTCCCCAGGGCTGGGTGGCGCCGGCAGGAGGAGGCTGCAGCACCAGCCTGCATCAGGGTCCGTCAGGTGGGTCTTCTCCAGAGCCAGTTGTAGGGAGCAGAGGCCAGGGGAGACTATAGGGGCTCTCCAGTACTCCTCTACGCCCTCTGTGCTGGGGACCGGGGAACCAGCGTCAAACTTAGGCGGGGAGGGTGAGGCTCTTGACCACTTCCTGCTGTAGGGCCCGGCTACTGGCCATGGCTTCCTAGGGGCATGGCTACTGGCCGCCAAGGCCCGGCTACTGGTCATGGCCTGAAGGAGGGTGAATGTCTGCCAGCAGACCCAGTTACACCTTTGGAGTGGCTACAGGCTGTCTGACAAAGGCGAGAGCGGCTACAGGTCGTCTCCTGCAGGAGGGGTGTGGAGCGGCTACAGGCCATCTGAAGGGGAACACCTTTGGAGTGGCTACAGGCTGTCTCAAGGGGAACACTTTTGGAGCGGCTACAGGCCGTCTCAAGGGGAACACCTTTGGAACGGCTACAGGCCGCCTCAAGGGGAACACCTTTGGAGCGGCTATAGGCCGTCTCCTCATTACCCTCAGAGCTGCTACAGGCCGTCTCTGGAGGAATGCCTGCAGAGTGGCTGCAGGCCATCTCCTTCAGGAGGGGTTTGGAGCGGCTACAGGCCGTCTCAAGGGGAGCACCTTCAGAGTGGCTACAGGCCTTCTGGTAAAGGTGGGAGTGGCTACAGGGTGTCTCCTCATTAAACTCAGAGCGGCTACAGGCCATCTCCTTAGCAAGGAGTGAGCGGCTACAGGCCATCTCTGGGGGAATGCCTTTGGAGCGGCTGCAGGCCGTCTGACAAAGGTGGGAGCGGCTACAGGCTGTCTCCGGAAGAACACCTTCAGAGCGGCTACTGGCCATCTCCGGAAGAACACCTTCAGAGCGGCTACAGGCCATCTCTGGAAGAACACCTTCAGAGCTGCTACAGGCCATCTCTTGGCAAAGGCGGGAGCGGCTACAGGCCATCTCCTTATTACCCTCAGGACGGCTACTGGCCGTTTCTTTAGCGAGGGGCAAGCAGCTACAGGCCGTCTCAAAGAGGAAGACACCTTCAGAGCGGCTACAGGCCGTCTCCTGTGGAAGGCAGGAGTGACTACAGGCCGTCTCCTTTGGATTGCTGGCAGAAGCTGGATAGGCAGCTCCAGCTGGTTGGTGAAAGCTCGCCCGGAAGATAGTGCAGTATTCCTGCTATGGCGACGGCGGGCGGGCTCCGGGTCATTGGAGCGCGCGGCCCGGGTTGACTTAGACCGTTGTCGCACTGAATCCCGGCGTGCTGCTGCTGCTCCTCCGTGGGCTCCTTGTGGTGGTGTCCGGGAGTTCATGGGGGCACTATGCTGTAGTCTTTGTGGGGGAGGCTGAGTGCTCCAGGGGACACTATGCTGCGTTTTACTTATGTAACTGAAGTACAGTTTATAACTTTTCCCGGGTGTTTTATTTTTCTTTACGGTCCTTGACGCAGGATTTAGCTTTGCCGCCGTTCTCGCGGATGTCATAACAAAAGAAACGATAAATGTAAAACATTATACAGACATGCTTAACACTATTTGCAGAAAAATCTGTTCATAAAGCACAGCTAGATTTAAGCGGTTTTGTTATTAATTACAAACCACCAAATGTACCACACACACACACACAAATGCATAGAATGCCATCTTCAAATCTTGCACTACGTACTGTTTTATATATTGAAACCAATAGTCAGTTACACTATTTTTTTTTTCTACCTCTTTCAGTCTATAAATATAATACCCTGCTCTTCTGAACAGGAAATGTTCATTGTGTGTTCAATAAATACGATTGTTTTTGTCTGAGATATGACATGCAAGTGAGAGTCTGAGAACTGGACGCCGCACTCTTTCGAGGTGAAACTTCAAAATGACGGGAGATTTTTACATTCGTTATTATGTAGGTCACAAAGGAAAATTTGGCCACGAATTCTTAGAATTCGAGTTCAGACCAGACGGTAAGTGTATTCGCTTGAGTTCTGGCATCTGGTGAATAAATTGCTAATTGTCTCAGTGTTTCGTGGATTGGGAAACAATACGGTAGATCACTATAGAGCTCGGTGACGGTGGATTGAGGTAACAAATATGACAATTAGCTGTATCTTTGATCTGTACAAACGAAGTAGGCTAGGACACCCGTGGTTTTGGTAAATGTATAGTCTGTCATAATCAGGTTAAAGGTATGCCATATTTGAAGCAGAAGCACCTTACAAAGTCAGTTCTTCCCAATAGTCTCTTATCTTTTTCTTATTATTTGTGCTGTAGTAAATAAACATTTCTTGCAATATCTGTTTCTCCAATGTTTTTAGCTGTGTTTTGCTGTGTCAACTCCTTTGATTTGCAGGGTAATGGTGGAAGGGACTGTCCTAACCTACGTGTTTAACTTAGCCTAACCAAACCTAGCTTAACTGTAACATCTGATCTAATGTAACCTAGCCTAGCAACCAGTTGGTAAGCTGGGAAATGAAAACCACCTTTGAGTACATTAAGAGAGACAATCATAGGTACGGCTTAAGGAACATTATGATAAAAACGGTAAATTTTACTAGTTGTCAATACACCACCCAGGTAGTGCAATATATTTTTCTGGTAATTTTTTATGCGATTTGAATGTTTCCGACCTTCATTTTTGTCAGAAATGCCTCATTTCCCCTCTTTTCCAATCATGAACTTTGATTAGACAAGTAGGTGAAATCGAGCATTTTCTGAAAAATTGAAGTAAAAAAACAAATCACATCAAAAACCACCAGAAAAATAT
Source organism: Coenobita brevimanus (assembly GCF_032717465.1). Classification (NCBI taxonomy): domain Eukaryota; kingdom Metazoa; phylum Arthropoda; class Malacostraca; order Decapoda; family Coenobitidae; genus Coenobita; species Coenobita brevimanus. The sequence goes on from NC_136976.1 coordinate 64,244,247, forward strand.
ACTGCACCACCAGTTAACGTAATGGAACAGACGAAACCAAACCAAACAGATGTAACGTAACCTCACCAAACACACTAAACCTAGCCAAACCTAACCCAACATACCTAACCTATCCTAGGGGAATACGTAACGTAACCTCACCAAACACACTAAACCTAACCCAACCTACCTAACCTATCCTTGGGGAGTGCTTATCCAGGACGAGGGTCGTCTTTCAAACACGTGATAATAACGTCGTGGTTCCAGAACTTTTGAATCCAGTGGTTTATGAGCAATATAATTTGCCAAGCAGGAAGGTGTGTGTTGTCCAAAAAAGTTCCTTTGTAGTCAGAAACAAAAACTACACTGTACCGGTACCCGTTTCTTGGTTTCTGCGTACTTTTTGTACCAACGACAGTACCACTGATGTCTGTCTTTTCAAAATTTACACGGTTCCTGACAGTCTGGGCAATAAACTTCCGAAGGTAATACACCACGTCTTCTAAGAAACTCATTAGTCTCCTCAGGCTCCTAGTGAAAACGCTTTATCACCATAAATAATCAATATCACACCTGGGACATACAGCGCATCTTTCTTCTTCAGAGGCCATATCGAGAAGGATTTGAATTTTTCCATCCACAAGGAATCAAAAACTGGTTCAAATTCATTGGCAGAATACCATCACATGACCTAAAGTAGGCCTATGATTGGGTGGTACAGACCTACGAGACGCATTCGCAGTTGAGGGTATGGTGTCTGTTGTTTTGATGGCAGCGTGTGATTGTGTGGTGTTGCTGTTGGAAAGTGTGATGCTGTTTAGTGTTTTGTAGAGTTACTGATGTTTGTTTTGTGGTCAGGTGTTGGGAGGTAATTTTTCCAGTTTAGTGTTTGCTGTTCTGATATTTTATTGTTTATCTGAGTGTTGAGTTCTTGTATTTGTTGTATGGTGTCTTGTGTATGGGGTGTTGGGGAGTGTCGCAGTGTGTCCCGTTGCCTGATGAGGCCTTGAATTTCTGGTGTGAAGTTGGGGTTGTGTTTCTTTCTGTTGCCTCTAGGGATGTGTCCTTTGTCTGCATTTTGTATGACTTTATTGAAAGTGTTCACAGCGGTGTTGATGTTTGTGATGGGTGCACTGTTTGGTGTTTCGAAATGTTGTTCTGTTTCAGTTACAAAGGCCTCCCAGTTGGCTCTTATAATTAGTGTATGTGTGTTTGTGGCCAGCTGGGGTGATTCTGGTTTTGGTAGTGATGATGATTGGGAGGTGATCAGAACCTAGGGTTTTGACCACTCTCCATGATGTAGTGGGGGTGAGGTTTGGGGAGCAGAAGGTGATGTCTATAGATGATGGGAGGAAGAGGGCTTGGTGTGGGATATGGGTATGTTGGTCTAGACTGTTTAGTATGAAGAGATGATCTGTCTGGGATTGTAGTACCAGCCCTCTGTCTGTCTCAGGGTTGTTGACATGCCAGGCCGACAACTTGGCATTGAAATCACCACCCAGGATGATGTTGGGTATGTTAGTGATGTGGTGTATCTGTGGAGAGTAATTGTGTGGTACTGTGGGGGACGACTGGGGGGGAATGTATGTGTTAGTGATTGTTATGTGTGATTTGTTACCAGTGCATATTTTAATTTATTGTATTTCTGTTGTGGTGTCATGTGGGGGAAGAAGTGACTTCGTGTGTGCACTGGTATCTGCAAAGTTGATGGATTTGTGTACCAGGGTGATGAGTCCACCGCCACCGCCGTCGGTCCGGTCTTGTCGAATGGTGGTGAAGTTATGAAATGTCGGTGTTTTCTGTGCTCTGTGTACCGGGTAGTTTTGTTTCTTGTAAGATGGCAATGTGTATATTCTGTTGTTTGATGAATTGTGTGAGTTCATGTATTTTGGTGTTTATGCCATCTATGTTTAACTGAAGGATGTTTATGTTGTGTGTGCGATGTGTGTTGGCTGCTGCAGCACGGGGGGGAGGTGGTGTGGGTGGAGGGGAAGGGATAGGAGGAGATTGTGATGGAGGTAAGAGTTGAGGTGGATTAGGATGGGTTGGAATGGGAGGAGTTGGGGGACTGGATGGTGCAGGAAGAGTCGGTGGGTTTGGCTGTGGAGGTGTGAAGGAAGTAGGAGTAGGATTGGAAGAGGGGTTGATGGGTGGGGGGAAGGAGCAGGTCCAGGTGTTTGTGTAATGTTTTTTGGATGCAAGTGTTGTGCAGGTGTAATTGGTCCAGTTCTTGCAGGAATTGCACTGAACTGAACCCTTTGTCTTTCGGCTCGACATGATAGGTTTTGAGCATGTTGGACATATGTATTTCTTGGTGGGTCCTGGATTGCTCTCAATGTCCCTGGCTAGAAGAAGTCGTCGAGAATGACAGCCGGGGAGTCATTTCTCGGTGTAGAAAAAAACGGTGTTGTAGTGTGTGTTGTGTTGGGAGATGTGGTACTTGCCCGGGTGACCGAAGCCACTCCCAGGTGCTCGAGCCCCGTGAGGAGCCGGGGGGGTTTGTGGTGGTTTGGCCCCCATGCTGTCCTCCTCTTCTCTTCGACAGCCTCAGGGGGGTAGACCCACGACGAAGACACCACCTCTCCAGGTCCTCTTGAGATGGTTTAGCCATGTGGTTGACTGGGAGATATGTGAATGAGGTTGAGGAGAGAGGGGAAGGGGGATATCAAGAATAAAATGAAGGGATGGGGTGGAGAGATACATGAGTTAGGAGGGTGTTCATTAGAGAGAGAGCAGTCTTGTGGCAGAGGACAGAATGACGTGAAAGCAATTTGTATTTGGCCACCCCTTCCTGGATTAAGGTGTTTGCAGTAGATAGTTTGATAGAATCCAGACTCCACCACATACCTAACCATCTACACATAGGCTATACATTTTGGTATTTTTCTCCAGCTTGATATGCTTCTTAAACCCAGTCATATTAAGTAAACCCGTCAACTGTCAAAGTACCACTAAACTGTGCTGATTCATGCTTTTTTGCTCATCTTAACTAGTTTTCCCTTTATTGCAAGGAGTTCTCTCAAAAAGCTTTCCCTCCTGTTAATGCAAAGAGTACAGTTAAAAAAGAAGACTATAACTGAAAACTTTAGTACGTTCTTTCAGTCACAATAGACACCAAGAACACCCCTGTAACTTTCTTCGTTTTGGTGTGGCTACAGCTTGAAGTATAGTAACTTTAACCCATTTTCCATTTGAAATAGTGTGGGAAGGATTGGGTATGACAGCTGGGTGCAGAAAGTGGGAGATGTTAATGTTGGGGGTAGGGTTGTGAGAGGCAGACCAAAAAAAGGTCTGGGACGAGGTCAGAGAGTGTGATCTCAGGGATAAGGGACTAATAGAGAGGCTGCCATAGATCGAGCAGCATAGAGAGCTGCCATTAGGTGACCAAGACCAATGCATGGAGGCATATTGGAGCCTTTAGAAATGAAATGAATCGATATTGGAGGCCAGGGAGTCCCAATGTAACGGATTCAGTGATGGCCACCATTCTTACCTTTAGCCCAGTCATCAGCCATTGGGATGAGAGGAGAGCATCAGTATAAGCAGGGTTGAAGAATACTATTAACCATGTCCATTTACCTTCTTGGCTTTCCACACCTCCTCCCACCTTCACAGTCATTCATAGTATATGTTCTTTTCATATGACCATACAATCTAAGCACTCTTCTACTGTGTTGTTGACACATTTCCGTACTCCACGTCTTTCATGAGTCATATTGTTTCTTATCCACTCAACATGCTGCACAATCCTCATACTTTCTTAGTAATCCCATTTCCACTGCTTTCTCCCATGACTTTCTCGTTCCATACCAGAGTTTCACATCTAGGCCATATTTTGGGCACTAAAACATCATCATGCAGTCCTCTTGCAGCCCTCACACTCAGACCTCTCAATAGTATAAAGACTTTCATAGCACTGGCCACCTTCCTTTCCTGTGCCACTATTTTCAGCTTTCCTTGCACATTTATCTCTGATTATCACACCAAGGTACTTAAAATTGCTCACCAGTTTAAGTCTTTCTCTGTTTGTCAGCACATTGTGCTTAGAGTTACCTTCTCTTTCAACAGTCACCACTTTACTTAGATCTGCAGTTTCAAAGCAGTTCCTATAGGCACAGAACTTTGCACAGTTCTGTAAAGTTGCATTTCATTATTAGCAAGCAACACACCATCATCTACATGCTTCACATTAAGGACACTCCATCCTTCATTAATTACCATCTCCACCCCATGAGTTTTAACCAGTTGTAACCCCTCTCATAACCCCATGTTCAGTCCCTTCCTGTACAAATTGGAGATGAAGAACTATAAAGTGTTTTGTCCCATACTGCATAGCTGGGGCAGACATTTCAGACAGTTCCATTTCATAACAGCAAAATCAAGGGAAGAATAGTAATGGGATTGAGGGTTTTTATTAAACTAAGCAGCTACATCAACATGAAGGGTGAGCAGTTGCTGATTATGTCAGAAATGATGGTTACATAGTCAGTGTTTCCTCTCTGTTCGGATCAGAATCGTGGGGATTAACTGAATTACTGAAATGTAAACTTGGAGTGCTCAGAGAGGAATGAAAAGGATCATGCTGGATTTTTTAAACAGAATTAGAGGATATACAGTAGTAATAACAGAATTAGATATAGTAACAACACTCAGAAAGCATACTGTATGTAGGAATGTAACACCCTTTGTAAAACAAAGACCAGATGAACAGCCAGGGTAATTGAGTGGCAGCTCATTATTGGTGCGAGAAGAAGAGACAGACAGAGAACATGATACAATGGTAAGATGAGATTTGGAGATCTGCTAGGAGTGAAGTGAACAGGTTAACAGCTAATAGGCTAGTATAGAGACTGATGGGAGAGGCCATCTGCCCTACAGTGAATTGATGCAGAGTTACGGTAATATCATCATCATCATCATTGTTGTCATCATCACTGCAATATAATGTATCAGTAGATCCTTGCCCCCAAGGTCATTACACTCCAAGTGTTTTGTCATGGCTTGTGCATGGTGATTTTAATAGCTGAATGAAATGATTACTGTATGACTGAAAGTGAAAGTTTTCTCAGACTTTTCACAGTTATGTGACCTACTTAGGATATCTTGTTCTGGCTGTTGTCAGATTCATTACTGACCTAAGGAATATTATTAGCATCTGAAATGAAAGATTAATTGGTCATTTGTGTAGTACAGTACATCTGTACATGAGTACAAAATACTATGTATTCATACTGGTATTTTATTGTATTTCAGGTAAACTACGCTATGCTAACAACTCAAATTACAAGAATGATGTCATGATCAGAAAAGAGGTATAGTAAGGAAAAATATTTCTTTGCTGCATGCATGTGTGCTTGTATGTGGTTAATTTTTAAGGAAGGTTAGCATGATTTTGTCTCTGAATAAATTGTATTTTTTAAAATTTCAGGTAACTATGCCTGTAGGTATATTTTTGATGCTGCATGTCTTTTCCCATTTTAGGTCCTTAAACCCAGCACTGCCCCTCTACAGTACTGTATATTCCTTTTACTCCCACATGATTTTATTCACATGGAACCATCTCTTGTACTGAGGAGGTTGTTGGAGGTTGTCTCTAACCCACTAAATTTGAAAAGCCTTTCCTAAACTTAATAAAATTATCAGAACATAGCAAGAACAAAACATAAAATACATCATAAAATATATCACCAGACTGAAGGAGTTAAGGTTGTTGGTGATCAAAGCCCAAGAAAGTACCATCATGCTGTCTCTCATTATTAATTTGGTAGTAGAGGTTAAGCCATGACTCATCTTAGATTAAAAAAGGGGATCAAAGCATCTGTGGCAGTCACTTGGTGTAGACTCTAAAGCTCCCTTACCCTCACACTCGAGCCTTGAAGCACAACAATGCCTCCTGGAGAGTCTGGATGACCCTGATGACTGGCCATTCCCACAAAACGTTTTGTAGTTTGGATGAATCACTAATTCTCATCAGTTTCTCATTTTTTAACTTTGAAATTAGTCATGAAACTACCAGACTTACATCCTTCTTGGTAGCACCAGGGTAAGGTGCTTTTGATTCACAGCATACATGGGAGAGGAAATTGCCCTTGGCCTTGTCACATCCCTGTGGTTTCCTGAAATACAGAATAGCTCCCTCATGCAACAAAGTTCTCTTCAACAAAGATCATATTGCTTTTCACCCAGTACAATACCTCTCATTAAGAGTTTGTCAGATTGGGATTTGGCTAGACCAAGAGCATTTTAATCTTAGGGAGAGCACAACAAATGATACTTTTGTCTGATTTATACAACCATGTATCTGTTAGACAGAGGACATCCAGGTTCAGTTTGCTCAGATTCTCATCAATCTGGTCCATTTTATTTCAGGAAGAGGGAATATAAAGTGGATCCTCCCCATAGATTCAAAGAGAGTACCAGCTATATGCTGGATTATCATTATGGGATGGATAGTTTTTATGAGATGCAAAATTAGTAACCGACTCAGGTGGTACAGTGAGTAGAAGAATTTGCATAGCAAGTTGAAGCCTTGCATGAAATTGTTATCTGGACTCATGGTTACCTGCAGAGAGAAACAGATCAATGAAAGAAATCTCTGCGGGGGACACCTAGAGCAATGTGTTCAAATTTCTGACAGTGGTAGCATTGAGGAAGTACAGAGCCTACCTACAGAAGTTTTGCTTCTTTTCAGTTCAACATATACATGTCTCTGCTAGTTCTCAGCATAATTTTTATTTCAGGTCACAGTTTCATTACTGCAGACTTGTTATAATCTTTTGTACTATCACTCAAAAAAGTATCCCTACTAAAGTGACATGAGTCATTTTAACACAACAGATGAGGAAATATGGAATACTGACACTGCTCGAATCCCTCTACTGCTTGTGGAGTCCTGTGGTCATGTGATTAAGGATACTTTTTGGAGTGATAGTACCTTAGTAAAGATAAGGGATAGCTCATAACCTTTATTCAAGAGTTCAGCAATATTGTAATTATTAACACATAATAGGCGTCCACACTGAAGGGATAGCTCATGACCCTTATTCATTAGTTCACCAGTATTGTAATTACAGTAGAACCTCTTTGGTCCGGACCCCTTTAATCCGGATTTCTGTTAATCCGGACAAAATTTAAAAATAATAAGCTCCAAAAATATGTTGAAAGTAATTCTAAAATCATTTTCAGTATCGGCGCGGAAAGCGATCGTCATTCGTTTAGTCTCTGATCACGCTAGGTCGCAACATGGGCGCCTGTTTAAACACACGCTAGCATTCATTCCATCAACTAGTTCACCAACCATTTATATTTTTATGCTGTATTTCAAAAACTAATCCTCCTTTCCAAACCCCTTACTGCAAGTGTAGCTTCTGTAATGAACAAAGGTGTCAAAGGGAGGAGTTTGCTTACAAAAAAATGGGTCAGAATATTCTGCAGTGTTTAGTGATTACTGTAGGTTATTTTTTGTACTTAAATGTGCTTTACTTGTGCATCAAACATTAGCTTCTTGCCCATATGGGTGTTATCAGTATGCCAAAGATGAGAATGTATTTTTTGCCTACATAAGTTTTATTTTTATTCCAAATATTAGTTAATTAATTAATTAATTTTTTTGCCTACACGGGCCTTAGTCACTTACTATAATTTAAAATGGTAGGCTAGTTTCTTGTCATGGCCATACCTGTAAATTATGCAATACAAAACTATCATACATGATTAGTTTTGTTATTTTAGCACCGGTATCCTTTCATCTTTTGCAGTTACGTAGGGTTGACATATGCCACATATGTTAAGAATTAACAAACATACCATATGTAGATAGAGTTTGGTATGAACTGGAGATTACCCTGATGGTCCGGACAGTCTGCTAATTCGGACAACCCATCCCCCCATATAGTCCGAATGAGAGAGATTCTACTGTACTAACACGTAATAGGCATCCGCACTGAAAGTGTGGAACGTGTTCGAGTGAGCGAGCAAGCAAGTCAGGCAGTGCTGAATATTATCTCGTGGCTCATCATCTTGCTCTGATTTCCTGACCTGAATATACTAAAAAGATTACACCAAAAATATTCCCTCACACTTCCTAAAACCAATACTCCTCTTGTATTAATTTTAGGTCTAGGGCTTGTGACCTAGCAGGTTAATAATGACTGCTTTTTGCTCACTTACAAAAATTACTTTCACCAAATCTCTCAGTGCACTCCAGTTTGAATCAGAAATAAGAAATTCAGAGTTTCTTTCGTCGATCAGGGTATCAAATTAGTTTGACTCAGATTCAGTCAAAAATTTCCAAAAAAAAAAAAGCCAAACAGTAGGTATTATTTGTTTTGAAAAGGCAAAACATGGTTGCTATCAGCAGTTGTTATAAAATACTGCTGCGCTATTCATGCAGCCTTAGACCTATACTTCTTTCACAGCCGGCAGTTATGCTAATCTGCCTTATAAAAAAATTGTTTTCTTGATTTACAGAAAAACTATTGGGAATTACGGGTTGTCTATGAAATGAAAATAATTGAGGATTTTTTTGCGATTTCCCTATTGGTGTCTATCTTGTAACTTCAAAATTGGCTGAGACATCCAAAAAAGTTCACTGGTGTACTACAAGTTTTCCTCCCAATCCCTGCCTCCGTTTCTTGGTGATGCGATAAATCTTTTGCATGGGTACATATGTCGGGGGTCCAGACTGTGACTAAACTATCTCTGAGACAATTTTGTCCTCAGATGGTATGATAGGAACATCTGTGGTCATCCTATCTCTGGTAAGATTTTCTTCATTTCAGTCACTGTGAAGTCTGAGTCTGAATTAAACATGAATTTATGGACACCATTGCTTCCTCCTGTTCCTTCGTGGTGGGTTGTCTGACTGCAATGGTACTGATTTTATCTCTTTGCTGCTGTTGCCTGAAATGGACTTCAGCTGTTGTCTAGCACTCCAGCAACAGCCTTATCCATATTGGCCACAATGCATCCATTGGTTATAGTGTAAGCACCCATCTTTGCCCAGACCCGTATCTTTAACACGCACACACCTGTTGCAGACAGTGCCTCAGGAGCCACCTTTTTTTTGTGTGTGTGCCTTCAGCCTTGCAGATACACCCTGCCTTACATTTTCAGGTGCACCAGTCATATATGTCACAATCTTACCAGTCATTTTAGCCTGTATATTTGCCTTGGCCATACCCAGGAATTCATCTGCTTCATGCTCACAACTCCCACAGAATTATCAGAAACTAATTTTTTTTTCTTTGCCATTAATCTATAACTGGTACTTCTCCTCAGTGAGATCATTGCATGCAAACTGTTTTATTACATTGAAAAGATTGTGGCAAACATTGGTGCCATACAGCAGGAGTAAAAACAGAACATGAATAGCTATAATACAGCATACATATCTGTATATATATATATATATATATATATATATATATATATATATATATATATATATATATATATATGTAAATAAATGACAATAAATAACACAGAAACAGTCACATAACATTAAAATATATATGCTACATCAAGGACATACCATAAAACCATGCATAAAACAACAACAGTTAAAACATTGCATAGAATCTGAAGCTGATTGAAGAAGCCTGCTTCCTCAACAAACAGGAAAGTGTCTCTTTCGGTCATACATGCCTCCTCTCCAAGGACCAAAGAGAGAAGGTAAGACCCATCTCCCACCCTAAACCTGGATAGGTATCGACAGCAAACATCTCCTAGATTGTGTCTCTCATGTAAGAGCTGCTGCAGTCATTGGTACCAGACAGTCTTCACAGTAAGGAGGGAGTAACCTTCTGCACTAAACCTGGAGATGTATCAACAGCAAACATCCCCTAGATTGTGTAACCCATGTAAGAGCTACTGCACAGTCAGTGGGACCAAACACTCATCACAGTAAGGTGGGAGTTTTCCCTCCAGGAGATGGCAATGTGGCAAGCGTGTATGACATCCATAGGAGGGTCACTAACTTCCCGGTGACAGGGCATGGCTGAATTGGCCAATGGACCAATTGTCTCAGTCACCTCCCATAGCTTGTTTGGAACAGGAAGTGTATCCCATGCATGTGGCCAGAAGGTATACACAGCAGCCTTAACCCTCATCCTTCGGATCACAAGGTATCAGGTGATGGAGGGGTTCCAGTCCCATCGGATCATGAGGTATCACGTAATGACTGAGGAGTTCTAGTCCCACTGGGTCACGAGACAGTAACCATGTGGAGAACATGGCACCACTCTGGCTCCCATCCTCTTGTACGATGCCTTGCCACCCTCCCTACCTTCCTCTTATAAAATGCCTTGCCACCCTTGGTACCCTCCTCTCGTACGATGCTTTGCCACCCTCCCTACCCTCCTCTTGTTCGATGTCATGTCATCCTTCTTACTCTCCTCTTGTATGGTGCCTTGCCACCTTCCCTACTTTCCTCTCATATGTTGCCATGCCACTCTTCCTGCCCTCCTCTCGTCTGATGCTTTGCCACCCTCCCAACCCTCTTGTTGTATGATCCCTTGCCATCCTCCCTACACTCCCTCTCGTGTGGTGCCTTTCCAGGGTGTTTTTAGTTCCCACAGTGTAAATAATGTATAAGTGATTGTGGCATCTGGCAGTAGATGGATGGATAGATAGGTATTTGTAAATAGTATATGATAACGACATGAGAAAATTTTGTGCGCAAGCAATGTGTAGGTAGCAGATGACATGTAAGAAGCGAGTGACAGTGACGTGTAGTTCACAAAAGTGATGTAAAGTAAAATGTGCGGCAGTGACAGGTAATGTACTGTGTATACATTATATACAACAGTAACCTGTATATACTGTATTTACAACAATGACATGTGGAGAGGATGGAGGGTGAAAGACTGATGAAGAGAGTGTATGTGAGTGAGGTGGAGGGAGGAAGAGGGAGGGGGAGGCCGAGGATGAGATGGAGGGATGGGGTGGAGAGGTATATGAGAGAGGGGGGTGTGAGTTGGGAGCAGGGCAGTGAAATGGTGGGGGACAGGGCGACTTGGAGGCGATTTGTTTGTGGCCACCCCAAACGGGATTGAGGTGTCTGGCAGTAGATAGATAGATAGATAGATATGTACAATGCTCCCTTAACATTCACGTGGGTTAGGTAACAGAGACACCCGTGTATGGTAAAAATCCGCGGATATCTGCTGCCCCCCTGAAAAACACCCCTGGACCCCCCTTAACCCTTTTTTTGCAGCAGCTGTGATGACAACATACTGACTGTGTTCATTGCAGAGAAATAGGAAAAATATCATGCGTTTTCAACTTGCGTTTTAACCCACTTACAGTATCTTGAGAGCTAAAAATTTTGTCAGACAGTGTCAGCCTTTCTACTGTCATTTGCAACAAACTGCATCTCTGTAGGCATTCCAAGCACGGTGGACGATTTGAGAGAACACAAGGTGTGTTTTGACTGTCTGATGCAGGATAGCCCAGGGAGGTAGAAATTTCCACCAAACCACAAGTTTTTTTCCATACAAAATAGGGTTACAGCCATGTTACCTCATCACTTTATCAGACTTCATGAATGACTTTTATTACCACTTACTTTTACAGTATAAAGCTTATTGATATAATGTCATGGGTCATTTCACAGCATTGCTGCACAGTTTGCAACCACAAAAATGTTCATTAGCTAATGAGCATAGCATCATGATTTCTCTGATTATTGCAAAAATATCACTAAATCACTTGTATTTTATCACAGTAATTCGCAATATAATATAAAATAACACTTTCAGCCACTCAGGTAGTGCAATTTAGGTGTGTATTGCTTTGTATTATTTGAGAGAGAGAGAGAGAGAGGGGAGGAGGAGGGCAACAAACCGATTTAGACCAGCTCATCAGCTCATCGAGGGGTACGAGAGAGAGGGGGGGGGCGGAGGACAGCAAACTGGTTTAGACCAGCTCATTGAGGGTACATGAAAGAAAAGAAATACTCCCAGCCCATCGTAACATTTCCCCTGATGGATTAATGACATTAATAAATGAAGTGGCCAAAAGGAAGAGTATTGCTGTATATTTGATTCACTGGATAATGCCATCACTAAAACAGCCATGAACTGTGTCTGGGATAATGTAACATTTGCAGTGAGCAGTGTCAGCAGAGTTCAGCGAGATAAAATGCTTTAGTGACTGGCCCCGGTACTGTATCCACCTGTGGATATTTAAAACCATTTGTTATATCCACCCGCGGATATTTAAAACCTTGTATGTTAAAAATGCGGATGTTAAGGGATGACTGTGAATCATTTTTAAATATTTATTAAGAAAAAAAAAAGATTTAAAAATAAGTGGATAAATTACTTCTTCTGTAAAGAGCGTAGATAATAAATAACTGTCTGTTCATGTGTTATTTTCATAGTTTAAGAATAATAAAACGTTTATAAAATAATAAGCGTTTAGCACAGTAAATGATAAGCACACTAAGTTATAATAGTGAAATAAGGTGAAAAAGAAAGCGTGAAAATGTGCTGGTGATTTGGTGTTGATTGCAGGGGGTGGGGGGTGGGGGGTGGTGTGGGGCAGGGGGGTTTAGGGGTGGGTGCAGATGGAACAGGGGTGGTGGTGTTTAGGGTTGGTGGCGGTGCTGTCGGGGACGAGGGGGAGTGGCCGTGTGCAGTTTGCCACGGGGGCGTGGGAAGTGGTTCCGTCTTGTGCGGTGTATGTGATGGATGGGTGCATGGGAGATGTGGTGGTATCGGGGGTGGACTGCAGGATGGTGCTGGTTTTGTGTGTGCGGCGTACCGGGGTGAGCAGGTGGAGATTGTCGGGCGTGGGGGGATTGGGCTTGCTGGTGAGTCTCTTGAGTGTGTGGAGGGGTTTTGTTGTTTGGGAGACGTGTTGTGTGCTGGAGGTGGGGCTGGAGCTGGCTCTGTGGCTGGGGTGGGGGGTGGTTGGGGGGGGTTTGGGGAGCTCTTGCCTCTCCTGACATTGGGAGGGTTCTCCCTGCGTGCTGGGGGGTCTTTGTATGCAGCATGTGTTGGGAGTGTAGTGCTGTGTTGCAGTGTGGCCTGGGCGGTGGAGGAGGGGGGTATTTGCCGGCTCGGGCGTGCGGGGGTGGCAATGATTGGATGGATGTGCAGTGCGTCCCTGCGTCCGGGGCCTGGGGGGGCTGGGTTTGCGGTGGGGGGGTTGAGGGGTGGGATGGGGCTGGAGTGTGTTGGTGTTGTGGTGGGGAGAGGTAGATTGGGGTGGTTTGGGCGTGTGGAGGGGGTGGGGGGATGATAATTGGGTGGGGGGGGTGAGAGGTGTTAATGTTGGGGGTGGGGTTGTGAGGGGTAGACCGGGGGAGACGTGGGGCGGGGTCATTGAGTGTGGCCTTGGGGTTGGGGGACTGAGCGGGGGGGCTGCAATGGATCGTGCAGCGTGGAGAGCCGCCATTAGGTGACCAAGGCCGACACATGCAAGCATGTTGGAGCCTTTAAAAACGAAACGAAAACGAAACGAAACGAGTGACCTGTACAGTGATCCCTTGGCTATGGTGCACTTAGTTATAGCAGTTTTTGTTATCAGAGAAAGATGAAACTCTGCACTTCTGCCATTATCACACATTTTTTGGCCTAGAAATATTGCTATTGCACACCTGAGCTGGATTCTGCAGACACTGACAATGCAGTGTCTGTGGTTCCTGATGGCTTAGAGGGATTCAGAGATGGGACCCTACTCAAGGAGTTAATCCCAGATGGTCTATCTATCTATTTATAACCAGATGGCATAATCCCATAAGGGGTGGCCATTTGTCTTTGAGTTAGTTGTTTTACAGGAAGGGGAGCTAACCCTCAGCCAACCCACTTGTTGACGTGTAGAGAACACACATGGGTCAGTTATATGGTTACCACCCAGTGTTGTAAATGGTTTCATGGCTTACAGGCAACCGTTAGGCTGGTTACTCAGTGTAAAGCCACCCGAAAAGAAAAGAAGTGTAATAAAAAGTGAGAGGAAGAATGGGACAGATATGAAGAGAAGAGGACAGACACAGAAAAGTAATGATAAAAGTGAAGGAAGAAGCAGGCAGCACCTAATTGAGTGGATGATAGTTGCCATCACATACACAAACTCTCCACCTTTCTGACTTCAGAACCCCTTACTTCGAAGTCCATTTCAAGTCTCTTTTTGGTACATTGCGTGTTTCTTCCTTATTGTGCCATTTTCATCACTTTCTGTTAACCTGTTGAGAGCGATAGGCCTCATTTGGGACTTATGAGAGTCAAAAGCGACAGGCCTTAAATGAGTGCAATTTTCAAAGGCTTACCATAACTGCGCCACGCGGAATAGGTGGCTGAATTTTGTATGGGAAATAGGGGCAGGTGGCAACTTTTGATACCACCCATGCACTGACCCATATACAGTCAGAATACGCACGCGCGTGTGTGGACACCATGAAGTGCGCACTAATTTTCCTCCCGTGATGCCACCAACCCCGCACCAGGCGGTAGGGGAGCTACACACACACACACACACACACACACACACACACACACACACACACACACACACGAGAGAGAGAGGTAAACGGGATCTGTACACATAAACACACACACACACACACACACACACACACACACACACGAGAGAGAGAGAGGTAAACGGGATCTGCACACATAAACACACACACACACACACACACACACACACACACACACACACACACACACGAGAGAGAGAGGTAAACGGGATCTGCACACATAAACACACACACACACACACACACACGAGAGAGAGAGAGAGAGAGAGAGAAACGGGATCTGCACACATAAACACACACACACACACACACACACACACACACACACACACACACACACACACGAGAGAGAGAGAGAGAGAGAGAGAGAGAGAGAGAGAAACGGGATCTGCACACATAAACACACACACACACACACACACACAAGAGAGAGAGAGAGAGAGAGAGATAAATGGGATCTGCACACACAAACACAGACACACACACACTCACACAGACACACACACACACACACACACACACACACACACACACACACACACACACACACACACACACACACACAAGCGAACAGCCAGAGCGAGCAGACGTCCCAGCTCGCTGCGAACCTTAAGTAGTGTTCAGGAATTTTGTCTGTCCTGTCTCCTAAGGTCTTGTTTTAAATTTAAAATAATGTAAGTTAATAGACTACCAAAAATGTAAAGATTTATTGGCTAGAGTATACATGAATGTTTGTAGTATTTTTTCTGTAACAGCTGTTTTGTTACTTTAACCAACATCAAACATGGCCGAAAATGTAAACTTTGAGGGACTCGAATTTCCAGGATTTGATAGAAATACCAATGTCATGGATCTGGTTAAAACATTGATTATGAGGATTAGTGAACTTGAAAAGAAAGTAGAGAATCTAGTGATAAAGGATGTGTCTGAAAATACGGAGACTACTATACAGAGTCTGATCCAGTCCAATGAGACGGCGAATGAGGAGATTAGAAATTTGAAGCGTGAAAATGTCGAATTGAGGAGGAAACTAGAAGAGAGTACTAATAAAATCAAGAAGGTGAGTAGTGTATTAGAAGAGCATAAGGCAAAATGGGCACACGTAGAAGAAGAACAGAAAGAAGTGGTCAGCTTAAGAGAAATCATCCAGGAAGAAAGGGAAATGAACAAGAAAAAAATGGAAGAAAATGTAGTGAAAATACTGAAGAAAAAAGAGAAAATAGGGAGAGAAACTGTAGAAAGGAACAGATGCGTGATAATATTTGGGAACAGGGAGGAGGAGGAAAAGGTTAGATCCGTGAGACTCGAGAGAGACACGAACCTGGTGAGAAGAATAGTAAGCAAGATTGATCCTGAAGGAGACAAGTGGGTAAAAGAAATTGAGGAAGTAAGGAGGATAGGGCCTTATAAGAAAGGGGAAACGAGACCAATAAGAGTCAAGTTGTCAGCAGAAAGTGTAGTAGATGATATACTTAAAGTGACCTGGAAATTAAGCAAAGAGGGAGGGATGGAAAATATTATAATAAGAAAAGACTTGAATGAAGAAGAAAGAGAAGTTCTAAAATCATTGAAGGAACAAGTAAAGGAAAAAAATGATAAGAGGACAGGAAGAATGTAATACTTTTTTTTTTTGAGAGTGATGGATATGAAAGTAAGGAAGTGGTATGTGAGAAAATAGAAGTGAAGGAAACTAAGGGGGATGGCTTTGAAAGATCAGATTTTGAGGAAGTGGTACCGATGGAGAGAACGTGACAAGAGGGTATAAAAAACATCAAAAATATTTTGAAAGTGATATAGTATACTAATGTTGATGGTTTAATATCGGCAAGTCTTGAAATTAACGATTTCTTGAGAGAACATGAACCTGATGTCATGTGCTTTGTAGAGACTAAATTAAGAGAAGATATTGATGTTCATTTGGGAGACGGTATATATAAACTGTGGAGAAGAGACAGAAAAGAAAAAACGGGAGGAGGAGTGATGATAGCTGTGAAGAACAGCATAAATGTAGATACTGTGGAAATGGGAGAAGGCAGGGCTGAAGTGATATATATATATGAAATTAGAAACTGGAGAGAATGTCAAGAGAGATATGGCGGTAGTGTATCAGAGCATGGAATGATGACGAATACCAAGAGATGTTGTCAGATATGGCTAGTTATTTACAAAAAATAATTGAGAAAAGCAACTATATAATTTTGGTGGGCAACTTTAACTGTAAAGAGGTGAACTGGGAGGAGTGGGACTCAGGAGGCAGCGAGGATTCGTGGGGCACTATATTATTAAATATAATAATGAATAATGTGATGACGCAATGGGTCAAAGAAGAGACACGGTTCCGAGGTTAGGACACACCAGCAAGGTTAGATTTATTGTTTACCAAAGAACCCGATGTAATAGAATCATTGAAATATTTCTGTCCTATAGGAAAAAGTGATCATGTGGTCATTGAGTTCCAGATGATAATAGGGAACGTCAATTCAAGAGACGAGCTTCATAGACAGGGAAGATACAACTTTGGGAAAGCAAATTTTACAGGATTGAGAAAATTTTTTGAAGATGCTGATTGGAGAATATTCAGAGAAACAAGAGAGATACAGAGGAAGTGGGATATCTTTCTAAATCTCTATAATTTGGGAGTGGAAAAATTTGTACCAAGAGTAAGAGGGAAAGAAAACAGGAAAAAGGAGTGGTTTAATAGAATAGCAAAAAAAGAGAGAGATGAGGCGTGGAACAACTGGAGAAAGAGAGGTAACAACAGAACAAAGGAAGAATATAAAAGAATTAGAAATGAATGCACAAGAATATGTAGAGAAGAAGAAAGGAATTTTGAAAAAGGTATAATAGACCAATGCAAAGATGAACCCAAACTGTTTTATAGATTTGTTAATGGCAAACTGAAACAAAAGGAAGGAATCACTAAGCTGAAAGTAGAAGGAGAGGTCTATAAAGATGCAGCAATGCAAGCAGAAATAATGAACATATGTTTCCAATCGGTTTTCACTAATGAAAAACAGTCTTTGGAAAGGGAGAGAGTGATTAGAATTGTACCGGTGATAAAAGATATAAAAGTGGAGGTACAGGAAGTGTATAAATTACTGAAAACTCAAGATGTAAGGAAAGCCCCAGGACCTGATGGAATTTCTAATTGGGTACTGAAGGAATGCAGAGAACAACTGGCAGATAAAATTCACAGCTTAATCGTGTGTACTCTGGAAGAGGGGAAAGTGCCACAAGAATGGAAGAGGCTAAATGTGGTACCAATTTATAAGGGAGGAAACGGGGAAGAACCCCTGAATTATAGACCAATGTCTCTAACCAGCATTGTCACAAAATTGTGTGAGAGAATCCTGAAAGACAGATGGATAAAATATCAAGAAGAGATGAATATTTTGGCTGAATGTCAGTTTGGATTCAGAAGTGGTAGGTCATGTGTTTCCAACTTGTTGAGCTTTTACTCAAGAGCAATTGATGTGGTACAGGAGAGAGATGGTTGGGTGGATTGTGTGTACTTAGACTTAGAGAAGGCCTTTGACAAGGTACCTCATAAGAGACTAATGTGGAAATTAGAATATATAGGAGGACTGAAGGTGAAACTCCTTGAATGGATGAGAGACTTTTTGAGAGACAGACAAATGAAGACAGTAATAAAGGATAGGATGTCTGGATGGAGGGAAGTAACAAGTGGAGTCCCTCAAGGCTCGGTGTTGGCGCCAATAATGTTCCTGATTTACATAAATGATATGGTAGATGGAGTGAACAGTTTTGCAAGTCTGTTTGCTGATGATGTAAAGATCTTGAGGAAGGTAGAGGTTGAGGAGGATTGTATAGTGCTGCAGGAGGATCTGGATAGGATACATGATTGGAGCCGGATGTGGGAAATGAAATTTAATGTAAAGAAATGTAAAATATTGGAAATGGTTAAAAGTACCAGGAGCCCATCACTGAATTATTTGTTGGGTAATGAATTAATCACAAAAACAAGAGAAGAGAAAGATTTGGAAGTGCTGGTTCAAGATAGTTTGTCACCTGAAAAACACATTAGCAAGATAGTTGGAGAGACTTATAAACTCTTGACTAACATAAGAGTAGCATTTCATTATATGAATGAGGAGATGATGAAAAAATTGATAGTGGCCATGATCCGCCCTAGGTTAGAATATGCGCGGTAGTGTGGTCCTTCACAAAAAGAAAGATATAAACAAGATTGAGAGAATACAAAGAACAGCAACCAAGATGGTCCCCAGTCTGGCAGATCTGCCATACAGAGAGAGGCTGGAAAAGCTGGATTTGCCTTCCTTAGAGGAAAGGAGAAAGAGGGGAGACATGATTGCAGTATTCAGGACCATGGTGGGCGTAGATAAAATTGACCGAGAAGATCTGTTTTTATGGGATAAGAGAACAGCAAGAGGACATGAAATTAAATTGAAAAAGTCAAGCCGCTTGAAGGATATCAAGAAATATAGCTTTCCTTACAGAAGTATAGACTTATGGAATAGCCTGGACAAAGAGATCGTCCAGTCTAAAAACTTAAATGAGTGTAAAGCTAAATTTGACTTACTGAGAAACAGCGACGGGAACCCACGAGCATAGCACATTTCATGTGTATCACAATTAGGTATATTAGGTAAATACATAAGTACAGTATTTGGAACGACTTAGAGGAAAAGGTGGTGCAGGAGAAAAACATTCATGTGTGTAAAGGTAGACTAGATAAAGGTGGATATGGAGACAGGACAACACGAGCATTGCTCAATTCCTGTATACTACAAATAGGTAAATACATGAGAGAGAGAGAGAGAGAAAGATAAAGGGCATTTTTCTGAGAGAGAGAGAGAGAGAGATAAAGGGCATTTTTGAGAGAGTGAGAGAGAATAAATACGGGAATGGCAAAGGAGCATCCATTTGAGTCAGGAGATAAGATATAAACATCGTCCCTCTTTTCTCTCTTATTCACCATTCCATCCCTCCTCTGTTTGAGAGAGAGAGAGAGAGAGAGATAAAGGGCATTTTTCTGAGAAAGAGAGAGAATAAATATGGGAATGGCAAAGGAGTGTCCCTGTGAGTCAGGAGATAAGGCATAAACATTGTCCCTTTTCTCTCTCTTATTCTCCATTCCCTCCCTCCTCCGTCGGAGAGAGAGAGAGAGAGAGAGAGTTACGAGTAGGCCTAAATTGTATAATAACGTATGCTTTGTCGGCAGTGCGTAAGGTAAAGGTAATTTATTGTAGAGGGGGGGGGGAATGATACAGTAATCATGTGATCCTTGCCCAAGGCCATGGTAAATATAGGCTGTTTTTCCTGGATAATGCCCCCTTCCATACCTCAATCACCGCTGGTGGTGGGTGGGTTGCTCACGCCACCAGCTGTTCATCATCTGGCCATTTTATCTCACCACCACATGACTTTATGTGGTCATATATATATATATTTGCCGGATGCGTGTGAACATGTCCAAGATGATGATGTTTGTTTCATTCAATTTTGCAAGACTCAAAATTTCAGCCAAATCGTCGCTTAGCGCCTGGTACCTATGGAAGCATAGTTGCTCTCCATGGGTTAACCAGACCATGCCTATTTGTGTTTCTGATACTTGCCATAACAGTATGCATGTATTTAGTGGGTCTAAATTGTTGTAAAAGGGAAAACTTGGGCTTCCACTTAGGATGTCAGATATGTACGAGGTGCTACCCAAGAGTTCCAGTAATTTGAATATTGTAGGAAAATAAGTTACCTTACCTCCTAGTTTTCATTACTGCCTTCGAATTGGCCCCCTTGGGCATGTATACAGTGGTCCCAGTGTTTTTCCACGAGTCCATGCATCCCTGGAAGGCTTCAGGCATGATGGTCTCGAGCACCTCCTGTGATTTTGTCTGGATCTCCTCAATCAAGTCAAATCAACGCACTTTCAGTTGTAATTTCAGCTTGGGAAACAGGAAAAAGTAGCAGGAAGAAAGGTCAGGCGAATGGGGTGGGTGGGGAGTGACTACCGTGTTAGTGGAAGCCAGGAACTGCAGGACAACAACTGATGTGTGGGCGGGGCGGTTGTCATGATGCAGGACCCAGTCCTTGTTCTTCCACTGTTCTGGACATTTGCGGCAGATGTTCTCCCTCAGACGCGGCAAAACTTCACAGCAAAACTTTCCGCTGACAGACTGGCCAGGTAGGACGAATTCCTTTTGAACAGTCCTTTGGATATCAAAGAAAATGATCAACATTGGCTTGACATTGCTGTAAACTTGATGCACTTTTTTCGTCCTTCCTTGAACTGGCTGTACCAGAAAAATGTTCTGCTTTGGGACATGGCATTGTCACCAAAGGCTTGCTGAAGCAAACGGTGAGTTTCTGCAGCTGTCTTGTTGATCTTGAAGCAGAACTTGATGCAGGTTCTTTGTTCCTTGAGGTCAACCATTGCAAAACTGCCAAACCGCCTACACACCATGTTACAATAGTAAGCGAAGCTCAACAACACGTCCACTCACAGATACGGCCGGGTCCACATTGACGTACAAAGGGTGCTGCTGACTCCTCCTAGTGGCAAAAGGCAAAACTGCAAACATTTGGCTTCCCCTGTTCATATTACTGGAACTTTTGGGTAGCACCTCATATTAAGATAAAACCTATAGGTTCTGTGCATTCATTATTGTGCAGCATCATTATCACCCACCATGTTCAGTACCAGTTATGCAGAGTAACCAAGGGATCACTGTACCGGTATGTGAGGTCTGTCCAAAAAAGAAAACACTTTTCAAAAAACAAATTTATTGCTTTACATACAATTTAATCAGACATATCTCCATGAAAATACTCCTCTCCACTGTTTATACAATGTTCCCAACATTTTTTTCAGTTCTGGAATGTGTTTTCAGGGATGGTGCGCAGTTCTCAGCGCGAATTTTTTTCTGTCTCTTTTATTGTCTGAAATTGATAAACTTTCAGAGTGGATTTCAACTTTAGTGGGGGGATGGAGTCTGCAGGGGCCAGTCTGGAGAGTAGGATGGCTGGGGGATGATAGTTGTCTTGTGCTTTGCGAAAAACTCACCGATAAGGACCGACGCGTGAGCAGGTGTATTGTCATAGTGCAGCATCCAGGTTTTGTTTGTCCACGCCACTGGCCACTTCCTTAGCATTACCTCCCTCAAATGCTTCAGGACTACCAAGTAAAACTCTTTATTGACTGTCTGACCAGATGGAACAAACTCATGATGAATGACGCCCGTCGATTAAAATATGACAATCAACATCACCTTCACATTGGAGTCCCCCCCCCGGTGATGTTCCAACCGACTATGATGACTGCCTTTTTGTTTCAACGTAGTAGCTGTGCGCCCTCACTTAATCACCTGTTTTGATGTTTTTCAGAAAGCAGCATTTGAACAATCAAACAGCTCCTGAATGACTGTAACATGATTCTCTTTTCGTTCATCTGTCAGCAGATGTGGCATAAATTTTGCGGCAGCATGATGTATTTTCAGTTTTGTGGTTAAAATCATGTGGCACGAGCCTTTGAAGATGCCTACTACTTTATAAATTTCACAGACAGTCAGGCAATGATTTTCACAGATCACAACACACACTTTCTCAGTTGATCATTGCCTGTTGATGTGTAAGGCTGTCCAGATTTGGGATCATCTCTGGTGGATGTTCTTCCCGATTTGAACTGCTGGAACCACTTGTGACAATTCATATGGCTGAAACAATTCGTTGCAACATTTGAAAAGTTTCTGTGAAACTTTTTCCCAATTTGAAACAGAATTTCATGCAAGCACATTGTTCTTCAGGATCCATCATTGTTCAACTTGCAACAAATCACCAAGTGCACTGAACACATGTTAACTCAAGCGTGTGTACCTTGATGATTAAATGACGTGGAGTGATGTGACTACTGTAGTTTCAGACTGAAGCTCAAAGTCGCTGTTACACAGCACTCCTGTTGCAAGCACAGTATGCAGTCTTGGTGGCATGCTGCTTAAAGTTTGGTTTCTTTTTGAACAGACCTCATATACAGTATTATATGACAGGAATGTGTGTATACCCTGTATAATTATATAATATTTGTAAATATCTTGCACACACATAAATGGATAAGCGATTTCTTCAGTAAAATGTGTGGTTATATAACAGGTCCCTGTTTGTATGTTATTTTCATCAAGAAATAATAATAAGAGATTTATAGAAAATATGTGTTGTGCACAGTAAGCAGTACATGCACTAAATTATAATAGTGCATTAAGGTGAAAAAGTATTTTTTAGAATAAGTGTGATTTTCGTTCATGGATTATTTATATTTGTAAGATTATTACTCCCTGCACACCATCAGCATCACTCTGGAATGGCTGGTAAATGGGCAGTATACGTTCAGGGTGATTGAAACTTGCTTCATGGCTGGGGAAATGTGTGGGGAGGCAGAGCAGCAGCGAGAGGGAATGGCATGTGGCAGCCATCCTTGGTTGCAGTATCCACACACACACACACACACACACACACACACACACACACACACACACACACACACACACACACACACACACACACACACACACACTCTGTGCATGGGCTAAAGTTACTTCTGTTCGTCACCTCTTAGCTCCTCAACAACTCCAAATGGCTCCACCTTGCAGCATGGAGAAGCTTGCATTGGAAAGAGGATGGATTGTTGGGTATTTTGGTAGTTAACTGGTTATTCTAAGTGGTATGGTTGCTGAGATATGAGTGCAAGAAAATGCCTAATTTCCAGCATTTTTTACCTGTAAGAAGATGAGGTGAGCGCTTTAACCTCCCAAAAGGATGTGGGTTAATCACAGGGAAGTAATCCCTGTAGGGGTGAGGTCTGATAGAGGCATCAAGGGTAGCTGCTGTCCATGCTGGCTTATCTGCATTCATTTTCCTGCAATCCATGGGCTGGCATCCAGCAAAATGAATCTCTCTGGCCATGATTGTCCAGGAGGAGGAGCTTTTCTAAAATTTCCAACACCAAAGGATGGGGAGAATAAAATGCTAAGGGGCAGATAAGGCTTCTGTGGCATCACAAAAATGAGTAAAACTAATTATATCATAGGTAAAGATAAGTTGGCGAGCTATCATGACTGCTGATAGCTAAGCAGTATAAATTGAAGCTGAGGAGGGCAGGATGTCATTCTGACATTGCACGCAGTAGAATGCCAGCACCTCAAAGCCAGAACTGGTTTACCCTCTGTCATCCAGCATATTTATTGTATGTTGTAAACAGTGATAAGCAAGTGAGACCCTCTCCAGAATCACCCCAAATGACCCCCAAGCCTACCTTAACTACCTCAGAATGGCTATTTATGTACCAGACAATGATAAACACAATTAAAAATATACACTAACTAACCTGAAGTGTGGAGGTCGACCACCATTTTCGAGACCGCACCATCACCCAGACAATACAGTCACCTCACACCATCACCCAGACCACACGGTTAGTCATCTCACTCCTTCACCCAGACCACAGTCACCGCACACTTTCACCCAGACCACATAGTCACCCAACACCATCACTCAGACCGCAATCACCCCACACCATCACTCAGACCATGCAGTCACCCAACACCATCACCCAGGGCCACACAGTCACCCCACACGATTATCCAGATCACACAGTCACCCCACACCATCACCCAGACCACACAGTCAATCACTCCACACTATCACCCAGACCACACAATCACCCCACACCATCATCCTGACCACACAGTCAGTCACCCCACACCATCACCCAGACCACACAGTCATCCCATACCATCACCCAGACCACACAGTCAGTCACCCCACACCAGCACCCAGACCACACAGTCACCCCAAACCAGCACCCAGACCACACAGTCAGTCACCCCACACCATCACCCAGACCACACAGTCAGTCACCCCACACCAGCACCCAGACCACACAGGCAGTCACCCTACACCAGCACCCAGACTGCACTGTCAGCCCACACCATCACCCAGACCACACAGTCACCCCACATCATCACCCAGACCACACAGTCAGTCACCCCACACCATCACCCAGGCCACACAGTCAGTCACTCCACACTATCACCCAGACCACACAATCACCCCACACCATCATTTGACCACAAAGTCAGTCACCCCACACCATCACCCAGGTCACACAGTCACCCCACACCATCAACCAGGACGCATCAACACCTAGCCTATCACCCCACGCCAATGAACCTCAGTCATTACTTGGCCTGTGCTGTGGCTGATGCATCCATGCAGCAACAGATAATGCCATGTTTGGGCCCTTGTCCCTTGGTGTGGTGGATATAATTGCATTGTGATAGGACCTAAAAAGGTTCCTACCATAATACAGACAATCAGTGTTATGGGAGAGTGCATTATAGGTGAGTTGACTGTGCATATCATTATAGCACCGAGACCAGACAACATTGTGACTGATATAGCAAGGTTGCTGCTGCTGCTGTGAGTGTTAAGCAATTGCTGAATGCCCATTTTGACACAGAAAATTGAAATTTTCACCTGGAGCATGGTTTGTCCTCATAACCTCGATATTTTTTCTCCTTTGTTTTTCCTTCCTTCATTCATTATCTATTAAAAAAAAAAAAGCTCAAGGTTTTATTTCATATTTTATCATGGTTATTGCCAGAGAATTATATTCAACTTTTGAGACACCTCTCGATGAAGGAGTAAAACTGCTTTATGTTGTAATAGGCTCCCATAAATACTTTATAAATAAATAATTCTGAATGTTGTGGCAGGCTTATTGCCATCGGTGTGTGATGGAAGAGCTGAAGAGGATCATTGATGACTCAGAGATTATGCAAGAAGATGATGCTCTGTGGCCACAGCCAGACCGTGTGGGGCGGCAGGAGCTCGAGATTGTTATTGGTGATGAGCATATTTCCTTCACCACCTCCAAAATTGGATCATTGGTGGACGTCAATAGTTCAAAGTAAGGCATACAATTCAGTTGCTTTATTATTAGTGTACTTAAGGTTTATCAGTTCCATACAGTAAGCTTTTAAGTGTTATTTGTTTGAGTTGGAATTTACAGTATTGTATCAACAGTGCTTTATCTGCAGGATGTAAATTATTGTATGAAACAGCATCAGTATCGACAGTGTTCACCATTGATGAATGATATTAATGCTGAAGTGGTGATGTAGGAAGAATGTTTTTTACATACGGTATATGATCGCTGTACCTCAGGGAACAGGCTATTTAGTTTGGGGAATCACACACCATATCCATTTGTCCTCAACCCCTTTACCTGTTATATGCCCGTTTATCCTCAGACTCATATTTTACATTTATATGTGTGTGTGTGTATATATATATATATATATATATATACAGTACACCCTCATTATCGACGGGGGTTAGGTACCTAAGATACCTGTCGATGCCTAAAACCGTCGATACCGATTTTCGTCTGGTCAGGTACCCTTTGTTTATATATTTTAGTATCCCTTCAATCACTCGTATGTAATATGCAGTTTAGTTTTAGTGTTTCTTAGAAATAAATTAGTTAGGCAATTGAAAAACTGAATATCATAATAAAACTACTTATATTAAGTAAAGAATTATGGAAAAAATAGCATAATCTCTGATGTTGATGCATAATGGTCGTACACTGGACCTCAACTTGTAATGGCTGCTGTATCATCACTTTTCTCTCCACTTACACCTCACTCCATCTAAAAATAAAAGGCGAAACCAGCAATTGTAGCCATCCATACGTTTACATAACCGAGTGTGTAAAAAAAGAAAAGAAAAAAAACGAAAGCAGCAGTGGTGGTCATTCATACGTTCTAATAACTGAGAGTGTGAGGCAAGTGTTACGTTAGATCAGCTGTTCGCACCGATCTTCACAACACACGCCAGTGCTGCTAGCTCATACCAGAGAGACCACGCTCTCCTATTTACTTTCATTCTCAAGAGCTTCCTTTCATTTTTGATATTCCATTTCTCCCAGACCTAAATTTTCACGACTGTATGGCAGTTTATGCTATCAAAGATGAATCTCAGCCTAGCTTTCGCTAGGATCTTCTTTTAGGAAAATTCAACTCTCCTTATGCTCGTATATTTCATATTTAATCTCTGCTTAACTTTTGCAAGAAATATCCCTTATTGACAGAAAATCCAACTCGTCTTTAACATTATAACAAATGATACAGGAGCATGGGTTTTATCATATGTCCTCCTGCATTACCACACAACAGCACAGACACACGATCTTTTGCTGCTTTAAAGCCTGGCTCTCTTTTCTCCTCCTTCGAAATGTACGTTCTTCTAGGCATTTTCTTCCACTACAGGCCTGTTTCGTCTGCATTAAACACTTATTCAGGCCTGTACCCTTTCTCCCTTATAAGTTCAGCAAAGTCACGGGGGTATGATTATCATGCTATCTGATCTGCTGAAGCTGCTTCACCAGTCATCCTAATGGTATGTAGGCCATACCTTTTCTTAAAATTCTCGAACCAGCCCTTGCTGGCTGCAAATTTCTTTTGCCTAGAAGCACCAACATTACTAGGCCTATCACCATCGTCATTACTTTCATCACCATCATCACTATTTTCACCTGCCTCACTTTCATCACCATTATCTTCACCAACACCACTGCTTTCACCAGCAAACCGAGCATAGAGTTGTTTTGCTTTGTTTCTGATGAACTGGGAGTCTAGCGGCACGTGTCGACGGTTTAAGTCCTCAATCCAAATATTCAGTGCCTTTTTCCACTTTCACCAAGGCATCATCTCTCACATGCATCGTTACTTTAGCCGATCCTGGTGTGCACGAAGCCAGAGCATCTTTAATGTCTTTTTCTCTCCATTTTATGCCACGAACACTGGACTCATTCATGCCATACTCGCGACCAACCGCTGCATAGCTCATTCCACTTCTAAGTTTTTGTAATATTTCGTTCTTTACTTCCAAGGTAAGTACTTTCCTTGCTCTCTTAGCTGCCTTATTTCCAGTTGGAGTGTTACAAGGGCGCTTCGGAGCCATGATGATCGCGAAAGCACGATAGATGTGGCCGAACACGATATGAGAACAACAGACAAACGTGTACTGATGCTGTTGTTTGTTGGGTCGGCGGGAACATGCCACGAGCAGCCAGAGACACCTGGCGGGATGGTGCGCAAACTTGCTAGGTGGTGCCAATACAATTCTTCATTTTTTTATTTTTTTAATAATAATAATTTAACTCCCAGGAGAAAAAAAAAACGTCGATAATCAAATCCGTCAATAAAAAAAAACGTCGATAATGAGGGTGTACTGTATATATTTGTAGTAGGTGGGGGCGCTCACCATCCACTTACTCAATGTAGTGCTGCTCTTAGGTGTCTTCCCTTTCCTCTCCTCTGTCCTTCTTCCCTTCCATCCTCTTCTGTCATTCCTTCTTCATTCTTTCCCATGCCTAGGGGTTACTTTACGCTCCCTCTTCTGTCTTTCTTTCCTTCATTCTTTCCTCTTCCTCTTGTCTGTGGGTGACTACACTGAGTGACAAGCCAAATGGTTTCCTGTACACCAGGAAACCATTTATTATGCTAGGTAGTAGCCATATAATCACAATTTGGCGCCTGGTGGTTTAGTGGGTAATTACAGCGCTCCAATCAGATTGAGCCAGTGAATGTTTATATCCAAGGGGTGGTTGAGGTTTATTGCTCACGTAATGCTACTCGGGGATGAGTGAGGCTGGTCACTCTCATCGTAAATGTCAGGACCAACTTGCCTAGGCCCAGGCTTGTACACTTCTCATGGGGCAACGTAGGATTGGATGATGGATGGATGTGTATATATAATAAACGGTACGAGAAAATGATTCAAAATTTGCGTGCTTCCTACAACATCGCCACTATTGTGTATGGCGAGGCAAGCAACTACCTCCGTTTTGTCCCAGTCTGTTCCCACTCCCCAGCTGTGTAGTGCGTGCCTTCTGTACTCCAAGAATCTTTCGCATCTTTCACATCTTGCATCATCCCACCCAAGCGTCCTTCACCTTCATCATCATCATCATCTGTGGAGCCTCTCAAGAAGATGCAACACCGAACCCTGACACTGGAGAGCAAGCTCAAAATTATCAAGAAGCACGAGGAAGGCCACAGCATGAGTGAGATCAGGCCTCACCTGTATATACTGTGCAGCACTGTTTTCTATTTTTTACTCAGTAATTTGATAAACAACTGCTTAAAGTTCATTTAGCTTTTCTTAACATTTCTGCTGTAGATTTAAGAGATTACAACCAGCCTAGTACAGTACAAAGTAGTTAGTTGACAGTTTTCTGGGGGCTCCTGGAGTGCATCTCCTCATTTTCTTAAGTTTCTTATGGGGAAAAATGCTTCAACATACGAAAAACTTAAAAAGTACCTAACCCTTTTGTTTATTGGGGACTCCCTGTATATATATATATATATATATATATATATATATATATATATATATACCATCCACTCACTTGATGTAGTGCTGCTGTTGGGTGTCTGCCCTTTCCTCTCCTTCATCCTTCTTTCCATCCATCCTCTTCTGTCTTTCTTTCCTTCATTCTTTCCTCTTTCTTCTGCTGTGGATGACTTTACACTCCCTCTTGTGTCTTTCTTTCCTTCATTCTTTCCTCTTCCTTCTGCCTGTGGGTGACTCTATACTGAATGACAAGCCAAATGGTTTCCTGTACACCAGGAAACCATTTACTATGCGGGGTGGTAACCATATGACCAAATTTTGGCTGCCGGTGGTTTAGTGGGTAATAAAGGTGCTCCAATCGGATTGAGCCGGTGAAGGTTTATATCCAAGAGGTGGTCGGGGTTTATTGTTCATGTAATGCCACTTGGGGATGAGTGAGGCTGGTCACACTCATCTTAAATGCCAGGACCAACTTTCCTAGCCCCGGGCTCCTACGCTCCTCATGGGGCAACGTAGGATTAGATGATGGATGGATGGATGGATATATACTTGGGTATATATATATATACAGTATATATATATATATATGTATGTATGTATACAGTAATCCCCGTACTATCCGGATGCCCACTTTCCGGACATCCCCACTTACTCGATATTTTGGTCCCAGGATCCAATATTCCCAAAATGGGCCAAAAACCGCAAAAAATTTGAAAAAATCCAACTTTTTCCCGCCCATAATTTGAAATTGGCGCACGCGGTGTGGGCCAGCTGTGTTTTGGTGTGTCGTTCTGCCGCCGTCCACTAGAGCGCCCCTGCATCCTCCCCACTTACCACCCGTCTCTTGTTGTGTGTGCACGTTCGTCGTCCTGGCCGCCCACGTGCTCGCTTTTGTGGTGGTGCCTTACCTGCTGCAGACTCTCCTGTTGCTCTCGTGCCTCTTATTAGTGTGTGTGATGATGGCCCCACCGCCTGAGAAGAGGAAGAGAGTGGTTTTGACTCTGGAGAAGAAGAGGGAGATATTGGACAAGGTGGATGTGGGATGGTCTTCCTCACGCATCCTTTGTGAGTTCAACCAGGCCCGATCTACTTTGTTTGATATCTAGAGATCCCGAGACAAACTCATGCAGTACACAGCTGACTTCTCGTCGAAAAGCAAATGCAACGTGGAGGGGAAGATGATGTTTACTCCCAAGTATGCTGAAGTTGACCGCTCCATGTTGATTTGGTATCGACAACAATGTGCTGCTGGTGTGCTGGTGCGTGGCACGGAGCTGAAGGCTGCTGCTGAGAAGTTCGCAAGGCTCCACGACGCCCTAGACTTCAAGGCATCCGAGGGTTGGCTCTTTGCGTTGAAGTTACGACATGGCCTTACCAACCGTAAGTCTCATGGCGAAGCTTTGGACGCCAACGAGGATGGAGTAGAGGAGTTTCGGCACAAGGTGAAGCATTTGATCAGCAGGGAGGGCCTCACTCTCAGTCAAGTCTACAATGCTGATGAAACTGGTTTATTCTATCGCTCTTTGCCTACGAACACTGTAGCAGAGGAGACAGAGAAGTGTGTACCTGGTCTCAAGCTCTCCAAGCAATGGATATCTGCTTTGTGTTGTGCCAATGCTAACGGCATGCACCGGCTTAAGCCCGTTATTGTTGGCCGTGCAAAGCAGCCTCTGTGTCTTCGTGGGGTGGTGGATGTCCTTCCTGTCGTTTGGTACCATTCCTTGAAGGCATGGTTCACTGCCCACATCTTCAAAGACTGGTTCCACAGCCATTTTGTCAAGGAGGTCATCCATTACCAGTCGGAGAAACTGGGAATCCCATGCGACCAGGTAAAGGCCCTCCTTCTCCTCGACAATGCACCTGCTCACCTGTGCGACAAGGACTTGGTGGCTGAGAATGGCCATATTAGGTGCATGTTTCTGCCACCTAATACTACTGCTCTCATCCAAACAATGGACCAAGGAGCGATCGTGGCAACGAAGAGGCTGTACCGAAGGAAGTTCCTGGAAGAGGTGATGGTTGTTCTCAAGGACGAGAATGAGCGCAGGGAGGGATGGGACACGCGAGGCCAGTGGACTTTGGAAAACCTTCGCTGCCACTACATCAAGTCTGCCATCTACAACTGGGCCAGTGCATGGAAAGAAGTCTCTGTCAAGACTCTAGAAAATGGTTGGTCTCGTCTGCTTCTCGGAATGGATGTGGAGCACAATTTCCTAGGTTTTGACGTGGATGACTTCCATGCACGTCTGCGTGCGCATGGGGACGATGTTGATGTGGACAAAGTGCGTGAGTGGTTGGATGACGACGAGGGCGATCCTGGGTATCAGGCCATGTCTGATATCGAGATCGCATCTTCAGTTGCAGGTGTCAGTACCCAGCTTGAAGATTCTGATGAGGACGGCGACGATGATGCGGACTCCTCTCAGCGTGACACTACTCCAGCCATTCCCAAGCTGAGCGCACTCCGGGAACACGTAGAGTTCGTTCTGGACTACCTGGAGCACCCGGACTGCGACAGGGAGATGGGGCCCTTGGGACTTGTGCAGGAAGTGCGCACTTTCAGGCAGCGCATCATCAGTTGTCAAAATCGTTGTTCCTTGTGTCAATCAACTATTGACAGCTTTTTCAGACCCGTGACCCCTGCTGTGCCCAGCCCTGGCTCCACTCCATTGCCTCCCCAAGACAGGCCCTCATCCTCCGAGCCACAGCCGAGCACATCAGGCATGGTGGAGTCACCACTCGACGTGAGTTTGCGCCTCTCTTCAGAGTCGTCTGCAGTGGGTACTCCATCACCACGCTCCAGCGACACACCCCTAGGTCACCTTCAGCAGCTACTCTCAGACTCTGACAGTGATTAAACGCCTAGAACTTCTCCACTAGACCACACAGGAATTTACAGTGTTGTGCAGTGAAAAAAAACAGTGCATAGTGTAAAGAAATTAGAATTCTGAGTGAAAAGACAAAGATTTAATAGACTTTCAATGTAGCGTACATTAACTAGAGTGTGTTATGTTTAGAAAATGGATTTATGAGTGCAAAGACTTTAAGTGCAGAGTGCAACACTTATTTCATTAAGGTACAATGGAGCGCAAGTAAGACTAGAGTGCGCAGTGTTAAGAGAATGGAATTCTGAGTGCAAATGACTAAGTTAAGTGCAAGAATTCATGTACAGTGTACCGCAAGTGCTTCAGGAACTCCTTCTTACTGTCAGAGTCTGAGAGGAGGCGGGTTATTCATTGAGATGGCCAGGGACTTGCTGTAAGTACCCAGAATGTTTCATATTGTACTGTATTTTCCATACTGTATTTACCTTTGGGAGAGTGTGTAAGAAACGGAATCTAAAGGTGAATATAGGGAAGAGTAAAGTGATGGTCTTTGAGAGAGGTGAAGTCAGTGAATGTACAGCGAGGTTGGATGGTGATGAATTGGAAAATGTGAGTACGTTTAAGTACTTGGGTAGTGTAATGAGTAAGGATGGAAGTTTGGAGGGTGAAGTGCTTGAAAGGGTTCAGCAGGGAAGAAAGGTTGCTGGTTCTTTGAAAGCAGTGATAAGAAACAGGGAAGTGAGCATAGAAGTGAAAAAGTTACTACATGACAGTATTGTGATACCAACTCTAACGTATGGAAGTGAAGCTTGGACGTTGTTGGAAGGACACAAGGCGAGAGTGAGAGCAGTGGAAATGAGTTATTTAAGAGGAGCCTGTGGAGTCACATGGAGAGACAGGCTGATGAATGAGGATATAAAGGAGCGTTGTGGTGTGGATGTGGATGTGATAGGAAGCGTTATGAGGAACACACTGAGGTGGTTTGGCCATGTGGAGAGGATGGAGGGTGAAAGACTGACGAAGAGAGTGTATGTGAGTGAGGTGGAGGGGGGGAAGAGGGAGGGGGAGGCCGAGGATGAGATGGAGGGATGGGGTGAAGAGGTATATGAGAGAGGGGGGTGAGTTGGGAGCAGGGCAGTGAAATGGCGGGGGACAGGGCGACTTGGAGGCGATTTGTTTGTGGCCACCCCAAACAGGATTGAGGCGTCTGGCAATAGATAGATAGATAGACTTACCTTGAACACCTCATTTCACTCTTTTATATCCCTTATTGGTGTGAATAGGGTCTTAGGTGCTATGCATGTGCATAGGCTAAGTTAGGGTTCATAACTACCAGTCCAGGAGCCAGGGACTTGTTTTAAGTACCCAGAATGTTTGATATTGTATAAACTCACCTCTAAAACCTCATTTTATGGTTCTTTTGCATTTATTTCAGTCTTTTATGTCCCTTATTGGTGTGATTTGGGTCTTAAATAGGTGCTGTGCATGTCCAGAGGGAGTTGTATAGGTGTTTTTCTGAGTTACGGTCCATAAGTACAAGTCCAGGAGGCTGGGGCCCACTATCCTGATGGGACCACTTTCCGTACAAGCCTTTGGCTCTGTTACATCGGATAGTGGAGGGATTACTGTATATATATATATATACACTGGTAGGTGGGGGCACTCACCATCCACTCACTTGATGTAGTGCTGCTATCAGGTGTCTGCCCTTTCCTTTCCTCCATCCTTCTTTCCTTCAATCCTCATCTGCCTCTCTTTCCTTCATTTTTTCCTTGTCCTTCTGCCTGCGGGTGGCTTTACACTCCCTTTTCTGTCTTTCTTTCCTTAATTCTTTCCTCTCCTTCTGCCTGTAGGTGACTGTACACTGAGTGACAAGCGAAATGGTTTCCTGTACACTAGGAAACCATTTACTACGCTAGGTGGTAATCATAAAACCAAATTATGGCACCTGGTGGTTTAGTGGGTAATTAAGGTGCTCCAATCGTATTGAGCCAGTGAAGGTTTATATCCAAGGGGCAGTTGTGGTATATTGCTCTTGTAATGCCACTCAGGGATGAGTGAGGCTGGTCACTCTCATCTTAAATGTCGGGACCAACTTGCCTAGTCCCGGTCTGCTACACTCCTCATGGGCCAATGTAGGATTGGATGATGGATGGATGGACGATATCCATCCATTCATCCATCCATCATCCAATCCTACATTGCCCCATGAGGAGCGTCCATCCATCCATCCATCATTCAATCCTACATTGCCCCATGAGGAGCGTAGGAGGCCGGGGCTAGGCAGTTGGTCCTGACATTTAAGATGAGAATGACCAGCTTCACTCATCCCTGAGTGGCATTACATGAGCAATTAACCCCAACCACTCTTTGGATATAAACCTTCACCGGCTCAATCTGATTGGAGCACAATAATTACCCACTAAACCACCAGGAGCGAAAATTTGTTTATATGGTTACAACCCAGCGTAGTAAATGGTTTCCTGGTGTATAGGAAACCATTTCGATTGTCACTCAGTGTAGAGTTACCCACAGGCTGAAGGAAGAGGAAAGAATGAAGGAAAGACAGACAGAAGAGGGAGTGTAAAGTCGCTCGTAGACAGAAGGACAAGGAAAGCACAAAGGAAAGAAAGACAGAAGATGATGGAAGGAAAAAAGGATGGAGGAGAGGAACAGGCAGACACCCGACAGCAGCACTACATCGAGTGAGTGGATGGTGAGCGATATATATATATATATATATATATATATATATATATATATATACAGTTACCTCAACTAACACGAGTTTAAAAATTGCATTTTCGTTTTAACACGAGCAAATACAGGTATTTAAGGAGATGTGTTTAACTAACAAGGGTTTCTCGATTTAACGCGACTTTACACGTATGTGATGGTTTCAGATTAGCCGTGCACGCCTTGGACAGTCCCGAGCTGATAGACCGTGTGTGGCAGTTTATTCATAAATACAATTTTTTATTTGTCTGTTGCTTAAACTGGTTTTATTCAAACTATAATATTCGAAAATGAAGTTTGGCCCCATTCTGAGCAATTTGGCTCATTTTCAGACGAAATTTGGCCAGGAAAGTGATGGTAGATCTAAATCGTTACAACTTGATGCTGCAGAAGAGAATGAAGAAAACCACTTAGACCAAGATAGAGCAGTTCTTTATGAAGAAGACAGAAAACTTAAGGGAGTTATCTTCATCACCAGGAGCACAGGAGTCAGAGGAAGAGGAAGGACAGCAGAATGAGGAGGGACAACAAATTTAGGGTGGGGAACTTTGGGAGGTGGGGTTGCGGGGTAAGGAGGGACAGCAGCAGACGACGAGTGATGCATAGATGAAGTGAGGCTGTGTGTTGTTATTGTTTGTGACCAACTTGACCTGCTTACTGTAATGAAAATTTTGCTTTTACTGTAGTGTTTTTATGACCTACTAATGCATTAATAATGTTGAGGAACTTTCACAATGCCGTGAATGAAGCAGAATTGAAAGAGAATCCACGTAAAAAATGAAAAGAGTATGTATTTAGGGAGAAGCAAACAATGCTTCGGCCCAACTAGGGCTCAAATGTTGTTTATTTCTCCCCAGATATACTGATTTTGTTTTTTACGTGGATTTTCCTTCAAATTAATATTATTGCTTTTAAGTTTAGAGTACCATAACTCCCCAAATGGGTAGACTTTCCCAGAGTCCAGGAACGTAACTCCCAATATTACCATTGTTTCTTATGGGAAAATAATGTTTAAAAAACGCGTTTTTAACTAACGCGACCTCTCCAGGAACCTAACCTTCCCGTTATTTGCGAGGTTACTGTGTATATATATATATATATATATATATATATATATATATATATAATATATATATATATATATATACATACACACACATATATATATATATATATATATATATATATATACGGGAAACTCGCACCGAACACGATCTCGTGGAACGCGCTCGCAATTATACACGGTAAGGGCTGGGATACATATAAGACAACGTAAGATTAAAGAACCATTATGAAAACTACAAATTAATGCAGGAGAGGCCTTTGAAAGATCAAATCCTCGAACGTCACCACAGCGCGCGCGGTTTGTTTTGATTACGTGACTATCTAGGCGGGAAATTATTCAGTGAGTCAGAATATTGCCTTTTTTATTTGTTCGTTTTTTCCACAGTACTGTACAGTATTTATAAGTTAAATATTTACTGTTCTCGTATGTACTGTACTTGTAAGCACTTAAATAAAGTTAAATCATTAAATAAAGCCTTGTAACCAGTTAACCTGAATTATATGATTACCCATGATCGGCGTCGGAATATTGCCTTTTTTGTTTGTTCGTTAAACTCTTACTGTACTGCTTTTCTACAGTACTGTATTTGTAAGTTAAATATTTACTGTTCTGGTATGTACTTGTAAGCAATTAAAGCAGTAAATAAAGCCTTGTAACCAGTTAACCTGATTTATATGATTACCCATGATCGGCGTCGGAATATTGCCTTTTTTGTTTGTTAGTTAAAGACTTGCTGTACAGCTTTTCCACAGTACTGCATTTCTAAGTTAAATATGTACTGTTCTGGTATGTACTTGTAAGTTAAAGCACTCAAAAAAGATAAAGCATTAAATAAAGCCCTGGTACCAGTTAACCTGATTTATATGATTACCTATGATTGGCGTCAGAATGTTTCCTTGTGTTTACGTATTTGTGTGTTGAAGTTTTGCTGTGGAGCACTGCATTTGTGAGTTATAACATTAAATAAACCTTCTAACCACTTAAAGTGATTTCTAGTGATTACCAGTGACAGATAACAGCAAAACAACACATTTGGGGGGTCTAGGAAGCAAAATACGGAGTAGTTTAAATATATGCGATTTCGCACCTAACGCGGCACGGTAGGAACGAAACCCACGTGTTCGGTGCGAGTCTCCTGTATATATATATATATATTTATACATACAGTGAGGTCCTGGGTTACGTTGGTATCGACTTACGTCAATTTGAGGTTACGACAGTCGGTCCGCGAGAGGAAATTTTAAAATATAAGAAAATAAAGAAAAAATACATAAAGCACGGGTTTTAAAGTGTTGCTGTTTACCGTGAGATGTCTCTGGCGTTTTCCCGCCCCACGCTTGACTGCCAAAAATCACTCTCAGTCTCACTGCTACCACTGCCTCTTACAGTGGTACCGTCATTTTCTTGTGTTTGTTTTTCGTCATCCTGATTTCATGATGCCTAAGAGACAGCTTTCTAGTGACCATAATGACTGCAAGAAACGCAAGACCATCACATTACAGTACATGAAAAAGTCGATACTGTTAAGCATAATGAGAAAGGAGAAAAGGCATCAGCGATCGGGTGTGCGCTAGGGATGAGCTGTACTACGGTAGCTACCATCATCAAAGACAAGGAACGTATCTTGACCCACGTTAAAGGTGCAACTCCTATGCAATCAACTGTGATTACCAAGCAAAGATCGGGACTGTTGATTGAGATGGTACGTATGCTAATGCTGTGGATTGAGGACAATAATCAACAGTGCATGCCTCTGAATGAACAGTTAATCTGTGAAAAAGCACGCACATTCTACCAAGACCTTAAGAAAGAAAAAAGTGAGGAAAGTGAGACTAACGAGACATTTGTGGCATCAAAAGGTTGGTTTACTCGATTCAGGGCTCAAGCAAACCTAAGCAGCAGAAGAATTTTCGGAGAAGCAGCCAGTGCAGATGACAAAGCAGCAAAAACATTCGTTAAAGAGTTGGTGGAGTTGATTGAGAAGGAAGGCTACATTCCAGAAGTTATTTTTAATGTTGATGAAATGGGACTAAACTGAAACGAATGCCTAACAGAACCTACATTGCTAAAGAAGAAAAAACCATGCCAGGACACAAAGCATCCAAAGAGCACCTAACGCTACTTTTAGGGGGAAACTGTGCTGGCGATTTCAGGCTTAAACTGCTACTCGTGTACCACTCAGAAAATCCAAGAGCTCTTAAAGGGATCCTTAACCCGCCCCATCCCGACGTTTTCTGGGCAGTGGAACGCCCCAGTCCCGACATTTTTGGACCTTTCCCCCCCCCCCCCCAAACATCCGCTTTTGGTGAGAAACATCGAAAATTCATAGAGAAATCACTCACCTGAGGTTTAAAATACTCGATCCAGGTAGGAGTACCTCCTTACCTTACAGGGTTTTCTATCAGGCCGGCTGCAAAGAAAATGAGTTCTATGGGAGGATAACTATTCTACACCACTCATAAACGGTATTTATTTATTTATTTGGTATGAATTTATATGTAGTACGAGAGTATATTGGTTTTCAAACGGTAATATGGGCATTATAAGCATTGTTTCACTCACTAACTCATCACCATTCCTGACCTTTTTTTGCCACATTACCTGATCATCATTCCTGACTGTTTCTTCCTCTGATGTTTGTCCTCCACATTGTCATCGATTGGGGATTCGTTCTGGCCCTGAATTTCATACCGTGGCATGACATGGCTTTACTGGCCAGGTCACTGATAACAGGTGAATTGCTGAGAAAAGGTCATGCAGGGGGGGGGGAGGTCATGCTGGGTAAGGCATTGTCCCTGCCTGGCATCTTGTAGAGGAAGGTGTCCCGTGTATACGTGCCAAAAATCACTCGCGAAAATTGAAAATTGTGCAAATTAGGGACCTTGCAATGTTGCCGCGTTAATTTACGTCTCCGGGATATGAGTGCACATCATGTGAGGACGTGAATTCACGACTCCGGGACGGGGCGGCTTAAAGCTAGCCTACGAGTTCATTGGAAAAGTCATTTAAAGGCCTGAGTGACGAGTGCAATTTTCATTGACTGGTTTTCAAAGTGTTTCGTGCCGGATGTTGAACTGTATTGTGCTATGAAGAACTTGCCATTCAAAGCTCTTCTCATCATTGTTAATGCTCCTAGTCATCCTTTGAGCTTGACAGAGTTGCACCCTAATCTGAAAGTTGGTGTTCATTCCACCAAACACAACATCAATCCTACAACCCACGGACCTAGGTGTAATAAGAGCATTCAAGGCTTACTTCTTGAGAAAAACATTCAGACAGGCAATACGAGCAACAGAAAATGGTAAAGTAACGCTCAAAGGATTCTGGAAAGATTTCAACATATATAAAACAGTTAAAAATATTGGAGAATGTTGGGCTGAAGTGACTGAGACAAATATGCACGGAGTGGAAAAAGTGTGCCCTAACCTCATAAATGACTTTAGAGGATTTGATGAAGACATTATAAATGAAGTCAAGCACAACTGTGTGAAAATTGGAATTGATTTAAATCTGGACATAGACGAGAGTGATGTAAATGAACATTTTGATTCACATGATCAAGAGTTGAGTAATGAAGACTTACTAGACCTAGGAAAACAAATGGAAAATGATGAAAAAAGTGATGTGGCAGAACTGCTAAGACAGTTTAAGATCAAGGAAATGGCAAATGCTTTCAACTTCCTCGAAAAAGCAATGGCTGCATTTGAAGATCAAGACCCAAATGCAGAGAGGTTTGGCAAAGTGTACAGGGGAATTGAGGATGCAGTGTCCTGCTACTGTCAAATCTATGATGAAAAGAAATATGCCGCCAAGCAGTCTTCAATTCTCCAGTTTTTCAAGAGAACTGAACGCCGAGCCACAGCCTCACCACCAGCTGCAACCCCATTCTCATCATCAACCCCTGACTCCCTATCTTCAGCCCCTGACTCCACTGCTTCAGCCTGGACTCCCCTGCTTCAGCCCCGGACTTCCCTGCTTCAGCCCTGGACTCTCCTGCTTCAGCCCCGGACTCCCCTGCTTCAGCCCTGGACTCCCCTGCCTCGGCCCCCTACTCCCCTGATGCAGTGCCTTCCACATCGCAACCCCAGTAACGAGTCAAGTTGTTGTCAGAAGGTATGTGTTAGTGACATACAGTATGCGTCTTCATTACAGTACCATACAGTAGTCGGTCATTTTATCACCGAAATAATTTTGTTGTCGTAGTGAGAAAAAAAAAAAAAGCCACCAAACTTGATGTTAGAAATGCGTACATTATTGTGCTGGTAATAATGTTGGTATTTCATATTTTACAGCAGTAATATACAGTAAACTTTATTGTATGATGAAGTATGAAAAGTGTTTGAATATGGGAATAAAATGCGTGTTGGCAGTATGATGTGTGTAAGGACGGGAGAGTGAGGTATTGGCAGCCAGACTCAGTTGTGGGTGAGGCAGTGGCGGTGTAACTCGGTTGCCGTGACGATGAGAAGTGCCGTTACCACAGAGAGTGAGCTACTGGGACGAGACTCAAAGCTAGTACAACTTATATTTTATTCAATAAATATCATCAGTTCAAATGACTGTGTTTCTTATACATACCTGTTATAAGATTATGACATGTATAGTATGCGATGTATGGTTGAAAAATCTATAAGATGCATTGCGGTAAGTATAATCATACAACGTACTTTATACAACTTGTGTTACGTTCAAAATCGGCTTACATCATGTCTCAGGAACGGAACTCTGACGTAATCCGCGCCCTTACTGTACATGTATATATATGTATACAGGCATACCCCGGTTTAACGATGCAATTGATTAAGTAAAAACCCATTGCCAGGCGGGTTATCATATCTCAGGGTAGATTTAACATGTAAAGTATAAAGATGCATTTTTGAGCCTTGGGTTTCACTCCCCCAAGTCCTAAACCCACCCAACTGAGTCCAAAAACAAGTTTCTAGCTAACCTCAACCCCCAATAGCTTTAAAACAAGCTAAACTAAGCCTATAAGCAGTTTATAACACACAAACCCAAAAGTAAAATCTGAAAATTATCAAAAATGTCTGGAAAAAATCAAACTAACTGTACCTCAAAAAGACAATGTTCACCCCTCCTATGACTAAAACACATTAATCTAAGTCTAAAAACAGTTTATAAATCAACCTAAACACAAAATTTAAGTAAAAAATATAAAAATTGGTTAAAAAAAAACAAAACCCATCATTGTTCCGGGGTTTGGCCATCTTTCGGCAGGGTAGGGTGGGATTTCTACCCCCATCGCTATGCTACATTTAGGGGTATCGTATCTTGGGGTCTGCCTATATGTACAGTAATCCCTGTACTATCCGGACTTCCACTTTCCGGATGCCCCACTTACCGGACATTGTGGGCATGGACCTTTGGAACCCAAAAAGGGCCACAAAAAGAAACAAATCCCCCCCAAAATCCTAATTTTTTCCCACCCGTTATTTGAAATTGCTATGTGGGGCCGAACAGTTGTTTACACCACGGCCCCTTCACCCCTTCCTTCCTCCCCCTTCCCCCCTCCCCTGTCAGGGTTGCCATTTGGTATTTTTCGTTACCAAATGTGGACCAATTTGGTAATGAAAAATTTATTTGGTAATGAATCAGAATGATGCATTACCAAACGGATTTTTCACATGTATAAGGATACACAGGATGGAGATGGTGGATTGTCTGCTGTCTCTGATTAAACTGCTAGCCTACATAGTGTGAAAATAATCAACATGCTGTTAATTATAAGGAGATTGATTAATATTCCACTTGTACATATAATTAGTGAAGAATAAATGCTTGCTTTACGAATTTGTTAATGAAAAGTTAAATTTGGTAATGAAAATTGAGGCGTTTGGTAATGTGGCCAAGTTTCGATCTGGCAACCCTGCTTCTCCCTCACCACCAGTTACCACCTAACTGTCATCACAAGTGGATGCTTATCGCAGTGGATGCCGCAAGTGCTCGTTTTTGTGAATAAACAGTGAATAAACTGCAATACCGCTCCACTAGACCACACGGGAATTTACAGTGTTGTGCAATGTTAAGTAATTAGAATTTAGACTGCAATGGATAAACTGTGGAGTGCAGACTGGCAGTTGAAACTGGCATGGTGCAATTAAGAGCAGAATGTGCAGTGTTAAACAGTTATAACTCAAAGTGTAAAGAATTACTGTAAGTGTAGCACAACACTGGATTACTGTACATGCTTCAAGAGCATTTTCACCTCTGCCAAAGCCTTAGAGAAGGCAGCCACAGACATCCTGTAATTACCCTGTACACAGCTGTTTTACATAACCACTTCTAATTCCTCATTCTCTGGTTCCTTTTCATTTATTTCATGCTTTATATCCATTATTGGTGTGAATAGGTTTAAATAGGTGCTATGCATGTCCGGTAGGGAGTTATTTAGGTGGCTTTCAAAGTTAGGTTGGGTTAGAGTCCTTCAGTACAAGTCCAGGAGGCTGGGGCCGACTATCCGGACGGGACCACTTTTCGGACATGCTTTTGGCTCTGTTACATTGGATAGTGGAGGGATTACTATATACACTTGGTAAAACCTCACTATAGTGGACTAACTGAGACCCAAGTCATTCCAAAGAAAGCAAAATTCTGATAGAAGCGACATCTGGATGTCCTGCTGCTAACCCGGACTTTTTCTGATATAACAGACATTAGTCCAGATCGCACCAATGGTTTTTAAACTGTTTTCACTACCAGTGCAGTCCTGTTCTGTTTTACATTCACTACAATAATCAAATGGTATACTCATTCATCATCTAATCCTGTGTTACCCAACGAGGAGCGTAGGAGCCTGGGGCAAGGCAAGTTGGTCCTGACATTTGAAGATGAAAGTGACCAGCCTCACTCATCCCTGAGTGGCATTATGTGAGCAGTGAACCCAACCACCCCTTGGATGTAAACCTGCACAGGCTCAATCTGATCGGAGTGCCTTAATTGCCCAGTAAATCACCAGGTACCATAATTTGGTTTTGTTACCACCCAGGTTTGTAAATGGTTTCCTGTTGTACAGGAAACCATTTGGTTTGTCACTCTGTGTAGAGTCACTCGTAGACAGAAGGAAGAAGAAAGACTGAAGAAAAGAAAGACAGAAAAGGAGAAGGAAAGAAGAGAGGAAAGGGCAGTCACCCTAGAGCATCGCTACATCAAGTGAGTGGATGGCGAGCACCCCCACCTACCATTATGCAAATGATATACAGTAATATATATAATAATACAGTACTGTACTGTACACTGATAAACATGTCTCTTATTTACCTCATTGTGGTGAACATAGCTGAAGTGGTGACGCAGTCCGGACTGCTTCTGGCTTTATCGAACTTTTTCCGATATACTGTAGTCTGGTAGCTCCTCGATTCCGGTAAAAGCGATTTCCAGTCTATTGAAGTCTGTTAT
The DNA here is from genome assembly GCF_032717465.1 of Coenobita brevimanus. Taxonomy (NCBI): domain Eukaryota; kingdom Metazoa; phylum Arthropoda; class Malacostraca; order Decapoda; family Coenobitidae; genus Coenobita; species Coenobita brevimanus. The sequence goes on from NC_136976.1 coordinate 64,287,142, forward strand.
ATCAAGGTTTTACTCTATGTAAAACTCATTTCATATCCAGTCTCTGTATGTGACCTTATTACTGTCCAAGCAACAATAGACTGCCTGTTGGAGAAGAAATCCCAGAATTTTCCCAAAGCCCATAATTTAGCCATTTTGACAAATGTACTCCCACCAAACACATACATAAAAGTGCACTGACATCATTACGTACAAGAAATAGCGATGAATAGAACATAATGGTAATAAGGGGCAAGTAAGTAAAATTTTAGCTCACCTCGATAGAAGAGAAAGTGGTGGTTGTTTTGAGAGTAGGGTGTCCAAGACTGTAGGACTAGTAGGGGAAATGAGCATTGCCTCAAACCCCTTTCAGGGGACTGAGGCTAGGCCTCAAAGCCCTCAATGTCACTTTTGCTACACCTCACGAGCTTTACATGAAATAACGTTGCTATCCACAGGCACACCTTCCTCACTTTACCCCCACATGTATTTGAAAACGGCTTTTCAGACTTCTTCAGCACTCAGCTCTGTACCTATGATCTTGCTGCTGTGTCTTCACCTCCATTCAACAGGATGGCTTGGATGATTTTGTCTTTAGTTCTCCTTACACTTCTGAAAATGGACTCACATGTGCATAGCACTAGCCATGTCCACCTCTCTCTCCTTAGGTTCAAGTCTTTGTAAAATTTACACTTCTCTCCCAAATTCATAGGCATTCTTTTAGCTTTACCACCAGATGTAGAGGGTTTTCGGTCTTCGGTAGCCATGATTTTACTGGGTTTACGCCGGCCAGTTACACAGGATTTGATCTCAGGTGTGGGTCAAAGACATGAGAACAGTGGTGGGGAAGATTTCAGAACACATGATTTTTCATGCACCACGACCATGATGTCACCATGTAGATATTTTGAATCTTGGTAGGGAAGAACTGAATATCGCCCAGCCATTTTGCTGCACCAAATGTATTCATCATTGCTCAAAATGGGTTGGGGTAGAGGTTGATAGTGCCATGTAAAGTGTGTTGCATGCAGATGGAAGGCATGCAGAATGAGTGTCAACTGTATATTATATACAGTTGTTGATCAACTCCAGTCTCTTCGGCCAAGCAGACCCATCAGCCAGAGGCCAGACTACCTAGGGAACAACTACTACTACCAGAAGCAAGCAATCGCCACTGCAGGGTTGACTCATGCAGTGAACCGATGTTTCTTTGCAGCAATGCCTCACAACAGTGACTGGTGGGGAAAAGTGTGTAGTTTTGGTTCCTGGATTTATGCCACATTTGCATTTCTCCCCCTGTTTACATTAGGTTTGTCACTTAGTGTAGAGAAGTGGAAAGAAGAGTAATAGAAAATGACAGGAAGGAAAGAGAGAAGTAGTAAGAAAGAAGGGCAGAAAAAGAAATATAAAGGTGAAGGATGAAGTAAGCAGCACTACATCAAGTGAGTGGATGATGGGTACCTTCTACCACCTTGGTGTACAGTTTAAGTCAGTAAAAATTATTCACCTTCTTCTTCACTGTAATGTCCAGCATGCCTCTTTCATTCAGCAGATCCTGTATACCCCCGAAAATGCAGCTGTACTTTATCATCATGTCAGGTTAACGTACCCTTGGTATTTAGTCTTTCCAAGTCATATTACACATGATGCATGTGGTAATGTATTCATACCAGAGGTGCAGAAGGGCAAAAATATACATTAGGGAGGGCAGTGATCGCCCCTGTGTAGAGTATAACTCTCATGTGTGAGGAGGCTCCCCACATACAGCTCACTCTCAACAGGATGAAGTCAAAGGCTTTTTGTCTCATTAATTCTCTCCTCTTACTGGCTTCCTTCAACCAGTGTCTCTTTGCTGCACTGTTGCATCTTTATCTCTTTCCTATCACTACTTCAGTGGTCACTGCTCCTCTGAACTGTCTGCTTGCATCCCTCCACCACTATGGCGGGTGCACATCATCCATCTAGCAACATTTCATCCCTTTTCTGTCCACCTCTTTAATGCAAGAGTTAGCTGTTACTCCCAGTCCATCATGGGGACAGGATGGATCTGTAGTAGAGCGCCTGACTTGAGACCAGTGGATTGAGAGTTCGTGCCCAGCCCAGGTAACTGCCCTGCTGGGAGAGATAGTGCTCTCCCATCACCTAGTGGGGCTATATGATCTCATCTAGCTTGGGGAATTCATTTCCCCATGTTAAAAATTCCAGTTTGCAGTCCATCATGTATGCAGTAGGTTAGCTCTGGAACTGTCTCCAGTTGTCTGTATTTCATACTGTTAGCAATCTCCAGCCTTCCAAATGCAGTGTGTCCAGGCATCTCGAAATGGATGGATCTCAAATTTGGTTCTCTGTTACCTTGATTTTATTTTTTCTTGGAGGGAACAACCTTGCAGGCTCCTGGCCTTTGGTTCCTTCCTTGCATAAAAGAAAGAAAAAAAAAAAAACGATGCTATACTGATTAGAAAATCCTTAGATTCAGAGAAGTAGGTGGGAATGGAGATAGACTTAACCCTCCCAGGAATGATGGCACGTTGCGTCATATCAGAGTTGGGCTGAAGAGTAACCGATGATGCAATTTGCGTCGTTTTGGACAAAAATATTCACCAAAAATTAAGTTTTAGCAGTAAGTGTGTCAAACTTGGGTGGATTACAGGGGAGGGTGTACATAATTTACATACATGTACAGTACATAATGTACTTACATGGTAGTTACAGGCTCAGTAATAATATAAGAGATAAACAAATCACATATTTCAGGCGATTTTTTTAGTTTTTGGCGATTTGCTTGAAAACTGTTGGTTTTATCAAAATTCTGAATACTGAGAAAGCTTGTGAAATTCTGTATCTAGACGTATGCTTAGCTCTTGCATGGTGCAGGCAAAATTTTGCACTAGTGTGTTATGAAGTTACTTGAAGCTATTTTTACACTTGAACAGTTTATTCTTGCTGCATTTCTGTACTTTTACTCATAATTTTTGTGTGTGTTTTCATTGGCTTATAGAATAAACACCAATGAAGATGATGGTATACAATTTATACCAATATAACTACTTTCTGGGGGCAAATTTGGTAGCCATAGCTGGTTTCTCCACTGTGTTCATGTCCCAGAAACTTACTGAAAACTTACAGTTCCCAAGAGAATTAATTTATTAGGTACTGTAATACTGTACAATAGATCTCTAACCCTTGAAGTATCATACACTAGGTTGAGTTCAGGGTAGTGATAATGCCCAACTAAACTATAGTCGTGGCGCACGACTCTGAGATTGTCATTATCACACTTTGGCAACCTACCATTCAAAAGTGCGTCCAATTTCATATCATGTACACGAATCATATTATTATGCATGAATATTATTATACACGAACATATTATACACAAATCACGTGTCTCATATTATACACAAAATCAGACGCATTTTTGAGTGGTATGTTGCCAGGGCACGATAATAACAACCTCCGAGTTGTGCGTCACGACTATAGTGTATGGGAAAGACATGAGAAACCACAAGGAGCTTGACCCACATCTTTCGTCTGTGTTTTTCTTATTAGGGGGTTTATGACCAACTATGAGCATCCAACAGGTTGTTACAAAGCTAAAAGCTTGTTTTCTTTCCATTAAGAGGTTGTGGAGGTACCTTACTGGTTGACTCACCTGAGCAGCAGCCAGAGCCATAGAGTAGGAAGAGTTTGGCCAACCGCCGTACTGGGCACCATCTTGCATCTAAACATCATTGACCGGGCGTATGAAAACAATACTAAAAGTACAAATATCAACCCCCTAGCCTTTTATTTCAGTACAGGTCTTTTATATATATATATACATATAAGTATACATGTATATATCTACCCATCTATCTGTCTATCTATCTATCTATCTTTCTATCTAGGGTATATATATATATATATATATATATATATATATATATATACATACATGAATAAATACACATATACAGTAGTGCACCAACTTTCGCTACAGCAGGATTCGCGGAATCCACTTTCGCGGCATGCACCAAATATTCCCTAATTTCCACTTTCGCTTGAAAAAAATCGATTTTCACGCACAAATTTTGGGTTTGGGACAATATTTTGAACTTTGAATTTCCTGCACCGCCTGCCTGCAACCCACCGCCATCTTGAATGACGTCATGTCAACACTCTGTCCACCCATTCCCGCCATTGTGTACGAGCGTGCTAGCTCCATTGTGTTGGATTCTCACGGTTCAGTGGCCTCTACTATACCTGGTAGTGTGGGGAAAGGGCCTGGTGGTGTGGGGGGAGAGCCTGGTGGTGTGGGGGGAGGGCCGGGAGGCAGTGGTGGTGATAAAAAGTGGCCGGGACATTCAAAGTCGGGAGGAAGGCGCCAATACGTCTGGCGTGGCTAAATAAGCCCGCCACGCGCCTCGGATACTTACCCCCAACATCCATTAAACACCTCAGCCTGGTCTCTGTGGTATGTTTTTCCTCATATAATGTGTACTGTACAGTTTTTATTGTTTGTATCTCATAAGGCAATGTACAATAGTGATTTGATGTACTGTATTGCAAGTGAAAATGAAAATCTGATGTTACTTTAGGATAACCGGGAACCAATTAGCCTTTTTGCCATAAAGACAATACCCCAACTTTCGCTAATTACACTTTCACGCATTATTTTTGGACCCAATTAGGCGCGAAAATTGGTGCCCCACTGTACATACATATATGGCTGATGATTATGACAGAACGTTTTTAATATATAATAACAGGAGGAAAGAAAATGAAAACCCAACCAAGGCCTCCTCTATACCCACCTAACAAGTATGAATAACATTGTTATAGCTTGAAAATCCCGTACAAAAGCTGCTAGGTCCTTGAATGTTTTAATTTTCTTCCCCACTACTTCATTTATTTTCATTCATTCATTCATTGCCAGACGCCATGTATCCCAAACGGGGTGGCCAACGGCTCAGAGTTAATTGTTTTACAGGGAGGGGCACTAATCCTTCACCAACCCCACTTGACACGTAGGGAGAACGTTATGCCAACAGCATCTGGTGTTCCCAGGCGGTCACCCATCCAAGTACTAACCAGACCCAATGTTGCTTTATACATTATTATAACACTTATCTATATACGGAGTAAAAATATTTATATACAGGACATACTATAACCTACAGCCTTAAAGTAGTGTACGTTGAAGAGGTTTTACTTACGCTTCATTACAGCGAATCTTATAACCATGCTTTTGCTTCCTAATTCACCTCCAGACTTACAGCGATGAGCCTTATTTTTGCAAATGTTTTTTGGTGTAGATATGAAGGCTTACAGTGAATAATCTCCTCAGCTATTTCTTCCTAATGCCCTGCGCGCACACACACACACACACACACACACACACACACACACACACACACACACACACACACACACACACAAATATATATGTATATATATTCCTTAGTTTACATGAAACCGAACCGAAAACAAATAAGTAACTATCAGCCTGTCTAATAAGTTTATTACGTCTCAGTCTACGGCAATAGTTAGAACGGACAGGAGTCTTAAGAGACAGACACACAGGCGGATGAACAAAAAAATTAGAGAGAATGAGAACAGATTTACATGCAGAACACACATAGGAATTGTTGTGTGGTGTCCAGTCTTTCTGGCTGACTTTAATTTCCCATTCTTTTCTGCTTGTGGGATCTCTAGGAAACCTGTACAGTATCTTACCCATACCTGTGCGGTTGGAACATCGCCAGGCTGCACAGTATTCCATCTCGTGGTCAAATATAGGTATATTGCAGGTGATATGACCATAGAAAGTGTAGCATCCCCCTTGATCTCTGTGCTTTCTTATGGCAGTCAGGGAAGTGAGGAGGTGAGGTGAGGATGCAATATGGCGCCCATATGTCACGTGACCGGTTCTCAGCCAATCACAGGCGAGCGCGTGAGGTGAGGTCTGAAACCGAGTTGGCCAAACTCTTCTTATTCTATGGCTCTGGCAGTAGCAACCCCCCCCCTCCCCTCTTTCTCTCTATTGCTCCTTCCTATGTGATAAGTGAGCTCATCAAATATCATGGAACAGGTTTGCAGGAAGAATCATCTCAGAGAATACGCAGGAAAAGAGAGAGAATTTAAGCACCATTTTCACAACATTTTCAAAACCATGCACACATACAGACAACCCTTAAGGAGGCATCAGACAAAATACTGTACAGGTAACACAAGTACAGTGAAATTATATCACGTCCATTAACTACATATGGCCATGTCAATACAGATCCCCCTTGCTGTAAACGCACTTGTATGCAATAAGAGTGCGAGAGACTTTACCCTATCTCCTGAAATGTCTCTACAACCTTGTTATAACAGAGGAAATATTATGTTGATCATGCACACAGAGCTATGGTAACTACGTCATCTGCCATTTATGTTGCAAGTAGCTTCTCATATCCTGTGGTAGAGGAAAGGGAGAGGTTGTATTTTGGATTTACTCCAAAGGATGAAGGACCCTTGCTTTGTCTTTTTTCATTGTATATGAAATGAGAAATGGGTTTTGATAGTTATGGTGTATTTTCTTGATATTTAGGCAATTCTGTTACTTGTACCTAAAGTGGATCCAGATGAAGCTGATAAATGTTGTATCCTAACAATTAACACATTTGTAGAATGTGGATAATATTATGGTTGATGCATCATGGCACTTTGAAAAAAAGTGTAATTTTTTCTTGCCATACATTGTTTTCTTATTGTGTATTTCTCTTTTCCTCTTTGCATCCTAGGGACCCTGATGGCCTGCGCTGCTTCTACTATCTGGTACAAGATCTGAAGTGCCTTGTCTTTTCTCTGATTGGACTTCATTTCAAGATAAAGCCAATCTAATTTACTTCTGAGTTTCAGTTGTAAAAGCCAAAATGTATGGCTGGATGTGTCATATGTTTGTTTCATGTATGGAGAAAAAGTTCATAACTTGTAAAAAGTAGTATGTTCATCTCACTCAGTTATTCATTAAAAAAAAAAAAAAAAAGTTTACATTTTTGTGAATCACATTATTAATTGAGTTTAGTAAAAGGTTACAGTATTTTGTAATTGCCGTTAATGATGATTAAAGCTTTTATAGAGCAACATGGACATACTGTATTTTTTATTTACCCTTTCTGTTGTTGTTGCTTAAATCCAGTCTGTGTGGCTGAGCAGACACATCAACTGCAGGTAAACAACTGCTTCTGTGTGACTCTGACAGTTACGGTACAGTACACAAACCATGTAAAAATCTGGAATCCTTCGTGGTAGACATCGCCTCACAAGGGTTAGACCAGAGTCCTTTCCATGGTAAGGTGCAGGGAAGTATGGGAAGTTTTGGCTCCTGGGTGGATACAATAGGTGCACCATCCATATTGCACAGTGCCACCACATGTAGGCTTCCCTTAAGTGCCAGTCTTCTTTGTAATAGTCTGTAATTCAGATGTGTTTTGTTAGCTGGTATTTGAGCTGTGTAATTTTAGGATAAATGTTGCATAATTAGGCACTAGAGTTGCATGCTGTACACAGTAGTGTCATTTTGGCTTAGCTTGAGGGAGAGAGACTGCGTGTGTGCACACTCTAAGTTGCACCTACTTGTATTTATCCAGGATTGAGTTAGTCTTGAAATATCCCGTGTTCTTACAATTATATTATACATTTCTTTTAATGCTGTATTTGAATGTTTTCACTGCATAATGTCATCTGGTAGCTAGTTCCTTGGGCTGGCAGCTCTTATTGGCAAACTACATTTTCTAACATTATTGTGTGATGTGCTGGAGGTGGAGTTGGAGCTAGCTCTGTGACTAGGGTAAGGAGTGGTTAAAGAAAGTTCAGGGAGCTGTTGCCTTCTGACTTTGAGATGGCTCTCCCTCCATGCTAAGGGATCTTTATATGCAGCATGTAATAGGAGTGTAATGTTGTATAGTTGTGAGACCTGGGCAGTAAAGGAAGAGGATATTTGTAGGCTCAAACTTATAGAAATAACAATGATTAGACGGATGTGTAATGTGTTAGTGAATGTGAGTCCTGGGGGGGCTAAGTTTACAAAAGAAATGTTGAGAGGACGGAGGGAATCGAGTGTAATGGTACTGTGATTAGGATGGGTAGATTTAGATGGTTTGGGCATGTTGAAAGGATGGAGGGTGACGGGTGTGGAGGGTAAGCAGTGTGAATGTCGGGGGTACGGCTGCAAGAGGCAGACCAAAGAAGACCTGGGTTGAGTCCACAGCGAATGGCCTCATGGATAAGGGACTGAGTAGGAAGGCTGCCAGTGATCAAGCAGCATGGAGAGATACCATTGGGTGACCAAGGTCGACGCATGTCAGCATGTTGGAGCCTTTATAAAGCATATGGTACGAACAATTTTATGTAGCATTCAACTGTTTTTGCTTGACCTTTTTGCAAAAATTATGCAGTCCTTCATGACAGCTTTGTCCCTGGTACACAGTTTTTCCTAGTAATGATAGTGTCAGTCTTTTCTGGCTGTCCTTGTACAGTAACTTAAAATCCTCAAACATAGCAAATACTGTAATTTATGGCAGAATTTTGCACTTTCTGAGGTTTTATTACTTCATCCATCCATCCGTATGTTGCCCCATGAGAAGTGTAGCAGCCTGGGGCTAGGCAAGTTGGTCCTGACATTTAAGATGTGAGTGACCAGCCTCATTCATCCCTGAGTGGTATTATGTGAGCAATAAACCCCAGCCACCCTGTGGATATAAACCTACACAGGCTCAATCCGACTGGGGCGCCTTAATCACCCACTAAACCATCAGGCGCCATAATTTGGTTATATGGTTACCACTCGGCATAGGAAATGGTTTCCTGGTGTACAAGAAACCATTTGGCTTGTCACTCAGTGTAGAGTCACTCATAGGCAGAAGGAAGAGGAAAAAATGAAGGAAAGAAAGTCAGGAGAGGGAGTGTAAAGTTGCCCATAGGCAAAAGGAAGAGGAAAGAATGAAGGAAAGAAAGGCAGAAGATCTAAGAATGAATATCTGATCTACACAACTTCTTCCCTTCCTAAAGCCTCCCTGATCTTCTCCAACTAATTCCTCTGTTATTTCCCTAGTTCTGTCAATAAGTATCCTATCGTATACTTTTCCTATTACACTAAGAAGACAAATGCCCCTATAATTACCAAACACTTCTTTTTCCCGTTTCCCTTTGTATAAGGGAATAATTATACCTGACTTCCAATCATCCAGGACTTTACCTTCCTTCCAGGCCAATTTGCACATCTTCCACATCCATTCTACTACTATCTCTCCCCCATGCTTCAGCATTTCACCACACACTCCATCAATTCCTAGGGCTTTCCCCATTTTGACTTTCTTCAATGCTTCCACAACTTCCATCCTACTGATTTCATCCTGTCTTCTTACCTCTCTCCTTCTCCCAGACACTTATACTTGCATTACTTTCATTCTCTATGTTCAACAGTTTATTAAAGTGTTCTCTCCATCTGCTCACTGTTTCTTCCTTCTCAACTAGTAATCTACTATATTTATCTTTCACTCCCCTACTAACTTCATTGCCAACTTGTCTGACCCTCTTTACTTCTTTCCAGAACATTTTCTTACATTCCCTCCACTTCACACCCAAATTCCTTCCAAATTCCTCATCCACTTATTTCTTACTCTCTCTTACTAATCTTTTCACCTCTCTCTTCCTTTCTACATATAGCTCTTTTTTCCATCTCTCAGCTTCTTGCATGCCCCTATTTCTCATCCATTCATTATATGCTTTCTTCTTTTGTGCCACAGCCTGTCTCACCTCTTCATTCCACCATGCTGTTCCTTGCACCCCTTTTCGTCTTCACTTCACCCCACACACCACCTCACATGCTGCACATATTTCCTTTGTGAATATCTTGCACACACCTTCCATGTCCCCCATCTGCTCCAATTCATATTTACCCAATCGTTCCTCCACTTCTCTCTTATATTCTGCCTTTTTCTCATCCTCTTGTAACTTTTCCACTCCATACATCTACTCCTACCTCCTGTCCTTCCCTTCTTCTATTTCTCCATTTTACTTGGACCTTGATTCTGACCACCACCAAGTGGTGGTCAGAAAGTCCACTCCCTCAACTTCTATATGCTCTTGCATCCATTACACATCTTCACATCCTTTCATTCACACACACATAATCAATCAGTGCCTTCCTTTCATTCAGTTCACCATCCACCCTTCTCATCACTCGCCATGTATACCTGTGGATCATTTTGTGCCTGAAGAGGGTATTGGTTATCACCAACCCCCTCCTGGCACAAATGTCCACTAAAGCACTCACATACACTATCACATTCTCATCTGTTTCAACAGGCACACCCCACTTAACAACTACTCCATCCACCATCACATTCCCTACTTTACGATCCGTATTACCGATCAAAAACACTCTCTCATTCCTGTCAAACTTTTCCATGCACACTTCCACATTTGTCCAGAACTCTTCTCTCACTCTGCTTGCACGATCTTGCGTTGGCGCATACACGCACACAATCGCCCACATTTGTAGTCCAACTTTCAGTCTTACCCACACAATCCTTGAACCAACTGATCCATACTCTCTTATATATATATATCATCATCAGACATTTGAGTATCCACTGCAGGACCGGCCTATCCCAACCGAAGTCGGGACAATACAGCCAATGTATCTCTACCAAGTGGCTTAGGCTGTCTAGTAGAGATTGTATGTAGGGTGAGAAGTGCTTGTAAGTGTGACTGTAGTGTTGGAGTGGCTTTGGATGTGTGTGTAGTCTGTGAACCAAGTGTAATCGGCCCGTGCAAGCCGACTGGGTGCAAGCATACTTTATAGTAAGCGACACTGGTTCAACCACAGCACCCCTTGTGTCCGCCAATGCAGTACGTGGCCGGGTGAACATTCCCAAAGTTTATTACCCTGGCGGGGCGCGAACCCTGGTTCACTCGTGTACGAAACGCACACTCTACCACTGTACCACAGAGGCTCCATATATATATATATATATATATACAGTAGAGAGAGAGAGAGCCTCTGTGGTGCAGTGGTAAAGTGTGCATTTATGTACACTGAAGAACAAGGGTTCGCACCCCGCCAGGATAATAAACTTTGGGAGTGTTCTGGCCAAGTACTGCATCGACGGACATCAGGGGTGCTGTGGTTGAACCAGTGTCGCATACTATAAAGCATGCTTGCACCCAGTCGGCTGGCGCAGGCCAATTACACTTGGTTCACAGACTACACACACATCCAAAGCCACTCCAACACTACAATTACACTTACAAGCGCTTCTCACCCTACATACAATCTCTTACCTTGGTAGAGATACATTGGCTATATCGTTTCTGCTTCGGTTGGGATAGGCCGGTCCTGCAGTGGACACTCAAACGGCTGATGAAATGAGATGACATATATAATATATATATCCATCCATCATCCAATCCTACATTGCCCCATGAGGAGCATAGGAGCCCAGGGCTAGGCAGTTGGTCCTGACATTTAAGATGAGAGTGACAAGCCTCACTCATCCCTGAGTGGCATTACATGAACAATAAACCCCAACCATCCCTTGGATATAAACCTTCACCAGCTCAATCCGACTGGAGCGCAATAATTACCCACTAAACCACCAGGCGCCATAATTTGGTTATATGGTTACCACCCAGTGTAGTAAATGGTTTCCTGGTGTACAGGAAACCATTTGGCTTGTCACTCAGTGTAGAGTCACCCACAGGCAGAAGGAAGAGGAAAGAGTGAAGGAAAGAAAGAAGAGGGAGTGTAAAGTTATCCATAGGCAGAAGGACAAGGAAAGAATGAAGGAAAGGAAAACAGAAGAGGATGGAGGAGAGGAAAGGGCAGACAACTGACAACAGCACTACATCGAGTGAGTGGATGGTGAGCACCACCACCTACCACGAATATATATATATATATATACCCACCGCAAATTGACTTAGGACCTACTCAGAAAGTTGCTATGGGAGAGTTATCTGTCTTTGCTTTGTGTTTCCACCTCTACCAAGTGAATTTTTTGGTCAAGAAGTAACTGGGAACTCCTCTGGTGTTGGTGGGAGGTGGTGAAACACTCAGCACATTAGTGCTTTCCCAGAAGCGAGGGTGGGAGTATATGTTCCCATTGCTCCGAGCTTGCACCTCCCTCTATTTTCATATGCATTACTGTTTGCCCTGTTATTCTCCTAGAGTGGAGTTGTCATGCCTGGGAAGTACTGCTCAAGGGATGAGAGGGTCCCTGTCATTGCATGGAGGCAGGATAATGTCCCTATCAACACGATTTGTGTATGTACTGGACGCGCAAAGTTGACTCATGAAGATTCTTGCTGCAGCGCGTGCCTGCCACCTGACATACCAGAGAACATGCATGGCGTTGGAAAGAAGAGGGCTAGTTCCAGAGGTACAGATACGCTTCTGAAGAGGGAAGTAATCAAGAATTCTCGACTGACAGCAGCAGAATTGAAGAGAATGCATCCCCAGCTGTTACAAGATGTCTCAATTCGAACTATCCAACACCGCTTGCAGAAGGAGCTGGGTTTGCCAAGCCGCACCACAGCCAAGAAATCGCTTCTCACTGACTGCATGAAGAAGCAGTGCATTCAGTTTGCCAAGAAGTATGCACACTGGACATCTGATGAGTGGAGAAAAGTTATGTTTTCCGATGAAAGCACGTTTCAAGTGTTCCAGGTGCATTCCGCCAAGGTTTGTCATCCTGCCTCCCGTAGTCGATATGACCCTGCTTACACGGTGCTGACTGTTAAGTATCCACAAACAATAATGCTATGGGGGTGTTTCTCAGGTGAAATGGGAAGGGAAGGCCTCTGCTTTTGTCCTAAGAACTTGATGATGAATGGTGGCCAGTACATTCAAGTTCTGAATGATCATTTGTTAAACTTTTTTGCTCTTCATGGGTACGACTTTTTCATGCACGATTCAGCTCCAGGTCACAGGTCAAGAAAGCTGACAAAATGGCTTCAGGATAATCGGATTGAGGACCTCGACTGGCCTGGCAACAGTCCAGATCTAAATCCGATAGAAAACTGGTGGTCAAAGATGGAGAAAATCATGGCAGAGAAGAAGACACCCAATTTGGACAACCTCAAGACTGAGCTGGCAAATGTTTGGTGCAATGCAATGTCCTAGATTACTTAAGAGATCTAAGTGATTCCATGCCAAAATGCATCCAACTGGTCTGAAAAACATGGGAAACATGATTTCAGATTAATTAATGGCGTTTCATGAACAAACATTGTGACATATTATGATTTCTGTTTTGAATTCCTTGTGGGGGAAAGTCCTAAGGCAATTTGTGGTATATATATATATATAATAGGCACCAAACATAACTTCCATTATTTATAACTAATTTTGTAGTAAGTTTATATATATATATATATATATATATCGTGGTGCACTGGAACATTTCTGATCAATCACGAGACGCGGGGCTTTGTCACAGGCCATGGCAACAAACTGCTTTGTCCCAGGCTGGGTGAGGCCGCTGCGCTCACCTCACCGCAGTTTACCAGCAACCCCCGCACAGTTCAGATCTTCTCTCCAGGTGTGTGCAATTACCTTGGCATTACAAACTTTTTTGTGCCTTTTCTGTAGAAAATAAGTAAACCAATCGTTCACCGTGCCTAAAGTGCAGGAAATAAAGGAAAGGGTGAGGCTTTCCATGGGCCAGGAATTAGAAATAATCTCGAAGCATCACGCCTGACATGTTTGGGGGGCTGTGTCAGGCATAATTATACAAACAAGTCATATCCCCCCCATTTGGAGGTGATTTTTTTTTATTGTTTTATTTGTTATTATTACCGTATTCTTCATCTTATTGTGGGTTCTGACTGTTCCGTGTGTATCATTATGACTAGCATAGGCAGCATGTGTGTGTGTGTGTAGCAAAAAAAAGCTATATAGTAGCAACTGTGTATAGACTTCAGGTCATGAGTTAGGGAAGAAATATGGGAAAAACAGCAAATTTCCAGAAAATTCCATTCCATCTATGGTTTTGGAACGGAAGCTTGAAAAAGTGGAATATTTGATAAAACGGAATAGGGGTTGGCTGAATTATTCCATTACATCAAGCTTTTACTGTACCAGTATATATATATATATATATATATATATATATATATATATGGCGAGTGATGAGAAGGGTGGGTGGTGAACTGAATGAAAGGAAGGCAATGATTGATTATGTGTGTGTGGATGAAAGGATGCGAAGATGTGTAATGGATGCAAGAGCCTATATATATATATATATACAGTATACAGTATATATACAGTATCATCATCATCTGGACCTCCTTTCCCACCCAAGGGCAGGGTGAGGATATACTTATATATATATATATATTACTTTTTCACTTCCATGCTCACTTCCCTGTTTCTTATCACTGCTTTTAAGGAACCACCAACCCTGCTTCCTTGTTGTACCCTTTCAAGCACTTCACTCTCTAAACTTCCATCCTTAATCATCACACTACCAAAGTCCTTAAATGCACTCACATTTTCCATTTCCTCATCATCCAACCTCACTGTACATTCACTACCTTCACTTCTCTCAAAGACCATAACTTTGCTCTTCCCTACATTCACCTTTAGACTATGAATACCAACCTACAAAAAAAAAAAAAAACTTGTATTTATTTCTCTATCTATCTATTGATATATATATACAGCGTATCAGTGAATATACACTGGATATAGAGAACTGTATACAGTAATATCAAGAAACAGTAATAAATAAGTTCCTGCTAAAGATTCTGTCTGTACACAAAATATTACACTCAAAATATATATTTGATATTTCGTATGACATATAGGCACATATTACTAAACAAAACTACAACTCTTTCATTATAAAAGAAACTGTATTTGATTTTTTCTTCTACAATCAGCTATTGCATACTGATTAAGATAAAGGTTTTATATCATGACAAACATAACTATTGTAAAATGGAATGTTCTAATTTGTGCTTGACAGTTTTCATGTGTGTGAGGTCATCATGGAATGTAATGCATTATTATTACAGATTCTTAGCTGAAAAATCATAAACCTAAGTGAATGTGGTCTACATAAGTAAATGAATGCAGTCTACATATCTTAGCACCATGTATGCAATATGGTCTCCATTATTTTTAAAAAAAAAGAAAAAAAAGAAAAGAAAAAAGGCTGCCTGCACAGGTAATATAATTCACTAGTTAATTATCATTACTGTCAGATTTTACAAAGCAACATACCTTCTACGTATCTTGGCTTCACAATGCCATGAATTTTAAAATGAAAGATTTTTACCCATATACTGAAAGTGTTGTTCTACTTAAAGTTCTTCTGAATAAACAACTTTTCCACTAGTGGGTATAATTCTTTTACATCTGCTTAATCGATGTACAAATTATTATAAACTATAAACACTTCCATTATGATATTCTCTGTAATGCAAGCTTTACTAAACATTTTCAAAACTTACTTTTCCTGTCCGTATTATCTTTAGGATCTGCTGGTAGATTTGTTCTGATGAATGAATTACACTTAAGGAGTATGCATAAAAACTGTGTGTGGCCTTGTTCTATGTGCTACAATACAGTCTACTAAAACATCAGTACAAACTGGAGCTCAGTTATTGGTATAAATATAAAATGTTTAATATATCTAATCTCTGCTAACCATGTACAGTCACCCCAAGAAGTGATGGCAGAGTTTCAGACTGCTTCAGATATATACTCTGAACTGCCATGCCTTCCGTGAAAACTTGTTGAATTAGAGGTAAAAATTTTTGTAATTTATCATGTCATTTTGTAAAGAAAAGAAAAGAATATGTAGTATATCACGCTAAGAATTATGAGAAATGAATAACATGAGGCAATAATATATTAGAAGCTAGCCTGTAACATATGTTTTCCCAATCTGAATGTGTAATGTATTACTCCGCATGTGGTGCACAGTATATCCCCGTGCTCATGTTAAGTCCCAGGATTTCAAAGACTGATTATCTAGTTTCAAAGGCCAACCTAGGAAAATTCTTGTGAATGCAATATGCTACTTGCTTTTCAAATGCTATGGTGATGATACAGGAACGATAAGGATGTCGCAAAAATTAAATTATTCTTTGTAAGGATACCCTACCCGAAGCTGCAGATAGACCTTTTCTGCCTCTTATTCCATGCCTCCCCTAGCATATCATAAATGTAATTATCTACTTTATTCCCTATTGAAGCAAAATTACTAGGTATGATAGATTACACCTAAACATGGGCTTACAAACTATCGCAATGCAAAAGCACATACTTGTTCAATCTTTTCAGTCTGGAATATCTTTTTTTTTTTTTTTTTTTTTTTTTTTTTTTTAATAACCACTATGTCCTGCCTAACTGAAAATGCTGATTTGGAAGTTTTGAACTCACTGATATGTTTATTGCATTTTCATACTCTTGCCAGTTGTTCAGGCACTGAGGATACTAGACTATGACACAAGTTTGCATTCCGACTCCCGGCAAATTTGCAAAGTTCTTTTATACCGTATTTCATTCACTGATAGTTCTCAGGCTTATACTAAGTCTTCCATAGACTTTTCTTTGTGGGAAAATGGCCAAATGCAGCATAACAGCTGCATGTATGTGAGTAAAAGTTGTCTTTATTCATACTTGTTGATGAAGCCATTTAAAATAGCACACTAAATTACGCCGCATTCCCAATTTCCCGCTTTCTGTCGTCATCCATGAAGACAACAAAAATGGAAATAAATAACTTTTAACTATTCGCTAGTATTCTAACGATAAATATCTTATAAATAAAGATGACAGATTTTCGTTGTTTACTGATGGCCTTTTCTCTTCAGCCCTACGCTACGCAAAATAATTGCTTACTGGCACACTAGAATTAAACCCTGCAACTTATTCCTGACTGTCCTTGAGCGATAGTTCTGAAATATTAATTAGTTCCATTTAGGGTTTCTTATTATTGTAACTAACAAACTCTTTCCTAAAAATTTTGAAATGTATAAGTCATTTACCATTTACTTATTGTTTTCTATTACAATTTTACACTATAGGTGTCATCTTGCAAAGATATAAGAGATGTATTATCCATTATCACTAACCAAAACCTTCTGGATACCCAGCCATCACCTCTTAGGCCGACTGTACTAATTTGATTTCCTTGAACACGTACATTACAAAGTGCCAGCATATAATATTGTAACGTCATATACTGGTCCAGAAATAGAAACCAACTGTCTGTAGTTTTGAGTCCCTTGACAGATTTACTAAATTTGATCTATGAGAGGCAGGGAACATTCAACAAAATACTGAGAGTTTGGTTTCTTTTTCAGACTCCACATAATTGGAAATGTAAATCATTAAAAAACAATGGAATCATTAAAAATAAGCATTATCATATGAAGTAAACAGTACAAATCAGGTACTATACACAACAGCTGTCTTGATATAAATTTAAAGCAATTACAGTGGATTCTCAACCTTCATGATATACATGACTTGCATCTACTATTATCAAGGTAATATGAAAGACTCTTGGCTTGCATCAACTAGGTTAAATTTTTAATGCATGTGCTGAAAGATGGATAACAATAAATAAATAAATAAACAAGTGTTACGAACACATGGACGCATGCACTCACGCATGGATGGACGGACAGACCAATCACTTAATGCCTCCTCCACCATAGGTGGGTAGAGGCATAAGAAAAAAATCAATAAATAAAACAAGTAATAACCACCAGATTTAAGTATATTGGCACAGTATGTCACTTATATACACAACTGGACATCACCTAAGCACTGAGAAAATTGGGTGTGCATCTCGACCATGGCATGTTTGTGTCCATGCTTATGGCTCACCCGTCCACTCTGTTATTAAGAACACTCCCTGTGTGTTCAGTAATGCTGCTGCACATGCAATGCCTTCTAAAGACCAGAAGGACTTTTTCAGTCACTGTGAATACAAAGTGAATCAATAAGGGAGGCTGGCTAAAGAGGAGTACAGTATTAGGAGGAAATCTGGAAATTGGTTAAGGACTGAGAACTGTTGCCTCTCAAACTGTAAATGTCAACTGATAGACTGGAAAAGGAGATGTAACCATCTGCCGGATGCTCAAAAATTTAAGGGTGAGTAGCCAAACTGAGGTTTGCATTAATGTGTCCCTATTATAATAGTCCATGTCCAACATGCCCATGGCTACAGGTGAAGCCAGGATCTGGTGTAAAAGGTCTTCAAAGCTTTCCTGTGGTGGCAGGCAGACTGACCAACTTGGGAATAACTGAAAGTGAAAAATTCGGGATACCAATATTTATGTACCGTCCTTTGACTTTGGAAGCCTTAGATGTCAGGTTTGGAACTGAGGTACCGGTATGAACTGAGGAACTCTGTGGAGTAACTCCAAATGCACCAGTACCAAAATCAATAATACAGATGATAGAATACACAGTTCTGAACACACGACAGCTTCAGAGTTCCTCTACAAAGCACCTCATATTGCTTTTATGATGCTGCTCCGTGGAGGAATTCTGAATGCACCATGTGTAAAATAAATTTGTTGAATAACTTCCATTCCCTCAGTTTATTAAGCTGAGCACATATGAGTTAGTTCACAGAGCTCCTAGGTTCTTGTAAGAGTACCTCTGTGATTCTTGTGGACATTCTGAATCCAAAGTCTCTCTGGGATGGCAAAAGGAAGGAAGAAGCAGAGACGATACAATACAGCAACACATTTACAAATCAAGCATGAAGTATATGTTCCTCTAAGAAACATGCAATGTCTGTAATAAAATTAGATTCAGCAGTGCTAAATGTGAAGGTTGGGGGCTGCCACAAGTACACAGGATTAGGAAAGAATGGATGGAGAGGGAGGTTACCAGAAAGTTGCCAGTCTATGTGAGACCACGCATATTGCAGAGATCGTCAGCTACCCCTTTCCACAGTGTGTTAAGTTCTGCCAAGGCCACATTAAGAAGTAAAGGCCTGAGGAAGTCCAACAACCACATCTGGGATCCAAGTAAACACGAGATAAGCAGCAGGATCTGTAGGAGAGGGAGTTGAATGGACACTAATTTAGTTGCACCCTAACAAGGAAGCAGAGAAATGTCTCTATCCAGGGGCGTCTGCATGATTTTTTGTATGGATGGGCAAAATAAAAGAAATTATATGTGCGGTTATATCAAAATACACACACTCCAAATAGGCATAGGCATATACTTACATAGTTACATGACTTACACCAAATGCATAGTGCCAGAATGCATGAATCAACTCAAATCACTCAATCATTCTTGAACAAGAACTGAAGCCATCGAATTCCAAGGGGGGGCAACTGCCTCCTCTCTGGATGCCCATGTCTCTTATCCTCCCCAGAACAGACTTGCTTCAATACAAAGCAAGTAATTACTGATAGAAACTAAAAACTAAAATCATTGTAAAGCTTTACATCCTGGTTTCTACTCAGCCTATATAATTTCAGCATTCATTCAAATGATGTCCTCAAAAGAATTCAGCAGAAAGGCTCACAAACTCTGAAAATGATGCTAGTGGATAACTGCCAGAATATATTTGATAAAAGTCAGATAGGGTCTGAAAACTGAAAATTATTCAGAAAGAAATATCATCAGAAAGAAAATGGAGTCAGAGGGGTAACTCCACTTGCAAAAAGCAAGCTTCAACAAATGGTACATTATTGTGATAGAACCAAGAATAAAAAATATGTGGCACTGCCATTCAGATCACGGTAGTATGAAAAACTGAATCTGTAAAACCCCTGGAACCTGTGTTTTACACAGAGGTAAATAGGAATGTGAAGCAGAAAGTGAAAGCGGAAAGAAATGTGATGGTGTGAAGGATGTAGGTAGTAGAATATTAACTCATGGAAAGGAAGTAAGGAACAGATGGAAAGAATATTTTGAAAGCCTGATAAATGGGAATAGAGAGAGCAGAGCAGCTGTAAACATGATTGGTTTTGGGGGTGTGCAGAGAAGGAACGCAGTACCAGGAAAAGTGACACTCGCACAGGTGAAAAGTGCTGTGAAGCGGCTGAAAAACGGGAAAGCAGCTGGGATTGATGAGGCGTATGCAGAGATGCTTAAGTGTAGTGGAGAGAGTGGTATGAAGTGCTTGTTGGAGATATGTAAGATGGCATGGATAAGAGAAACTGTGCCTGCTGAGTGGAAGAAGGCTGTGATTGTACCCCTGTACAAAAATAAAGGTGAGCGAAGTGAGTGCAAAAATTATCGTAGCATAAGTTTATTGAGTGTGGTAGGGAAGGTATATGGAAGAATTATTATACAGAAAGTAAGACAGATATCAGAAGTCCTAGTGAGTGATGAATAGGGTGGCTTTAGGAGTGGCAGAGGATGTGTGGACCAAAAATTTGCAGTGAGACAGAGAGTAGAGAAGGCTTGTGAGAAGGACTATAAGGTGTTTATGGCATTCATGGATCTGGAAAAAGCATATGACAAAGTGGACAGAGAAGGATTGTGGAAAGTTTTGCACATGTACGGTGTAGAGGGTAAGCTGCTAGGTGCCGTCTAGAGTTTTTGTGACGGTAGTGAAGCATGTGTAAGGGTTGATGGGCATCTAAGTGAATGGTTCACGATCGGTGTGGGCGTGTGACAAGGTTGTGTGATGTCCCCATGGTTGTTCGATGTATATATGGATGGGGTGATGAGAGAGGTAAAAACATGAGTAATGGAGAGAGGAATGGCACTGATAGTGAATGGTGATGGATGGAATATCTCAAATTTGTTGTATGCCGATGATGCAGTACTGCTTGCAAGTACTGGACAAGAACTTAGTAGGCTAGTGCAGAGCTTTGCTGATGTCTGTAAGCGTCGTGCCTTGAGAGTAAATGTGGAAACGAGTAAAGTGATGGTTACTGAGAGAGAAGGTGACTCCCTGTGTGATGTAACTGTGAATGGTGAGAGACTGGAATTGATGAGAGAGTTCAAATACCTGGGTACAGTGACAGAAAAGAGAGGAAAATATGCAAAAGAAGTGGAAAGCAGAGTGGCACAAGGAAGAAAAGTAGCTGGTGCAATGCAGGCCTTGATAAGAAACGGAGGCTTGAGTGTTGCAGCTGCACTTAGCTTACATGAAGGAGTGTTAGTGTGCCAACTTTAACAAATGATTGTAAGACTATGGCGTGGCATGAAAATGAAAAGTCAAGAGTAAGAGCAGTGGAGATGGGACTGCTGAGGAATGTATGTGGAGTGCAGAGGGTGGATAGGATACGAAATAATGTGATTCGTGAAAGATGCAGAGTGAGGAAGTCGGTGGACACCAGAATCGAAGAGAGTGTACCAAGATGGTATGGTCATGTGGAGAAAATGGATAACAATAGAGTGGTGGAAAAGATATATCTGAGTGAGTTTGAAGGAGGGAGGAGGCAAGGTAGGCCAAGGAGAAGGTGGAGAGATATGGTGGATGAATGTGTGAGGAAGAGAGGTTTGGAAGTTGGTGGGGCTAGGGAACTGACAGGAGATTGAGCTGGTTGGATGAATGTTGTGAGGAGAAGTGCATGATTAGGGATTTTGGCACCCCTTTTTAACATGGCAGAATCTGGACTGACTCTATCGGACATGATTATGTGAAGCTACAGATCGTGGTGAATGTTTTTGGCATATCCGATAGAGCCAGGATTCCGGGGGCTTGAATGATGAGTGAATGGAAGCGTGGCCCATTGGACTGGGCAAATTTGGGCTGTTTGGACATTGCTACTCCTCACCCTGCCCTAGGGTGGGAAAGGAGGTCCAGATGATGATGATGATGACGATGATTTTTTTTTTTTTTTTTTTTTTTTTTTTTTGCACATGGTAAAACAAAACTCATTACAGAATAAAATGAAACCCTACCCCATTACAGCGTGGTGTGAACACTTACCTGTTGAAAATATAAAATACAGAACTATAAGGTATTGCTATTTGTAACATGAGGAGCTGCAACAATCGCTGAGACAGATGCACAGGGATTGGTAAGGCCTAGTTTGGCTAAATACCACCTACCATCTGGATGGCTGGAAGTGGCTGCACCATGGCTGTTTACCGAATGCATAAAATACAAAATGCATAAAAGAAAGCTGTGACATCTGTTTCCAAGAGATGAAACATTTTACGGGGGTGCAGAACGAGGAAAGATGCACCACCCGGTGCAATGAGCTACTGTATATTGAAGCCCGACTAGGTGTGTTAGAGAAGTATTCTCAAGGGTCAGTGGACAGGTTAGCAGGGGAGGAGGATCCACATGGCTCAAAGGATTGTCTCCCAACTCAAGAGTGCAAAAGACCCAAGACTGAGTCTCCACTGGTGGTAGAATGTGAATTTAAATCAAGATCACACAATCTCCCACACTTTCCATTTCTCAAGATTTTTTTTTTTTTTTTCCCAACCCTGGGCAAAGGCTTCAGGGCCTATTCCCAAATCAAATTACTGTAATACAAAACATACAATAAGATGATGGAGCAGCATGGGATCTGTGTGATGTGTCTGACAACTGACATGTACAGTGGACTATGAGCTCATAAGCTGGGATGTCCCTTCCCCTGACACCTAGTCAGAACTCTAAGAAGGAAGGACACCTCTGGAGTGCAACAATCTAACCATGAGTTCCATCCTTGGACAGAGGAATGTTCCATGGGTAGGACACCTCTGAACTTTGCTTCAACCAACAATAGAGAAAGCATGGAACTGATGAGCACAGGATGCTCTGCAATGAGGAGCTGACAGAAAAGGGACAGGTCAAAAATAGGCACAGCATAATGCCTCGGGTGCAGCAGGGCAGAGAGGAAGGGTTAAATGGCTAGTCCATCACCTGGGAGAACTATGTGGAGCCACAGGGCCAGGAACAAAATACTAGAGCATGTCCATGTTAGAGTGGTGGGACATGATTAAGTGACAAGTTGGTAAAGAGCTATGGAAAACTGTCAGAAGCAAGACAGGCACTCATTTGGGCATATTGTATCAACTGCCTTGAATCAGACGAGGTGAGATGAGTAACCTCAATTACCCTGAAGCAGGTAGGAAAGGTGAGACAGCTGTCCAATCATCCAACTGAGCTGCATATTATAATGAAGGTAATGACTGACTGCTATAGTGTCTCACTGACAGCAGTGAAGTGTGGCCAAGTAATGGGCCAGTAAGAACTGACTGGCAGTTAGACTTGGATAATCAAAGGCTGTCATGCCACAGACGAGGAGGAACAACACACCCACCAAGGGAAACAGACACTCTGAGGGCTGAGATACCTGAATGCATGAGGCATGAACAGGGGTACATCACATGGGCAATGTGCCGACAACTGGGAGTACAGAAACATGCATAATAAATGCTCCTTCCCAAGAATGCTGAGCTGCCAGAACAGGATGGCCATCATCAGAACAGGCAAAATGTCCCTGCCGACAATGATGCCCCAAGGCACACAGGTGCAGATGGGGCACAGCAAAGCAGTGTAAATACTAACAATAGCACATCAAAGCAAGAGACAAAAGATATAACACAACTGGGAAAGGCCAAGTAAGGCACTTGGAACTAAGGGTGATGGGAAAAGGAAAGAAAAAATGGGAAGAGAGGATAAGAATGAGCAACTTGAAAGCTAATTTGTGGGGAGAGGGAGTGCCTACTAAATAAAACAGGGAGGACGCAGAACTTTCTGCAGATCCACACAGTCTATGGTAAGGAGGAATCCTCCCAAAAGGACACACATGAGCCAAAAGGCTAATAAGGGTAAAAACTATAAGCCACTTCCTTAGGGTGGTCAATCTTCTCAGGAATTTAGAAAAAGAAGCAAAGCAATTAGCTGACGAATGCTAAATGCTGAAACCTTAATCAATGCCAGGTTTAACCTATCACAGCCAGCGATGAGAAGATTCATGGGATGTAGGTACCCTTGCAAGTGTATCATTCACTGATGTTATTTTCGTCTTCTAAGTTAAATACATCGTCCAAAGTCATGTGAATTACTGGACTCAGCATGGGTGAGTTTCATTTCATTCATCATCCAGCACCATGCTGCCCCACGAGGAGCATAGGAGCCCGGGGTTAGGTAAGTTGGTCCTGACATTTATGATGAGAGTGACCAACCTCACTCATCCCTGTGTGGCATTATGTGAGCAATAAACCCGAACCACCCCTTGGATATAAATCTGTCCAGGCTCAATCCGACTGGAGTGTCTTAATTACCCACTAAATGACTTGGTGCCATAATGAGGTTATATGGTTACCATGCAGCACACTAAATTATTTCCTAGTGTACAGGAAACCATTTGGTTTGTCACTCGTGCAGAGCCACCTGCAGACAGAAGGAAGAGGAAAGAATGAAGGAAAGAAAGACAGAAGAGGAGGGAGGGGAAGAAGGAAGGAAGAGAATAAAGGGTAGTCGCCCGAGAGCAGCACTACATCAAGTGAGTGGATGGTGGATGGAAAGTGGGGCCTACCATGGGTAAGCAGGTACATGAATCTCCATTTTACATGAAAAGGTCATGTCAGAAAAGTCCTTTCACACTGATTTTTTTAGACAATTACTTTTACCATGGATTCTATAGGGTTATGTTAAGTAGCCATATGGGTTACTGCTTAATGACTTTACTCAGCCCCTTCACATCGTCATAACACAGTCAGTAAGCACCCAAAGCAGCACAATACCTGCGACAGAAGCACATAATGCAAAGTAAAAAATACATTCATAACATTAAACTCTTTCCTCTGCCATGGTGCTATCTTGGATAGAGCTGATAGCACAGCACTCCCCAAACAGCTTAATTCTGTGCTTTTACCCAACCAGTTATGGCATCCAGCCATATAACAGTCAGTAAATACCTAAAGAAGCACAATACCAACAACACATATCACATAATGTACAACAAAACAATCACAGCTGCAGTTACAAGCCAAAACACAACTACCAATCACATAAACAATGCCATAGTGTTACCAACAGCATTTAGCTGCAACTGCTTCCACTTAGAGCAATATTTAATGCCTAGTGACATAAAATCTAGTGGTATTATGGATATTTTATAAATGGCATGAAATATAGTGGTATTAAGGAGATTTTTAGTCTGAGAAGAGTCTAGATTTTGTACTTTTTTCTAACACCTTTCAGAGTTTTGTGCAGTTACATTCTAGCAGTTTATATGAGCATGTTTCACAGCATTTGTGGCTTGAAACTAACAAACCAGCACTGCCAAAGGGTTCAGTTACATATGGAATTCAGAAAAATG
Organism: Coenobita brevimanus; assembly: GCF_032717465.1. Classification (NCBI taxonomy): domain Eukaryota; kingdom Metazoa; phylum Arthropoda; class Malacostraca; order Decapoda; family Coenobitidae; genus Coenobita; species Coenobita brevimanus. The sequence continues at coordinate 64,312,357 of NC_136976.1, forward strand.
GAAATACTCTTGTCACTTAATGAAAATTGGTGCAAAATTGGCAATTTGGATTGGTGAAATTTTGAATACTGATCATTTAGATATTTGGGAGTTTCCTGTTGTTAATGCTGATCAACCCCACACTGTCTGGTTGAGCAGACTGCCCCTGCAGGCCCATCCAATGCAGTGAATCGATGGTCACTTGTGGTTGACAATGCCTTGCACAGCGAGGCACGGGGAAGGGTAGGGGTGGGGGTTCTGTAGTTGGGAACCACATTCTGCAGGCAGGTAGTCATTGGTAGATTTCAATTATCCACTGTTCATGCTTTACCACTCATTTGGATGAGGTAAAAACAATACAGCCCTAAATGCTAAGAATCCACTGTACAATAAATTTAAAATAACAGTTCAGTCAAGATGTTTCTTTGACTATTAATGTTATAAGGAAGTAAATAAACATGATACACTGGTAACAAAATATTAGATATAAAAAAAAGAGATCTCGTTACAACCGTGCACTGCTAAAAAAGTATAAACCCTGAAATTAACTCTTTGAGAATCTGATGACACTTGGCGTCATTTCAAATCGATCCTCAGAGATTTCGATGACGAATTTATTCGTCATTTTAAGATACTTTGTAAAATATTCACCAAAAATCACAACTGCACATCATAACAGAGACTCAGGCATGGTGTCGCAGACTGCTTGCTCTGTGCGTTTTGCATGGTTTAAACCAGATTTACATATCTCTGTTAGTGTTTTTTTTTTTTTTTTTCCTCCTATGGCAAGGTATAAAATGTTTGCCTTTACATCTAACTTCAACTTGTCATTTTGAGTTTTTATTTATTTTTTCCTTTTTTGAACATAATACGATAAAGCAAAATCTATTCAGCTTCAAATTAACACCACAACCAGCATCCAATCATAAAACGTGTATTTATACTGGCCAATCAAAGAAAAAGATCGCGAAGCGAATATGCGACTGATAATCATAAAAAATTGTGCATCATTTTCCTATCTCTTTCCTGTGCAATAAAATAACCATAATCTATATATCATTGTAAAGGTAATTTATTGTTGTTTTGCATGGATTAGACCAGATTTATGTATCTTTATTTGTTTTTTTTTTTTTTTTTTTTTTTTTTTGTCTAATGTATTTTTCTAAGGCAAAGTATAAAATTTTGGGGTTTCGCCTAACTTCAACTCGTCATTTTTACTTTTATTTTCTTCGTTTTCCTTTTTTGAACATACTATGATAAAGTACAACTATTCAGCTTTAAAATGACAACAAAACCAAGACTATCATGAAAAACGTACTTACACAGAGCAATCAAAGAAAAATATCATGGCACGAAAATGTGGGACTGCACGAGAGTGGCTGACTCTAGCACAGACATAATCTGCCTGGCCCAGAAACCTGATAGGGTTACCAAATTGTTAAGTAAAATCAAGGTGAGACTCTAAATTGCCTTCAACAGATCAAAGTACAAATAACAAATACTATATATACTGTATAGGACATAAAACAAAATAGAGATCTTATAACAGTAACAACAAAAACAGTCAATCTGTATTATCCCCAAGGGGGGGAACATAGGGATCTTAAAAATTCCATGAATACCTATATAAAAAAAGTAAACAGCTCTACAACTAAGATGTTAAGTATAATAAAACTGATATTTTATACCTGTACTGCCATGAGCTGGCAAAGGTACAACAGAGTTTCAATACTTTGGTGGATTATGTTCAGATCCATATACTGGTAGCTGCAGACATTGAGTGAGAATCCACTGTACTATAGATTCAGTATCACTAGTTCAGTCAGCCTGTCTCCTGTGACTAATAATGCAATGACAGTACTAATTAATTATAAATATGATCAACAGTTACATAAATATACACACACACACATATATATAGAATCTTATTATAACTATTTATATATAGAATCTTATTATAACTATTTATATATAGAACCTTATTATAACCATGAATTACTTTAAAAAAAAAAAAAAATCTTCAATTAACCCTTCAGTACAAGAATGTCTCTTTTTACCTTCCTCTTGGTATATTCATATAATTTTATGCAACATACCAGAGACTTTTGAAACTGGAGGGGTTTTATTTATTTAGTATAGAACCTTCATCAATCCCTGTAACCCTCCTGTGGCCGTAGGTCCAGAATTTTATGTGCGCCCCTGGCTGATGCCGGGGCCATTTTCTGAAGTTTCAAATATTGATATTTTTTCCTTGCAATATTGAAGAAGTTCCGATGCACCTGGCAGTGCAAATTTCAGCTTCCTAGACCCATCCTGAGGCATGCAATCGAACACAGAAGTTGCATAAATTTAGCCAGCTGATACTAGTCACACGTAGGTACTGCAGTTATGCAACATTGCATTTTTTTTTTTTTTAACCAAAAAACATTGTCAATGGTGCTGTAAAGGTGTGAAATAACTAGTTATGCGTATTTTGAAGTTTTTCAGTACATAATATGCGAGATTTGAATGTAAAAATTATACAGTATTATGAATTTATTTTGCATTTTTCAGTGTTTATGGTAGTACTGACTTATTTTTGTAGTCTGGGTGGTGGAGTTTGTTGGAAAAGAGAAGCGAGAGTTTCTGTTTTCAGATCTAAATGAGATAAACGTCATCCCTTGAGTGTACAGGCTGGACGGTGAGCTTTGAAATGCGAGACGACCTGCCATTCGCACCTTGCATAAGCTGATTAGCAGGAAGGGAAGGGAGGATTTTCCACCCATGAATGCATCACATGAACACGGAAAACTTTCCTGTCGTGCTTGTAAAAGGCAAAGAATATGTAAATGATTCAAAACAGTACAACAAACCTGAGCAAATAGGTAGAGATACCAAAAATTCTATCTCTCTATCTAATGTCAGACGCCTCAATCCCATACGGGGTGGCCACAAACAAATCACCTCCATGTCGCCCTGTCCTCCGCCATATCACTGCCCTGCTCCCAACTCACACCCCCCTTTCTCATATATCTCTCCACTCCATCCTTCCATCTCATCCTCAGCCTCCCCCTCCCTCTCCCCCCCTCCACCTCACTCACATACATTCTCCTCGTCAGTCTCTCACCCTCCATCCTCTCCACATGGCCAAACCACCTCAGTGTGTTCCTCCTAACGCTTCCTATCACATCCACACCACAGCGCTCCTTTATATCCTTATTTGTCAGCCTGTCTCTCCATGTGACTCCACAGGCTCCTCTTAAATAACTCATTTCCACTGCTCTCACACTTGACTTGTGCCCTTCCAACAACGACCAAGCTTCACTTCCATACATTAGAGTTGGTATCACAATACTGTCATGTAGTAACTTTTTCACTTCCACGCTCACTTCCCTGTTTTTTATCACTGCTTTCAAGGAACCAGCAACCTTTCTTCCTTCTTGTACCCTTGAATTTCAAGCACTTCACCCTCCAAACTTCCATCCTTACTCATCACACTACCCAAGTACTTAAACGTACTCACATTTTCCAAATCCTCACCATCTAACCTTACTGTACATTCACTGACTAAACCTCTCTAAAAGACCATCACTTTATTCTTCCCTACATTTCACCTTTAGATTCCATTTCTTACACACACTCCCAGACTCATCCACCAAGCCTTGCAACTCCCCTTAGTCTTCAATCAACAACACAGTATTATCTGCAAAACAACAGTACAGGGAGTTTCCAAAAACTACCTTTTCTCACCAGGGCCACTCCAACATCCACTACCCTACCTTGTACCTCTTTTATTACTCCATCCATGTACAGACTGAACAACCATGGAGACATGACACATCTCTATTTCAACCCAACCTTCAAGGAGAAAAATTCACTCAGTTCATCATCCACACGCACTGCGGCCTTAGCACCATCATACATACTCTTCACAGCAATCAACAACTTCCCATCTACTCCATATATTCTTAATACTTTCCACAATCCTTGTCTACCCATCCTGTCATATGCTTTCTCCAGATCCATGAAAGCCGCATACAACTTCTTTTCCTTCTCTAGAAACTTTTACACTAAAGATCTAAGAATGAATATCTGATCTACACAACCTCTTCCCTTCCTAAAGCCTCCCTGTTCTTCTCCAACTAATTCCTCTGTTATTTCCCTAACTCTGTCAATAAGTATCCTACCATACACTTTTCCTATTACATTAAGAAGACAAATGCCCCTATGATTACCACACACTTCTTTTTCCCTTTTTCCTTTGTACAAGGGAATAATTATACCTGACTTCCAATCCTCCAGGACTCTACCTTCCTCCCAGGCCAATCTGCACATCTTCCACATCCATTCTACCACTATCTCTCCCCCATGCTTCAGCATTTCACCACACATTTCATCAATTCCTGAGGCTTTCTCCAATTTGACTTTCTTCATTGCGTCCACAACTTGTATGCTACTGGTTTCTTCCCGCCTTCTCACCTCCCTCCTTCTCCCAGCCACTTATACTCGCATTACTTCCATCCTCTATGTTCAACAATTCCATAAAGTGTTCTTTCTATCTGCTCACTTTTTCTCCCCTCTCCACTAGTAATCTACTATTTTTATCTTTCACTCCTCTGCTGATGTCACTGCCACCCTGTCTTACTCTCTTCACAGAACATTTTCTTACAGTCCCTCCATTTTACATTCAAATTCCTCATCCACTCTCTTCTCACGCTCTCTTATTAATCTTTTTCACCTCTCTCTTCCATTCTACATATGACTCTCTCTTCTGCCTCTCAACTTCTTCAACACCCCTATTTCTCAACCATTCATTGTATGCTTTCTTCTTCTTTTATGCCACAGCCTGTCTCACCTCTTCATTCCACCATGCTGTTCCTTGCACCCCCCTCCGATTCTATTCACCCCACACACCACATCACATGCTGCACATATTTCTTCTGTGAATATCCTGCACACACCTTGCACATCCCCCATCTGCTTTAATTCGCATTTACCCAATCATTCCTCCACTTCTCTTATATTTTGTCTTTTTCTCATGCTCTTGTAACTTTTCCACTCTCCTTGCAACTACGTCTTCTTCCCGTCCTTCCCTTCTTCTATTTCTCCATCTTACTTGGATCTTGATTCTGGCCACCACCAAGTAGTGGTCGGAAAATCCACTCCCCCAACCTCTATAAGCTCTTGCATCCATTACACATCTTCGCATCCTTTCATCCACACACACATAATCAATCATTGCCTTCCTTTCATTCAGTTCACAACCCACCCTTCGCGTCACTTGCCATGTATACCTGTGGATCATTTTGTGCCTGAAGAGGGTATTGGCTATCACCTACCCCCTCCCGGCACAAATGTCCACTAATGCATTTCCATTCTCATCTATCTCAGCAGGCACACCCCACTCACCAACTATTCCATCCACCTTCACATTCCCTACTTTACCATTCATATCACCGGTCAAAAACACTCTCTCATTCCTTCCAAACTTTTCCATGCACACTTCCACATTTGTCCAGAACTCTTCTCTCACTCTGCTTGCACGATCTTGCGTTGGCGCATACACACACACAATCGCTCACATTTGTATTCCAACTTTCAATCTTACCCACGCAATCCTTGACCCAACTGATCCATACTCTCTTACGTTCTTCTTCCATCTTTTACTCACAACAATACACACTCCTTCTTTTGCCCTCTCATTGTCACCTACTCCTGCACATATACTCCATCCATACTCCCATTCTCTCCTCTCCATTTAGTTTCAGTTACTCCACATACATCCACTGTCGCACCCTCAAGCACCTGGACAATCTCTCTCTCTTTCACCTCATCATTCATACCCCTTACATTCCATGTTGTGATCCATACCATGTCCTTTGTCCAGTCCTTGGTCATAATCTTTTGGTCAGTCCTTGTCCGAGGCTTCTTGTTCGTCTTTTTAGTTGTTTTCCGGGGAGGGGCACTAACCCTCCGCCAACCCTCTTAGTCGCCTCGACATTTTTATGTCTTTTTTGTTTATGCCTGTGTTTACTTATAATTGTAAACAGGGTAGTTGTGTGTGTTTTGCAAGGAAAGAGAAAGATGATATTTTCTGGCTGGGTCAAGATAATGGGTATAACTAACAGTAATCCCTGTAATATCCGGACGCCCATTTTCCGGACATCCCCAATAACCGGATGTTTTTGTCCCGGGATTCAATATTCCCAAAATGGGAGAAAAACTGTGAAAAATTAAAAAAAAATCTGACTTTTTTCCCACCCATAATTTGAAGTTGCCACATGGCGCCGAACAGCTGTTACACCATGATCCCTTCACCCCTTTCCTTCCTACCCCCTCCCCCCTCCCCTGTCAGGGTTGCCATTTAGTATTTTTCATTACCAAATGTGGGCCAATTTGGTAATGAAAAATTCATTTGGTAATGAATCAGAATAATACAATACCAAACGGATTATTCACATGTATGAGGATGCACAGGATGGAGATGGTGGATTCCTTGCTCTCTCTAATTAATTTGGTAGCCTATATAGTGTGATAATAATCAACATGCTGTTAATTATAAGAAGTGTGATTACATGTATTTCAACTTGTGTATATAATTAGTGAAGAATAACTGCTAGCTTTAAGAATTTGGTAATGAAAGTTAAAAATGGTAATGAAAACTGAGGAGTTTGGTAATGTGGCCGTTGCGATCTGGCAACTCTGTTACCCCGCCATCATCAACAGTCACAGCCTAACTCCGATCGAGAGCAGATGCTTATAGCAATGCAAGCCACAGGTGCTCTTTTTTTGTGAATAAACAGTGAATAAACTGCAATACCTCGCCACTAGAACACACGGGAATTTACAGTGTTGTGCAGTGTTACGAAATTAGAAGTTAAAGTGCAAAGGATTAACTGTGGACTGCAAACTGGCGGTTCAAACCAGTCCAGGAGCCAGGGACTTGTTGTAAGTATCCAGAATGTTTAATATTGTATAAACTCACCTCTAAAACCTCATTTTATGGTTCTTTTGCATTTATTTCAGTCTTTTATGTCCCTTATTGGTGTGATTTGGGTCTTAAATAGGTGCAATGCATGTCCAGAGGGAGTTGTATAGGTGTTTTGCTGAGTTAGGGTCAATAAGTACAAGTCCAGGAGGCTGGGGCCCAATATCCAGACAGGATCACTATCTGGACATGCCTTTGGCTCTATTACATCGGATATTGGAGGGATTACTGTATTTGTGTTTAGGCATGGCCACGAGTGAAAAAATCATACATCCACTCATCACGGCACCAGGTGGTGAACTGAAAAATGAGGTGTGAGAGCGTGAAGTGAAGATCAGTCTCATGTCCCAGATGTTTGTTCACTTCCCAAAAGTTTTCAAAGTTTTTTACAAGTCGCACTGTATCAAATGGTCCAAACCAGTACAACAAACCTGGGCACACATCATTCAACCGTACCTCAATACACTACACGAATGGTTCACCACAAACAGGCTCAAAACAGCCCCAGGCAAAACTACAGTGATTCTTCTCACAAACTGGACAGCAGAACAGTCACATCCCACACCTCACCATAAACAACACTCCCCTACCACACACACACACACACACACACACACACAAAATCCTTGGTGTAACATACAATACATCAATGTCATTTAAACAACACTTCACAAACATTAAAAATAAAATAACACCAAGACTCAATGCCTTGAGGTCACTTGCCCATACAACATTCGGACACAACAAAGAAACCACCACCACAGTATACAAACAATACATACGTTCAGTGATGAATTATGCAAGCCCTGCCTGGGCTTCTAACCTCACCAACACACACTACAACACTCTACAGACAATACAGAACAAGGCCCTAAAAATAATCACAGGCTGCACAGCTACTACACCCACAGATCACCTACATCAAGAAACCAAAGTCCTCAAAGTCAAGGATCACCTAGACATGAGAGGTACCCAGTTTCTTGCTGCAGCCTCCACAAACCCACAACATCCACCACAGTACATGGCAGCACATCCACCCACACCAAGGAACATCAAAACAACACCAAGCACACGATACCATACACAAATACTGTCATCTCTCCCCCCTCGCCCACCTCAGACCAGCTTCCAGAAGCATATCCACACTCAGATCACTCGTCGCTCCATTCAGTCACTTAAAGACAACACACAGCTGCATGCATGGCCTCCTGACATCCACCCTTCTGAATCCTATCTTCCTCGTGAGGACAGGGTCCATCTGGCCAGACTGAGATGTGGGCACCATCCAGCCCTCTTAAGGTACCAGAAGAGGCTGGATGACTCTGTCGCTGATGCCTGTCCAGGATGCAACACAACACCCCATACTATTAAGCACATTATGGATGACTGCATTGCACACAATCACCTACGCGAACAACACAACATACACTCTTTGAAAGCTCTGTGGGAAAGCCCGGTCTCGGCCATGGCCTTCCTAAGGGACTCGGGGCTGTTCAGCCAGACTGCCTAGGGAACAACTACTACTACTACTACTACCACCTGGGCAAATAGGTGAAGATACGAAGACAAAAATGTATTTTTCTCTTATTATCAAGGCTTTTTTTGTTTATGCCTGTATTTATTCATTACCATAAACAGGGTGGTTGTGCGTGTTTCACAAGGGAAGACAAAGGTGATATTTTCTTTCTGGGTTGAGATAATGGGTGCAATTGTGCTTGTTTAGGTGTGGCCAGGAGTGAAAAAATTGGAAATCCACTCATCACAGCAGCAGGCTCTGAAATGCTTGATGGGATGTACGGGGGTGTAGTGTACGTCAGTCTGAAAACGTTCAGAACATTCGTTCGTTTCCCAAAAATTTTTGACATTTTTTATAGGCCGTGCTCAAATGACGCCTGTGGCCATTTATCGGCTAAACATCATTCGACGCTGGCGGCCACAGAGGGGTTAACATAAGAGATACTTCATCATCATCTTCATATACATCTGCAAAATTTGTATGGAAGTAGCTACAACAAACTAGAATAAGACATCATCATACTTAAAGGATTAACATAACATGCAGTAAATAAAACTGAGACTATACTACCAAGGAATGTATTAGGAATGTATTCTTATGTCACTGAGCATCTTCATTATACCAGGCAGATTTATGCTTTTTTGTAGTTAACTAATGCATTTCTTATTCAAGCTACAGATAAAAAATGGAAAACTGCATCAAAGGAAAAAATAAAGAACAGGGCATCATTATTAATTCCTCTGCCTGTAAAAAAAATAGTAAAATGGACAATCTGAATTATGTTAGTGAGTGAGTGACACGTTCTGATGTATGGATATGACCTCATTGGCCAGCACCTGTATTGTAAGCAGCCTCATATAGTGCCTTCAGCTGCATAAAGGAGATGGGGGACTTTATATCAAGGCATTAACACTAGATGTTCTTTACGTGTGAACACTGTTGTGGAATGTGTGAGGATTTAAATACATGAGAAATGCATTATGTAAAGAAAGTATCAGGTGCTAACATCACTGACAAGGAGTTGGTGATATGCTATATTATAGTGATCCCTAGGTTATAGCACATAATTGGAACAGAGCATGGTGCATGAGAACGAAATTGCACGATAAAAAAAGCACAGAAGCTACGGGATTTATCCTCACTGGTACCAGCATCCCAAGTGCAAGCCTGAATCCTCCCTTTAAAAAATTTTTTGAGCTACTAAATACATACTGTTATGATGTGTATCAGAAATACAAATAGGCATGGACAGAATAGAATGTGATGAAATGGACACAATAAGGAAGAAACAGGTGCCACAGAGAGAACTGACATGGGCTTGAGTTAAGGGGTTATGAGTCTACAGAGTGGAGAGTTAGTGGTTTCCACCACCTGGAATTAACTCCTAGAGCAGAGCCTCATCTTTGAATCCCTAAAAGCCATCAGAAACCTGAGACAATGAACCATCATTGTTGGCAGAAACTAGCTCGGGTGCTTAATAACAATGTTTTTGAGTCAAAAAGTGTGCGATAATGGCAAGAGTGCAGACACTCGTCTTACAGTGATAACAAAATCCACTATAACCAAGTGCACAATAACCGAGGGATAGCTGTATGTGGCACTTAGGAGGATTGCTGGGCTTCTGGGAACAGACTATCAAGCGTATGCCCAGAATTGGACAAATCATCACTGTTATCATCTTGCTTCTTCTTCTCATTCACAAGTGAGGTGGGTTATGATTCACAAAGCAAGACAAATTATCACTGTTATCATCATCTTGCCTCTTTTTCTCACCCACAAGTGAGGTGGGTTATGGTTCACAAAGCAAGAAAGTAGAAAAACATGACAGAATGAGGATTACTCAACAGCATTCCCAATGAAAATGGGCCACACTCCCATTCACTTTCCATTCATGCCCTCAGAATCTTGACTCCACCTGACAAACATAACTATCCACACGTGTGCTTCATACAACCTTTGAGACGGAGTCAATCTGATGGCTGTCAAAAGAGAGAGAGAGAGAGAGCAGGGAGGGGGGGTGCCAAACCCTTGTCACACACACTCTTCCATACAAAATGCAAGACAATAATAATAAAAAACTGAGAAGCAGATCTCTGCATGACAATGTCCTGGCACTTCCTCTAAGTTAATAGGAATAAGAGTAAGTGCTGACATATGGAAACAAGTCACATATGAGGGCAGTAAAGGTGAGTTACCTGAGAAATGCATGTAGAGTTACCTGAATAGATATGGTAGATGAATAAATGTGTGAATGTACAGATGATGCAAACAGGAGGTGGATGGCACAGATGAGGCAAAGAAGAATGAATTAGGATGACTTGAATATATGAAACATATTGAACAAGATAGGCTGATGATAAAAATGCACAGAATAAAGCAGAAGGAAGCATTACCGGTATGTCATACCGAACTTTCTCTTTTTTGGCATTAAGCTGTTCCTGTTTCTTTTCATGGTAAATCTTATCTTCTATTTTTCCTGAATGATGAGTCAAGAGTGTGGGAGATGTCTGGAATTTTCAAAGTTTTTACTACAACCGACTTGTTTAAATACTATCTATCTATCTATGGAAGGGTGCAAGGAATAAATGTGTTGGGAGAGTTGAATGATTTTTTGATCACAAAGGAGGAAGTCCAGGAGGCAGTAAAGGAGATGAAAAAAGGGAAAGCTGCAGGTATGGATGGGTGTGCTGTGGAATGTCTGAAAGGTGATGGTGCGACTATTGTTGACTGGTTAGTAGGATTGCTGAATGTGTGCTTTGTGCAAGGTATGGTGCCAGTTGACTGGGCTAGTGCTTGTGTGGTTCCGTTGTATAAAGCCAAGGGTGATAAGTATGAATGTACTAGCTTTAGGGGTATAAGTCTGTTGAGTGTTGTAGGTAAGGTGTATGGAAGAGTGTTAATTAAGAGAGTTAGAGAGGGTACAGAGGGAGTGATTGGTGATGAGCAGTGTGGCTTTAGGAGAGGGATGGGATGCGTGGATCAGCTGTTTGCTGTGAGACAAGTGTGTGAAACGTAATTAGCGAAAGGCAAGGATGTGTTTTGGGCATTCATGGATTTAGAGAAAGTGTATGATAGAATTGATAGGGAGGCTTTGTGGACTGTTTTAAGATTGTATGGACTTGATGGTAGGTTACTAAAAGGGGTGAAATTTTATGTAAATAGTAGAGCATGTGTAAGAGTGGGAAATATTGTGAGTGATTGGTTTCCCATGAAAGTGGGGCTGCAGGGATGTGTGATGTCACCTTGGTTGTTTAATATTTATATGGATGGTGTTGTAAGGGAGGTGAATGCAAGAGTTTTAGGTGGAGGTCTGAGTCTGGTGAATGTTGATGGTAGCGAGTACAATCTGAAGCAGCTGCTGTTTGCAGATGATACTGCAACTGTGGCTGATTAAGAGGAGAGATTGAGACAGTTGGCAGAGGAGTTTGGAAGGGTGTCTGAAAGGACGAAATTGAAAGTAAATGAGAATAAGAGTAAAGTGCTGAAGTGTACGAGGTCGGTAGATGATAGGAGGAGGAATATCGTTTTGAATGGTAAGTTGCTTGAGGAGGTAGAGTGTTTTAAGTATTTAGGGTCACATGTTGCTGTGGATGGAAGAATTGATGCAGAAGTGAAATTCAGAATGAATGAAGTAGGAAAGGTGTTGGGAGGAATGAAAAAAAGTGTTTAGATGTCGTTTGCTTAGAATGGATGTAAACAGAAGCCTGTATGAGGGTGTTGTGGTACCGACTGCATTATATGGGGCTGAAACATGGAATATGGGTGTAGCAGAGAGGAAAAGTTTGAATGTAATGGAGATGAGGTGTCTGAGGAGTATGTGTGGAATGACGCGTACGGATCGAGTGAGAAATGATGAAGTGCGAAGGAGAACTGGAGTTGTTCAGGCGATGGCTGATCCAGTTGAGCAGAGGGTGTTGCGATGGCTTGGGTATATGAAGAGAATGGATAATAAGCGATTGGTGAAAAAGATAACTAGATCTGATGTGAGAGGTGTAAGGCTGAGAGGGAAACCATGAATCGGATGGATGGACAGTGTGAAGAGAGCATTGGATGTGAGAGGGATGTCTGTTCAGCAAGGAAGAATGGCTGTGCGTGACAGAAATAAATGTAGAGATGTTGTGAATGACTAATTGATGACGCAGCCCTGAGGGGATATTCTCCTGCATTTGGTCTGATCAGATAATCAGGTCAGGTGCGGGTAAGGGGATGGGTCTATTATGATGTGGCAGGGATAAACCAGCGCTGCTGTCGCACCCTGCTGCGGATGTTACTGACTGCACTGCACAGTTGACCCCCGTGCAGTGTGGTGCGGTAAGGATCTGTCCCTTCTCCCTTTCAGGACTAAGATGCGAATGAATGTGTTTGAGTGGATGAGTAAATTGGGAGTGTCGTCCTGTCTCAGATACCTCCCTTTCCTTTGGGGAAGCAGCCTAGGTATATAGATAGATCTATCTATCTATTGCCAGACGTCATAATCCCATGAGGGGTGGCCATTTGATACTACAATTCTTTATTTGAAAAAAAATAAAAATCAACTATTCTAAACAGCAATCTCCTTCCCCCCACGTAATCACTAATTGCAGCACCCACAAACAGACTGCTTCACCAATTCTTATTACTACTACCATACTGACAGGACAAAAGGATCATCTCAACTTTGTCACAAAATCAAGAAGCTCATTAAATTTCATTGCGCTTGAAAAAAAATAAATAAATAAAAAATAAAATAGATAAAGATGGACAGTTTTCTCATGCTATGCTTCTGCAAGACTAGTCCTAGCTAGCAAACAGTTCTAGTCAGGCCCATGAGGTACTGACAACTAACGACTCTTTACACAGATCATGTTAACAATTTACTGTCATCATCATCCAAACAAAACTGGGAAAATGTGCTGACAGATGCTACTGAAGTACGGGTTTAGCCCAGGAGTAAGTAAGGGACAAAGTAGAATGAAAAGCTGCCTTGCACATGTATGCAAAGGGAACACTGTAAAAGGTACTGTTGATGAAGATAATAATAAGTAAATTCTTAGGGAAGGCGACCTAAATAAGTAACTAATACACAATGATGAATAACTCCAGACTTCTCCAGTGTCTGAACAAGAAATATGATTAGAAAAAAAAAAAAAAAAGTGCATTACTGTATTATAAATGGATGTGTATACATGAGCAGTATAACATGTGAAGAAGTCATGATGTTCAAATAAAATATAAAGATAAGTTACACCAGGAAACCATTTACTACACTGAGTGGTAACCAAATAACCAAATTTTGGTGCCTGGTGGTTTAGTGGGTAATTATTGTGCTCCAATCAGATTGAGCCAGTGAAGGTTTATATCCAAGGGGTGGTTGGGGTTTATTGCTCATGTAATGCCATTCAGGGATGAGTGAGGCTGGTCACTCTCATCTTAAATGTCAGGACCAACTGCCTAGCCCCAGGCTCCTACGCTCCTCATGGGACAACGTAGGATTGGATGTTGGATGGATGGATGGATGAATAATACAATAATAATTCCATGAAAATGCTTCTGGATCAAACTAAGCTGAGTAAGATGGTATGAACAAAGAGGAGGAATGTATTATAAAAATGAAGGCTTCACAAAGAATGCCTGAAAGTGAGACAGAGAGAGGAAAAAAAAAAAGGTGGGGGGGGGGGAGGGGGGAGACTTTGCTGGGTTGGAATAAAACCTACATTTACATGGAAAATAAAAGTGGAGAAGTTAACGTCCGACAGCAAACAGCAAAAGAACACCAATCATTCACGAGTTTAAAGCTTAAAGACTTTTACATTCATAATGGCCTATCAGAGAATATTTGGGATGAGATGAAAGTAACTGTTAGATTGTTAGACATGTACAGCATGAAAATACAGATATGAATATGAACTTACAATGCAGTAATAAAATATATGTATCATAATCATCAAGCTAAAAGTTTTCTGCTTTCAGAAACATGTGTAAAATGAAGAATATCACAGTAATAGACAAAGAATCCATCCAAACAAGACAAGTAATACTGATGAAAAAAATTCAGTGTTTGATATTATGTATGCAGTGGGAACCTTCTGAGCTTTTGCCACCTTTCTGAGTTCCAGCAGAGGCAGGAGGAGATTGAGGAGGTCTGGTATCATGAAGAAAATGTCCCGTAATACCTGTAAATAACAAAAAGGTTTTGAAAACTTGTTCTTATATAAATTATTAGACACCAAAATAGCAAGGCATTCAAATCTGATGGTATGCTGACTGCAGACCTCTACTAATATCATCTGTTCCATCTACATACCAAAGCACAGTAGCATTATCTGGAATGCATAATTTACCATCCATCCATCATCCAATCTTATGTTGCACCATGAGGAGCATAGGAGTCCGGGGACAGGCAAATTGGTCCTGACATTTAATTTACTATCTAAGCAATTTTCATCTACCTAATGGTAGCAGTAAAACAACAAACAGCAAGAGGTCTGCTCAAAAAGAAATCGAACATTTTACATAGCACACCAACCAGCTGGCATAACATGATTGCCACAGTAGTGCTGTGTAGCAGCAACTTTGAGCTTTCGTCTAACACTAGCTGCATCATGCTTCGTCACTTAGTCATCAAAGTAAATGAGTTTGAGTAAACGTGTGTTTAGTGCACCTGGTGAATTTTCTTTTATCATCTGAAATCAGTGACATTTTGGGGTGCATTTGAACTGCAGGAACAAAAACAAGTCCACGAGGCCCAAATCCAGAAAGTAGGGTGGCTGGGGGACGACAGATTTCTCGTGTTTCATCAAAAGGTCACACATTAGGAGCAACCTGTGAGTAGGTGCACTGTCATAGTGCAGCATCCTGGTTTTGTTTGCCCATGCCTCAGGGCTCTTCTTTCACACTGCTTCCCTCAAATGCTTTGCGACCTCCAAGTAAAACTCTTTATTGACTGTCTGACCATGTGGAACAAACTCATCCTGAACGGCGTCCTTCCAATAAAAAAAAGACAATCAACACCACCCTCACATTTGAGTGACTCTGACATTCTTCTTTTGGTCACAGTGATTCCAAACCACTGCAGACTGCCTTTCTGTTTCAATATGGTAACCATACACCCATGTTTCATTTTTCAAAGAGTTTTCATCAACATTCGAACAATCAAACAGCTCCTGACTGACTGTGACACAGTTATCTATTTGCCCGTCTGTTAGCAGGAGCCAAACAAATTTTGCGCAAACACTATGCATCTTTTTTTTTTTTTTTTTTTTTTTACCTGTGTAGCATGAACTTTTACAGATGCCTTCTTCTTCAGAAACTTCACGGACAGCCAGGCAACGATTTTCATTGATCACAGCATGCACTTTCTCAACATGATCATTGTCTTGACATGGAAGGCCATTCATATTTTTGGGATCGTCTCCGGTGGATGTTCTTCCCATTTTGAACCGCTGGAAGCACTTGTGACACTGCATATGGCTTAAACAATCCTCCTCATAAGCCTGCTGAAACATCTGAAAAGTACCCATGAAAGTTTTTCCCAATTTGAAACAGAATTTCATCCAAACATGTTGCTCTTCAAGATTCTTCATTGTTCAACTTGCAACATATCGCCAAATGCATTAGACACATGTTCACTGAAGCACATGTACCTCGATGACTAAGTGACGTGGTCTGATGCAGTTGTTGTTACACTAAAGCTGGGACACCACTACACAGTGCTCCCATCGGAATCATGCTACACCGGCTAGTTGGTGCAATACCGGTATGTAAAGAGATCACTCTCTTTTTAAACTGATCTCGTATTTTACTTCTTTAACTTTTTATTAACCTTTCTCTCACCCGGCTAAATTTCATGTTATGACTTACAAATACAGTACTGCACAGCAAAACTTCAACATACAAATATGTAAGCACAAGGCAACATTCCGATGCCAAAACCAATCGGCATCGGAATGTTGCCTTGTGTTTACATATATGCATGTTGAAGTTTTGCTGTGCAGTACTGTATTTGTAGGTCATAACATTAAATAAACCTTCTAACCACTTAAAGTGCTTCATATTGATTACCAATGGCAGATAACAGCAAAAGACCACATATAGGGGACCTAGGGAGCAAAATGGTTTCAGGACTATTCGCTGTCAAGCCAGTTCGCTGTCACAACAATAACAAGACAACATACTGTAGACTTTGATGGATCCCCCTGAAATATAGTTATTAAAGTATTGATTAATTAATATAAGTATATTTATAGAATGACTGGGAATCATCCAGGGTGCGAATTGTCCTGACGGGGAATCGTCCATGTTTTGACAGTGCACCGATTGTGGGTAATCATATAAATCAGGTTAACTGGTTACAAAGCTTTATTTAATGCTTTAACTTTCCGTAAGTGCTTTAACTTACAAGTGCATACCAGAATAGTAAATATATAACTAACAAATACAGTACTGTGGAAAAGCAGTACAGCAAATATTTAACAAACAAATAAAAAAGGTAATATTCCAACGCCTATCAGATAAACTGGTTATAAGAGTATTTCTTGCTTGAACGTTATTTAATTGTACTTTAACTTGCACATAAACTTACCAGAACAGTACTGTAAATATTTAACTTACAAATACAGTACTGTGGAAAAGCAGTACAGCAAATCACACCACGTGATCAAAACAAACCGTGAGTGCTGAGCTGATGTTTGAGGATTTGGCCTTTCAAAGGCCTCTCTTGCGTATATTTATAGTTTTCATAACGGTTCTTTAATCTTACGTTGTCTTATACGTATCCCAGCACTAACCGCGTATAATTGCGAGCCCGTTCGGCGAGAACGTGTTCGGTGAGAGTTTACTGTAGTTAAAACTTATGCGGTTTCGCACAGAACGCGCCACATTTGGAACGAAACCCACGTGTTGGGGGGGGGGGCTTGCTATATATATATATATATATATATATATATATATATATATATATATATATATATATATATATATATATATTCGTCCATAAATGTATATCTTCACATATACATTTCACCTGTGACTGGAATATCACTTCTTGAGTTTAATATGAAAAATTGATAGGTTAGTGGAGACAAAGTCACTGGACTGTCTTTCGCTTGTCTAGCAACAGTCCAGCGAGAAAGTAGCAGAAATGTCTAGTGACCGTCTTGCAACAGTCTCTAGACAATCCAGAGACAAAGTTGCCTTGTCTCCAAAGTGTCTCTGGACTGTCGCCGTCTGTATCTGGATTGTCTCACGACAGTCAAGATACATAGTTGCTCGACTGTCTCTAGACTTTGTATCTCGGTGTGTACAAGGTTTACAATGCCCATTTACCCTTACACATTCTTCATTACCATCATAAAAACTCTTGACAGCACCTAGCAGCCTACCATCTACACCATATGCTTGCAAAACATTCCACAATCCTTCTCTGTCTACTTTGTTGTATGCTTTTTCCAGAGCCATGAATGCCATAAACCTTATGGTCCTTTTCACAAGCCTTCTCCACTATCTGTCTTACTGCAAATATTTGATCCACACATCCTCTGCCACTCCTAAAGTCACCCTATACATCCCTCACTAGGACTTCTGATATCTCTCTTACTTTCTCTATAATAATTCTTCCATATACCTTAAAACCACACCCAACAAACTTATGCCACGATAATTCTTGCACTCACTTCGTTCACCTTTATTTTTGTACAGGGGTGCAACCACAGCCTTTTTCCACTCTATTGGCAAAGTTTCACTCATCCATGCCTTCTTACGTATCTCCAACAAACACTTCATTCTGCTCTCTCCACGTCACTTAATCACCTCGGCACACACATCAACTCCAGCTGCTTTCACATTTTTCAGCCGCTTCTCAGCATTCTTTACTTGTGCGAGTGTCACGTTTCCTGGCACTGCATTCCTTCTCTGCACATCTCCACAATCTATCATGTTTAACGCAGCTCTGTTCTTTCTATTCCCTTTCATCAGGCTTTCAAAAAATTCTTTCCATCTGGTCCTTACTTCATCCCCATGGGTTAATAATCTACCACTTACATCCTTCACACTGTCCCACTTCTTTCCATAGTCACTTCTACATTTCTGCACCTCTTTCCAGAATAACTTCCTATTTTCAGAGTAACTTGCATTCTTTTTTCTTCCTACATCCTCCTCCTCCTTCTTTTTCCTCTTCACTAGTCTCTTTACATGCTACTTGCTCTCAATATATTCAATTATTTTATTTTTATTTATTTATTTATTTTTAATGTGTCCTACTCTGGGCACAGGCTTCACAGCCTGCTACCAAGGCCCTGTAGTCCTCCTACATACCATCCACCTTCTCTAAATGTCACCACTTCAGCGCTAACACCCACTGTCCATACTGAATACATGCTAGGGCTGTCTCATACAGGACTGGCGTATTGGTATTAGTGGGGGTATTTTTACGACATGTCAGCAGGTCTTCTGGTAGATCAGTAAAGTCTGATTTCACGAAATTCAAATCCTTAAACTGTTCCCTGCCCCAGCGGGGATTTGAACCTGGGTCCGGCAGGACTGCAGGCCACCTCTCTACCAATTGAGCCACTGCAATTAAACCCTTGCCCTGTAACCACTCTAGCCACTTTTTCCTCTTCTCCTCCACTCTTCTCTTAACCTCTTCATCCCACCATACCATATGTTTCTTCTTTGTTATTACTCTTGCTACACCACACACCGCTTTAGCAGTCCTAAATAAGCAATCCCTATATGCATTCCACAGGCTGTCCTGATCCATTTCAATTCAATACACTGATTCTAACTCCTCCCCTACTTTGTTCCTATATTCATCTCCCATTTCTTTGATCCTCAGCTTCTCGACTTTCAGTCTTTCTCCCTGACTGCTCCTCTCTCTCATGGTTCACCTCACGCCTCTCAGCTTGATCTTGATTACCACAATCATGTTGTCTGACAGATCTCCACATCGTCCTCTCACGGCCCTCGTTTGTACATCATCTATTAACAAACTATGACTAAATTTGGGAATTATGATTTATACCTCGTATCTTTGCTGTCACTGATCCCCTGAAGTTTATCAAAAATCTTCATCATTGGGTGCAGAATGTAAGACATGGGGAGTATATGGGGAATAATATCCCTGAATGTGTAAGAGTACAACTGCAGACTTTTCCCACTCCGCTGGTACATCTCTATTCATCTAGGGATTTTGGAATACAGTACAGTATTATCAACCCTTTCATAGCATCTTAACTTCTGCCACTGCTACCTTTCAAATATTGCTGCCATCCTTCTCAGTTGACTATTTCACTACCATACAACACTTCACTTCTCCATCCATCCATCCATCATCCAATCCTACATTGCCCCATGGGGAGCATAGGAGCCTGGGGCTAGGCAAATTGGTCCTGACATTTAAGATGAGTGACCAGCCTCATTCAACCCTGAGTGGCATTACGTGAGCAATAACCCCAACCATTCCTTGGATATAACCCTTCACTGGCTCAATCCAATTGAAGCGCCGCAATTATTCACTAAACCACCAGGTGCCATGATTTGGTTATATGGTAGTAGTAGTAGTAGTTGTTCCCTAGGCAGTCTGGCCGAATAGCACCGAGTCCCTAAGGAAGGCCATGGCTGAGACCGGGCTTTCCCACAGAGCTCTCATGGAGTGTATGTTGTGTTGCTCGCGTAGGTGATTGTGTGCAATGCAGTCTTCCATGATGTGCTTAATAGTATGGGGTGCTATATTGCATTCTGGACATGCATCAGTGTGGAGTCATCCAGCCTCTTCTGGTAACTTAACAGGGCTGGATTATGCCTACATCTCAGCCTGGCCAGGTGGACTCTGTCCTCACGAGGGAGATAGGATTCGGAGGGATGGATATCAGGAGGACGTGCATGCAGCTGTGTGTTGTCTTTAAGTGACTGAATGGAGCAGTAAGTGATTTGAGTATGGATATGCTTCTGGAAGCTGGTTTGAGGCAGGCAAGGGGGGAGAGATGACAGTATTTGTGTATGATATCGTGTGCTGGGTGTTGTTTTGATGTTCCTTGATGTATGTGTGTGTGTTGCCATGTAGTGTAATGGATGTTGTGGGCTTGTGGAGGATGCATTGAGAATTTGGGTGCCTCGCATGTCTAGGTGATCCTTGACTTTGAGGACTTTGGTTTCTTGATGTAGGTGCTCTGTGGGTGTAGTAGCTGTGCAGCCTGTGATTATTTTTAGGGCACTGTTCTGTATGATCTGTAGAGTGTTGTTGTGTGTTTAAGTGAGGCTAGGAGCCCAAGCAGGGCTTGCTTAATTATTCATCACTGAATGTATATATTGTCTGTATACCGTGGTGGTGGTTTCTTTGTTGTGTCCAAATGTTGTGTGGGCAAGTGACCTCAGGCCATTAAGTCTTGGTGTTATTTTATTTTTAATGTTTGTGATGTGTTGTTTAAATGACAATGATGTACTGTATGTTACACCAAGGAGTGTGTGTGTGTGTGTGTGGTGTGTGTGTGTGTGTGTGTGTGTGTGTGTGTGTGTGTGTGTGTGTGTGTGTGTGTGTGTGTGTAATTCACCGGGTCAGTCAGGATCACTTGATGGTCGTGATCGTCAGCTTTTACCCTCCCGGAAGGGAGCTGAAAGCTCATATAGTCCGATCTAAGGGCAAGGCTGTGACCTTCACACACGCACACACCCGTCCCCTTGCTCAAGGGGGACAGTAACCACCCACTTCGTCAGTGAAACTTTTCGCAACCTGAGCGAGGTGCGAACTCCCGTCCACCAGTTGGCAAGCGGTAACGTTACCACTGCACCAGTGTGTGTGTGTGTGTGTGTGTGTGTGTGTGTGTGTGTGTGTGTGTGTGTGTGTGTGTGTGTGTGTGTGTGTGTGTGTGTGTGTGTGTGTGTGGTAGGGAAGGGTTGTTTATGGTAAGGTGTGGAATGTGACTGTGGTCTGCTGTCCAGTTTATGAGAAGGGTCACTGTAGATTTGGCTGGGGCTATTTGAGACTGTTTGTGGTGAACCACATGTGTGGTGTGTTGAGATAAGATTGGAAGATGTGTGCGGCTGCGTTTGCATTTTGGTGTGTACATGCGAGTGTTATGTATCTGTGGTGTGTGGGGTGTGGGTATGTCATGCATGTATAGGTTAAAGAGTGTAGACACCATTTGTGAAGTTTCTGGTGTTCGAAGACTGACCGGCAAATGTTACACATGCACATCTGCCTGCTAAGTAGTTTGCCAGCCATCTTTTTGTGTTATTGTGCATGTCTGTGTTGAATATTTTGTTTGTGAGGTTGTGGCAGGGGATGGCATCAAAAGCTTTGCTAATGTCTAATGTGACTAGGAGTCTTCTGTGTAGTGGCCTAGCTGAATTCATGCCATCAAAAACTCTCTGGGTAAGGTCTGTAAGAAAGGTGTTTGTGGAGTGCAGTGGCCTAAAGCCATGTTGTGGTGGGGCTAGGGGTGTGTGAGGTGTAACTTGTTGTAGTACCAGTCGTTCAGTGACTTTAAAGGGGTTGCAGAGGAGTGTGATGAGGTGGTGTGGGGAAGGTAACGTGGGGTCTTTGCTGGGTTTAGGGATAGTGATGATAATGCCATTCTTCCAGATGTTGGGCATTGTGTTGTGTGAGTAGCTGTAGTTTGATATGCTGGTGAGTACGTGTATGCCTTGTGGTCCAAGGTGTTCAAGGTGAATGTTGCTTATGTTGTCTGGTCCACAGGCAGATGAGTGCTTAAGGTTGCTGATGATGTGCTTTGTCTGGTTGTAAGTCAAAAGTGCATAGTCTGGGTCTGTGGAGAACTGTCTCTTACATCGGATGATGCGTTGGTTGTTGCGATGGCAGTTTAGATGGCTGACATGTGAAAAGTGATTGATGAGAGAGCTTGCTTGTTGTTTGTCTGAAGGTATGGTGTCTATTGTTGTGATGGAAGCATGTGATTGTGTAGTGTTGCTGTTGGAAAGTGTGATGCTGTTTAGTGTTTTGTAGAGTTTGCTGATGTTTGTTCTGTGGTGAAGTGTCTGGAGATAATTTTTCCAGTTCAGTGTTTGCTGTTCTGATATTTTACTGTTTATTTGAGTGCTGAGTTCTTGTATTTGTTGTCCGGTGTCTTGTGTATGGGGTGTTGGGGAGTGTCGTAGTGTGTCCCGTTGTCTGATGAGACCTTTAATTTCTGGTGTGAAGTTGGGGTTGTGTTTCTTTCTCTTGCCTCTAGGGATGTCTTTTGTCTGCATTTTGTATAATTGTACTGAGAGTGTGCACAGCGGTGTTGATGTTTGTGATGGGTGTGCTGTTTAATGTTTCAAAATGTTGTTTTGTTTCAGTTGTGAAGGCCTCCCAGTTGGCTCTCTTATAATCAGTGTATGTGTGGCTGTGGCCAGCTGGGGTGATTCTGGTTTTGGTAGTGATGATGGTTGGGAGGTGATCAGATTCAAGGGTTTTGACCACTCTCCAGGATGTTGTGAGGGCGAGGTTTAGGGAACAGAAGGTGATGTCTGGGGATGATGGGAGGAATAGGGCTTGGTATGGGATATGGGTATCTTGATGGAGATTATTCAGTATGAAAAGATGATCTGTCTGGGATTGCAGTATCAGCCCTCCGCCTGTGTCAGGGTTGCTGACATGCCAGGCCAATGCCTTGGCACTGAAATCACCACCCAGGATGATGTTCGGTATGTTAGTGATGTGGTGTATTTGTGGAGAGTAACTGTGTGGTGCTGTGGGGGACGATTTGGGGGGAATGTATGTGCTGGCGATTGTTATATGTGATTTGTTGCCAGTGCATATTTTAATTGATTGTATTTCTTTTGTGGTGTCATGTGGGATGAGAAGTGACTTTGTGTGTGCACTGGTAGGTGTTTTTTGTGTTCTGTTTAGTTTTGTTTCTTGTAAGATGGCAATGTGTATGTTATGTTGTTTGATGAATTGTGTGAGTTCTTGTTTTTTGGTGTTTATGCCATTTATGTTTAACTGAAGGATGTTTATGTTGTGTGTGTGATGTGTGTTGGCGGCTGCAGCACAAGGGAGAGGTGGTGGTGTGGGTGGAGGGGAAGGGGTAGGAGAAGGTTGTGGTGGAGGTAAGGGTTGGGGTGGATTAGGATGGGGTGGAATGGGAGGAGCTGGGGGATCGGATGGTGTAGGAAGGATCAGTGGGTTTGGCTGAGGAGGTGTGGAGGAAGTAGGAGTAGGGTTGGTAGGGGGGTTAGTGTGTGGGGGGAAGGAGCACAGGGAGCAGGTCCAGGTGTATGCATAATGTTTTCTGGATGCAAGTGTTGTGCAGGTGTAATGGGTCCAGTTCTTGCTGGAACTGCATTGAACTGAACCCTTTGTCTGTCAGCTCGACTTGATAGGTTTTGAGCATGTTGGACTCATGTATTTTTTTTTTTTTTTTTTTTACGTGTCCGACTCTGGGCAAAGGCTCAGGGCCTATTTCTTGGGGGCAGTCACCTATCCCAAGGCCCAGTAGTCCTCCTACACCTCCACATGTCACCACTTCGGTGCTAACACCCACTGTCCATATTGAATACATGCTAGGGCTGTCTCATACAGGACTGATGTACTGGTATTAGCGGGGGTACTTTTACGACATGTCGGCGGGTCATCTGGTAGATCAGGAAAGTCTGCTTTTTAGGAAATTCAAACCCTTAAACTGTTCCCTGCCCCAGCCGGGATTCGATCCTGGGTCCATTAGGACTGCAGGCCGCCTCTCTACCGATTCAGCCATTGCCCTCAATGTCCCGGGCTAGAAGTTATGTGGTCACCACCCAGCGTAGTAAATGGTTTCCCGGTGTACAGGAAACCACCAGGCTTGTCACTCAGTATAGAACCACCCACAGGCAGAAGCAGGAAAGAATGAAGGAAAGAAAGACAAAAGAGGGAGCGTAAAGACACCTGTAGGCAGAAGGACATGGAAAGAATGAAGTAAAGAAAGAAAGAAGAGGAAGGAAGGAAAGGAGGGAGGAGAGGAACGGGCAGGCACCCAAGAGCAGCACTACATTGAGTGAGTGGATGGTGAGCACCCCCACCTACCACAAACTTCACTTCTTACACAAGTAGTACACAGCTTGTCCCTTAAATGGTTTTCAAAGGCAGCATCGGCTCCCTAAACTTTTTCAAATCATGATTCATGATGTCAGAGCTGCTTATTCTGGATACAATTTTTCCTCAACATAAATGCAACATTAACACAAAGGCATCTCAAAAACTCATTGTCTTGACAACACCCACAGCCACTACCTTTGGACGGCAGAGGAAATAACTGTAAAGAGTCAACAAACAATCATTTGAAAAACAATAAATTATGCAGGCCCAAACTGGACTCTCATCTTAGCAGCCACAGATGGGAAAAAGCTTAAGAAACAAAAATAAGCCTTAAGAGCAACAAGAGGATGTAAACTGACCACAAAAATAGATCAATTGCACCACGCAACAAAAGAGACATATGGTAAAATTCATCGCTTCAGTATTTACAGCATCCATCCCATCCTTGTAAATTTGTTGTACCACCCTCCACATCACAGAGAAACTAAAAAATAAAAACATCCTAAAACTACATATAATACCACATCATCATCCCTCCTCATCCACTGTACACTGCACACCACAAACATATCCACAAACACATAACTATCAAAAACCTCCAGTCGTATAGCAGCCTTCATGAATGCCAACCATACATTCATCACACAAAAACTGTCTTCCAAGAGACAAGAATGCACCACGCCATATTTCAATGTGGTTTCAACTCTTTCCAACTTCAGTATCAACACAACTATAAAAACAATTAACTATACCTTCATTCTGATGCAATCCCTCACACCACAGCACATCTGCAACTCACTCTCACAACACTAACAATTCTTCAATGTAACCTCAACATAAGATCTCTCGGAGTGAAAAGCTGAAGTGGCCAGTTTCTTGCAGTCCACTGGATTCATATCCAGATTAACATGAGAACACAACAAAAACAACAACAACATGGCAGCTTTTGTGATATCACCAGTACTAATCATGTCTCTGAGATAAATTCATCAAACTTATGGCAAAGATCTCCATATTCTACCCTCTCCCTCCAAAATGGGAACATATGGTTGTCAGGATGAATGGTACTAAGCCATGAACATATGGTAAACTATCCATTACGGCACAATACTTGTGAATTCCTGTTTGTTACAATATTTACAGAAAAGTGAATTCTTAACAAATAATTTTTTCCCTACACATAGCACAAAGGCAGCTCTGGCTTACAGCAACAGGTCCCTCACCCACATCTATGACCTACATGCACTCTTGGGCTCACTGCTTCCATTCTATCCTTCCATACTACATAATTACTTACCACCTCCCCAGCACTGTTATAAGCATTATATCATCATGACAGAGAGAGTTCAAGGGTAAACCAGATCATTCCTCTCTGATGTACAAGTATCTGTACTTTAACCTTAAAATACTGACTCTGTACACTATTCACCCTACCTGTGATTCTCGAGGCTGCACACACTGCCGTGACCTCCATCACCTTTTTTTCAATAGCAACAAAAGCCTTCTCCATAGTCATGAAAATAAAGCTAAGGTGCTCCTTTTTAACTAGACACTGTACTTTTCCTGCAGCTGCCACATCTGTTATCAGATCTATCCATACATTCTCAAAAACTTTCAGCATCTCTACAACTATACTTCAACTGTCAGGACTACATAATATTATATTTACAAATCATAATAGATAGATAGATAAATAGATAGATAGAAGCAGGGAGTCAGATGATGAGAGGTGTTGTGTCTGCGAGAATCAAGCAGTGCTAAACATGCTTACACACTCTGACGCGAGGAATGCTTGAGACAGCGTCTAGTGGCCATATACACACATACACACATGCTCACACACAGGCTACGGGAACTTTCCATCCACGAGGAACACACGTGACACACCCCTGCTACACCAGAATTTAGGAAAGAGAGCTCAGACGGAGGTTAGCCTTAGAACAGAGAGGTCGAGACGGAGATTAGCCATCGAACAGGCTGGTCGCAGGGGAGAGGGGCTTAGCAGCATGAGGGAGAGAGAGAGCGAGACAGGGGTGTAGCTGCCCGGGACTTTATGTTCCGCTCTGTGTGAAAGACTTGGTAATATTCCCAAGACAAATGTCATACATGACATTTGGTAGCAGCGAACGTATACGAACCTCGTCTACGAATCAACATTAAATTCCTACAAAATATCAAGATTGAAAACAAGAATATCTCTCTCAACCAACAACATAACCAGCTCCTGACGCTTCTCTCCATCCAGCCCCCTCCGTCTCCCAGATCATCATGCTGATGCAGAGGTCAAGAGATCACACGACGCCTTGCAAGTAGCTTAACGACAAACCAGCAAATCTGCGGACATCGTCTCCGAATTAAAAGCAAATTTCTACAAAAGCAACCGAGACTCTACAAGATTAGCTTCAGTTCTACATTGAATCCTACAACGAGTAAATCACAAGAAAAAAGGACCAAGAATACATCAAGAAAGAAAGAAAACAAACAAACAAACAAACAACGAAGAGTGAGAGACGACTCACAACTCATAACCACCAGACCTCACCCTCCTCTCTCTGCTACATCCACCCAACCCCCACCACTTACGCAGGTGTGAAGAGGTCAATACAAACAGCAAAACACCAAGTCCATATTTACAACTCATTTTACTCGCTCGTCTTCACTCAAGTTACTCATCGCTACTCATTCACTCACCACAGCTACCAGTGTGGGAAGCCGACGTCACCATGTGCTGAGACGACAACACGCCAATCAACCCGCGAAGGACAACGCTATCACCACGTGCAACACCACTCACACCATTTCCCACCACGGTAAAAATTAGTGAGTTACATAGTTACTTCATTCATACAATACACAGTGATAGACAATAAGCTTCTGCACAAACATATAAAACGTACTGTATAGTTACAACTTAAATTCATATACCTACTTCAATTATCTTCATAATTCAATCATTAAATACTTGCACCAACAATAAATATTCTACACAGTATATATTCATTCATTTATTATAACATTTATTTACTACCAACGAGTGTTACCATTTATACCTACATAAAATACGTGTTTCATATATACAACTATACATTATTACATCTACAAAGTAATAAAGAAAATATACCATCACAGTTACTCAGTGAGCAATTAAAAGAACTGTATTAAACATTTATTAATTAAAGCTACCTAGTGGAAACAGATAAATTAACTTACAAAAAAAAAAAAAAAAAAAAAAAAATGGCCAACACAAAAGACGTTAGCAAGAGTGAACACCTTCAACACAATCGTGAAGACAATGATTTCCACACAGTGCTGACACACATATTACTCACGATAGGTACAGGTGAACAACAATTCAGTGTGTATAGTTAATAGTGTATATAGTGTATATATTTTTTATATAAAATAACAAAATATGGGACTATATAATAATCATTTTCAGTAGTATCTGTGCAATATAAACTAAACTTTAAAAAAGTATCCCAAGGAAATTAGCCAGTAATTATGTAACCATGAACAACATGGAAAAAGCATACACAAGCAAAGAAAAACAAACTATAGAAAATCAATACATACATAAAAAGAAAGCAAGAAAGAAAAGTAAAACAGAAAAAAGAGAAATAGAGTAAGATCACATAACAAACAAATGAAAATAAGTGTAAGTGTTACTACATATGCCAAAATACCACATAAACTACAAACAAAAAAGCAAATTGTTGTCTCCACATACAAGTGGCACGACACATCATCACTATCATCGATCGCAGCATATGTTAGGACTGCAATTATTACAATTATGTAATTCCATATTACAATTATGTAACTACAAACAATATGTACCATTTATGTAACAGTTACATTAACAAGATGTAACTTTTATGTAACTTTAAGTACAATTATGTAACTACAAACAATATGTACCATTTATGTAACAGTTACATTAACAAGATGTAACTTTTATGTAACTTTAAGTACAATTATGTAACTACAAACAATATGTACCATTATGTAACAGTTGCATTAACAAGATGTAACTTTTATGTAACTTTAACTACAATTATAAGGCCAAGACACTTTTGTAACAGTTGCATTAACAAAATGTAACTACAATTATAAGGCCAACACAATTATGCATTAACACAATATTTTGTAACAATTCATAAAATATTACAATTATGTATTACCACAATGTTAGTACAATATTATAAGTCATACAACTATAGCACAATTCTGTATTACCAGTATCATCATACAAGTTAGGTGAAATATTAGACATTACTAAGTGATAACTCTATGTAATGTATAACCTAGCAGTATTACCATTGCACAATTATATGCGTACGTCTGTTGTACATGCACGTCATACAAAGTGTTATACAACAACCATTGCATTTATTCAAATATGTATACAACTTATTTAAAATGTAATATTACTGAATAATCACTATTTACTATGAATATTATATGTATACAATATTCATACAATTATGTTACTTTACAATATTTTGTATTTCACTTAATTAGCTTATAAGTTCATTATAATGTGTATATAATATGTATTAATATTTTATGACTATTAAATGTCGATGGTACGCCATTTTCGCGCGACCGAGCAGATGTCAGGACTACATAATATTATATTTACAAATCATAATAGATAGATAGATAAATAGATAGATAGAAGCAGGGAGTCAGATGATGAGAGGTGTTGTGTCTGCGAGAATCGAGCAGTGCTAAACATGCTTACACACTCTGACGCGAGGAATGCTTGAGACAGCGTCTAGTGGCCATATACACACATACACACATGCTCACACACAGGCTACGGGAACTTTCCATCCACGAGGAACACACGTGACACACCCCTGCTACACCAGAATTTAGGAAAGAGAGCTCAGATGGAGGTTAGCCTTAGAACAGAGAGGTCGAGACGGAGATTAGCCACCGAACAGGCAAGAGAGCAGTAGACAGGCCTCAGAGGAGACAGGTGACGGGAGAAAGGTTTGGCAATTTGAGAGAGAGACAGATAGCGAGACAGGGAGGTAGCTACCCGGGACTTATACTCGTCCGTGTGAGAGACTTGTTAATATTTCCAAGACAAATAAAAATAGTCCCATACTATTCTTTACCTCTCCTGTCACTACATGACACAACGACCTACAGCTTTTCCACTCTGCATTTTGGCTTATGCTTTCTTTGCCCATCCATGCTATCTCTTGGGAGAAGGCAGCCTACCCTTGCCTCAACTATCTCTTCATTGTCCTCATTGCAGGGAAGCTCTTCATTCAACAGTCAGTTATGGTAGCCTCCCCAGGCATTCTTGAATTCTCCTTTACTGACTGCCACAATGCTCAAGTCATATGTACACATTGCCAGTCACTACAGTGCCAAGACACAGACATTCTGTTTATACCTGAATCTCTCAACAGGGAAGAAAAATGTCAGTCATAATGTCCTGATGAAATAAGTATTCTCACCTGATGAAGCATGCCATTCCCTTGTATTACATTGCTGACAAACTGGTCGAAACCTGATGTCATTATGTGAAGAACTGCAATGTTAATAATGACCAGGGCCCTCTTTGGTGTTACACTGACATTTCTGTAATTAGAGATGCTTTAACTTTCTTCATATCACTTTCTTACTAGTAGAGCATTTTTTATTATCTGATGTTTCAAATAAATATCTTACAGTGTACAGTACTATATGTGTAAATATTTAAACATTACACATTCAATTATTTTTTAAGTGATCCAATGCGGACAGACACACAAGTATCTTCACAAAGGGTGACGAATACAGTACACAGTGGAAAAATCGAACCATCTGAAAGATATACTGATCTTCCCAAAGTTTGATGAATACAGTACACAGTGGAAAAATCAAACCATCTGAAAGATATACTGATCTTCCCCAAGTCTGGCGAATACAGTACACAGTGGAAAAATCAATCCATCTGAAAGACATAGTGATAGTGATAGGATTTCCATTGTACTTCGCCAGTCAGAAATTTTCTACAGATACAACTGAGAAGATAGTTGTTTCTTTGACTACATATACAGGTTTAAACCTACTTGTCCAGTAAGTGCACCACTGCAATGGTTGAAGCCAACTCGGTGCTAGAAAAAAAAAGCTGATGGTTCCATTGTTTGTAGAAATCATCATTCCAATAATTGAAGTAAGACCACCATGAATAGTAGTGAGGGTAGATACCTGCAACAAACAGCACCACCATAGATCTTCGCACCTGGAAAAAAAAAAGAAAAAAAAGTACAGAATAGAAAGCATTTAACAAATGATAATTCTCATCATCATCATCATCATCATCCGGACCTCCTTTCCCACCCTAGGGCAGGGTGAGGAGTAGCAATGGCCAGACAGCCCAAAATTGCCCAGTCCAATGGGTCAAGCTTCCATTCACTCATCATTCAAGCCCCTGGAATCCTGGCTCTATCGGATACACCAAAAACATTCACCATGCTCTGTAGCTTCACATAATCGTATCCGACAGAGTCAATCCAGATGCTGCCACACAAAAGGGGTGCCAAAAATCCCTGATCATGTACTTCCTCTCACAAAATTCATCCAGCCAGCTCGATCTCCTGTCAGTTCCCTAGCCTCACCGACTTCCAAACCTCTCTTCCTCACACATTCATCCACCATATCTCTCCACCTTCTCCTTGGCCTACCTTGCCTCCTCCCTCCTTCGAATTCGCTCAGGTATACCTTCTTCACCACTCTATTATTATCCATTCTCTCCACATATACCATCTCAGTACACTCTCTTCAATTCTGGTGTCCACTGACATCCTCACTCCGCATCTTTCACGAATCACATTATTTCGTATCCTATACACCCTCTGTACTCCATGTACATTCCTCAGCAGTCCCATCTCCACTGCTCTTACTCCTGACTTTTCATTTGCATGCCACACCATAGTCTCACATCCATATGTTAAAGTTGGCACTAACACTCCTCCATGTAAGCCTCGTGCAGCTGCAACACTCAAGCCTCTGCTTCTTATCAAGGCCTTCATTGCACCAGCTACTTTTCTTCCTTGTGTAACTCTACTTTCAACTTCTTTTGCACATTTTCCTATCTATTCTATCACTGTACCCAGGTATTTGAACTCTCTCATCAATTCCAGTCTCTCTCCATTCACTGTTACATTGCACTGGGGGTCACCTTCTCTCACAATAACCATCACTTTACTCTTTTCTACATTTACTCTCAAGGAACGACGCTTACAGACATCAGCAAAACTCTGCACTAGCCTACCAAGTTCTTGTCCGGTACTTGCAAGCAGTACTGCATCATCAGCATACAACAAATTTGAGATATTCCATCCATCACCATTCATTACCAAAGCCATCCCTCTCTCCATTACTCGTGTTTTCACTTCTCTCATCACCCCATCCACATATATATATTGAACAACCATGGGGACATCACACAACCTTGTTGCATGCCCACACTGACTGTGAACCATTCACTTAGATGCCCATTAACCCTGACACATGCTTCACTACCATCATAAAAACTCCTGGTGGCACCTAGCAGCTTACCCTCTACACCGTACATGCGCAAAACTTTCCACAATCCTTCTCTGTCCACTTTGTCATATGCTTTTTCCAGATCCATGAATGCCATAAACACCTTATGGTCCTTCTCACAAGCCTTCTCTACTATCTGTCTCACTGCAAATTTTTGGTCCACACATCCCCTGCCACTCCTAAAGCCACCCTGTTCATCACTCATTAGGACTTCTGATATCTCTCTTACTTTCTCTATAATAATTCTTCCATATACCTTCCCTACCACCCTCAGTAAGCTTATGCCACGATAATTCTTGCACTCACTTCGTTAACCTGTATTTTTGTACAGGGGTACAATCACAGCCTTTTTCCACTCTGCAGGCACAGTTTCACTCATCCATGCCTTCTTACATATTTCCAACAAGCACTTCAATCCATTCTCTCGACTACATTTAAGCATCTCTGCATATGCCTCATTAACCCCTGCTGCTTTCCCATTTTTCAGCCGCTTCACAGCACTTTTCACCTGTGCGAGTGTCACGTCTCCTGGCACTGCATTCCTTCTCTGCACACCCCCAAAATGTATCATGTTTACAGCTGCTCTGCTCTCTCTATCCCCATTCATCAGGCTTTCAAAATATTCTTTCCATTTGGTCCTTACTTCATCTCCATGCTTAATAATCTACCACATGCATCCTTCACACCATCCCATTTCTTTCCCATTTCTTTCAGTTTGTCTAACTCAAACTGGTTCTCTGCAACCATCACTAGCATCTCACTCACTATTTACAACTGTATGGTGCTTCCAAGTACAGTACACAGTAAAGCTTGTTCATTACATGGGATTCCATAACAGTTCGTAATATATGAAACATTCAGCTGTTGGCCAGGTTCTAAATGTTTTCATAATGCACGAAGAATGAACATAACATGCAAAACAAGTCAAAACATACCTAAATATAGCATTTTAGAGCAACTGTACATGCCACTTCTTCCCACAGAGTGTAGCACGTGACTGCTTAGAGATAAATTGCACACCTCTCATGCCAAGCCCATCTACTGTCTGAGTTTCTTTTTAAACAGTGTGTTGATAAATATGCTTATCAATGTATTGTTAGGCTTACTGTAATTATTAATATTTGGTACACGTACTTTTAATGTTAATTTGGGGAAAGTCTGGGCAGCTTCAGGGGGTTATTGAGGGTGGCAGTAGGGAGGGTGCCAACCAAATTCCTTAAGCTCTTATCTTCTATAACATTCTTTTTATAATGCACAGAGTTCTGCTGACCAAAGTGCTTTATTATAGGTAAGCTGACTGAACTATAATGATACATGACATACTGTAATCAGATATTTTATACAGTAGGTTAAGTACAGTGTGAGGCCATTACATCGTGAGGAACATTACATTCGGAGCCAAGTTACTGAACTACTCTCAGAGTGATGAGAAGGGTGCGTGGTGAACTGAATGAACAGAAGGCAATGATTGATTATATGTGTGTGGATGAAAGGATGTGAGGGTGTGTAATGGATGCAAAAGTATATAAAGGATGGGGGAGTGGACTTTCTGACCACCATTTGGTGGTAGTCAGAATCAAAGTCCAAATGAAATGAAGAAATAGAAGAAGGGAGGGACAGGAGGAAGTAGTGCATACAAGGAGGGTGGAAAGGTTACAAGAGCATGGAAAAAAGGCAAAATATAAAAGGGAAGTGGAGGAGCGACTAGGCAGACATGGATTGCAGCAGATGGGGGACGTGGAAGGTGTGTGCAAGATATTCACAGAAGAAATCTGTGCAGCATGTGATGTGAGGTGGTGTGTGGGGTGAAGAGAAGATGAAAGGGGGTGCAGGGAACAGCATGCTGGAATGAAGAGTGAGAAAGGCTGTGGCACAAAAAAGAAAGCATATAGCAAGTGGATGAGAAACAGGGGCGTGAAAGAAGTTTAGGGACGGAAGAGAGTTATGTGTAAAGAGAAGGAGAGAGGTGAAAAGATTAGTAAGAGAGAGTAAGAAGACAGTGTATGAGTAATTTGGAAGGAACTTGAGTGTAAAGTGGATGGAATGTAAGAAAATGTTCTGGAAAGAGGTAAGGAGAGTTAGACATAGTGCCAAAGAAGTTAGTTGGGGAGTGAATGATAAAAATGGTAGATTTCTTGTGGAGAAGGGAGAAAAAGTGAGCATGTGGAGGGAACACTATAAGGAGTTGTTGAATATAGAGAATGAACATAATGGAAGTATAAGTGGCTGGGGAATGGCTGGGAGGAGGAGGGATGTGAAAAGAGGGGAAGAAATCAGTAGGATGGAAGTTGTGGAAGGAATGAAGAAAGTTAAAATGCAGAAAGCCCCAGGAATTGATGGAGTGTGTGGTGAAATGCTGAAGCATGAGGGAGAGATTTGCTGATTTGGAAAAGACCTTTGACAGAGTCCCTAGAGAGGTGGTGAAGTGAACAATGAGAAAGCTTGGCTTGGAGGAGTGGCTGGTTAGGGTGGTTATGGCTATGTATGTGGGTGCTCGCACCCTGGTAAGAGTGAATGGAGATTTGAGTGATGAGTCTTCCGTGAATGTTGGTGTGCATCAGGGGTCAGTTTTGAATCCCATGTTGTTTATCATGGTACCTGAAGCTCTATCACGTGACTTTAGAAACGGACTTCCGTGGGCAATGTTGTATGCTGATGATTTGGTGTTGATTGCAGAGAACGAAAAGGAGGAAGAGGAAAGGTTTAGGAGGTGGAGAGACGGTATGGGGCACAAGGGCTTAAGGATAAATGCAGATAAAACAAAAGTGATGATATCTAGGGTTGGTGGCGGTACTGTCAAAGACGAGGGAGAGTGGCCATGTGCAGTTTGCCACAGGGGCGTGGGAAGTAAGTCTATCTTGTGCAGTGTTTGTGATAAATGGGTGCATAAGAGATGTAGTGGTATCAGAGGTGGACTGCGAGATAATGCTGATTTTATGTGTACAGCATGTCGGGGATAGCAGGTGGAGATTGTCAGGCGTGAAAGGATTGAACTTGCTGGTGAATCTCTTAAGTATGTGGAAGAGTTTTGTTATTTGGGAGAAATGTTGTGTGCTGGAGGTAGGGCTGGAGCTAGCTCTATGGCTAGGGTGAGAAGTGGTTAGAAGAAGTTCAGGGAGCTCTTGCCTCTTCTGACTTTGAGAGGGCTCTCCCTACATGCTAAGGGGTCTTTGTATGCAGCATGTGTTAGGAGTGTAATGCTGTATGGTAGCGAGACCTGAGCAGTAAAGAAGGAGGATATTCGCCAGCTCAGATGTACAGAAATGACAATGATTAGGTGGATGTGTAGTGCGTCCCCGCGTGCAAGGTCCGGGGGGGCTGGGTTTACGATGGAAGAGTTGAGAGGTCGGATGGGACTGGAGTGTATTGATGTTGTGATGAGGAGAGATAGATTGACATGGTTTGGACATGTGGAGAGGATGGGGGATGATAATTGGGTGAGGAAGGTGAGAAGTGTTAATATTGGGGGCGGGGTTATGAGGGACAGACCGAGAAAGACATGGGACGGGTCATTAAGTGTGACCTCAGCGTTAAGGGACTGAACAGGGGGGCTGCAATGGATTGTGCAGTGTGGAAAGCCACCATTACGTGACCAAGGCTGACACATGCAAGCATGTTGGAGCCTTTAAAAATGAAACGAAATGAAACGGGGGGGTTCGGACCATTTTGGGAATACTGGATCCCAAGACGATTATGTCCGGGTAGTGGGGATGTTCGGATATTGGGCATCCGGATATTAGAGTGATTACTGTACATATATACCTGTATATATATATATATATATATATATATATATATATATATACAGTGCCTCTGTCAGGGCACACAATACTTTTGGTGAAAAAAGAATCACCCTTTTTTTGGACTAAAAATTGAGCCAGAAGTTTGGGCCGCTAACATGACGTCATGGCAGTCTGAGGCCTTACTGCGCGCTGGTTGGCTGCCGCCTCAGTTGCCTATGGGCTGCGTGAGAGAGAGGAATTCCGTCGCTCCTCCCTCTCCTCTTGCGCCATTTTTTACCCAGAGTCCCACAGTGTTTTGGCTTTCGCCACTTTATTATGGCCCCTACCCATGAATTGTCGAGTGAAATCATATCACAGATCACTGCTCTAAAGGAGACAGGCCACCCCATGAATGAAATTAGTGATTTGGTTGGTGTGGCTCAATCGACAGTGCAGAGGTGGTGTGCCCGTTTTCGAGTGGAAAATAGTGGTGACGTTCCTACAAAGAAACCGCGGTCTGGTAGGCCCAGGAAAACTTCCCCGAGGTCTGTTAATGTGTAAAAACGTGCAGTGGAGTCTAATCCTCGTGTGAGTGCAAGGAAAATTAAGGAGAGCAACCCGGAAGTGTTTCTGATGAGGTTTCAGTGCACATGGCTTCTCGAAGAGTCTATGAACTTGGTTACACAAGCCACAGGCCTGTGAGAAAGCCTCTTCTTACACGTAACCAGCGACTTCGTAGGCTTGCCTTTGCTAACAAGTACCTTAACCCCTTAACTGCGGGGCGTCACTTTCGTGACGCTTGGGAGCAAGGGATCATACTGCGGGGTGTCAATTTTGTGATTCTGTGTTATTTTGAATTTGCCTGGGCTTTCAAGTGGTGGCTTGTATCATCTATCAGTACTGCCAATGTCCAACACTAGTCAGCACTCCTAATTTCATCTGTACTACCATCCATTGTTGACAATTTAGCCATTTCTCCCCGTTCTTGACTCCCCTCCCTACCTCCCCTCCATTACCCTCTCCTCTCCCCTGCCTGGCCGTGCTACTAGTAAATCTTTCCTGGAATTTTCCACTGATTTCATCCATTGAAATAAGCCCTATGCCCTATTCTTATACCAAAAAATATATACAAAAAAGAAGTAAGGTAAGTGATAGTGCCATACATCTGGAATTGGCTAATTATCACCTGACAACACATCACGTGCACTCATTCGCTAATTTTAGCTGTTTATTTCCCCTTGGAATATGCCTTATAATCTATTCTCGTAATAAAAATATATATAAGAAAGGAAGGGAGAAGCCTAAGTGATATTTACATTCACCTGGAACTACCTAATTTATTATGTATTGTCTAGATTTCCTGCCAATCATTTCATAGCGTATATATTAGCAGCTGTCACCAGGCTGACATTGGCAGCATTGCACTCCCACTAGGCCACCACTCTATGACGTCGGATTCGCACCTGTCCAATTCTGCCGCTTTTCAGCCCCATGCAAAGGGCCCTGTGACCTCTACCCCCTACTAAACCTTGTGTGGAAAGGGGTAAAGGGCTAAGTGACTGCTGTGGAACGTCAACTGGCTAATTTGTCGATGAAAATGATAGACAGTGATTATGATCTTTCAGGTGAGTAAAACAGTGCAAGTGGAAATGTAAATAATGTGTACACAGCAAGTGAAAGCAATGAATGTAACTATAAGTGAACAGTGGAAAATAGTTTTATCAGTTACTGCAAGTGACAGTGCATAATACAGTGTAAATAAAATAGAAATGTAAATAATGTAAATAAAATAGAGAATGTAAATAGAAATGTAAATGAGTAGTGATATAAGAATACGAGTATATATACTAGGAGTAATGAAAGTGAAAGTTTCACTCTAGCATGTATGAATACTGAGTTATGAAAGTGGAAGTGAAAGTGACAAATTCACTCTCAACACTAGTATACAGGATGAGAAAGTGAATGCTACGTATTTTATAGACTGAGAAATTGAATGCCTACAGAGACAATAAACTACTATTACGGAAGGAAACTTATGGATAAAGACTGTAGATATATATAAGTGTTATACAGTAATAGAAATATACAGTGTGAGTGTTTTTATGAATAATAAATGACAGTACACCAGCGGCGAACGAGCGCAAGTGGGAAGGTTATACGCGCTCGTAATTTTCATTGTTTTCAAAGTGTTTTTTTTTTTTTTTTTGAGTATGGATTCCAAACTATTTGAGAATCATAGAATAGTGTTTCTAATGATAATATCAGGCTGTGGTAATCAATTTACGGGTTGTCGGGAAGTGTAAAGTGGAGACTTCGGTACCCAACTTCAGAGGTCTCCACAAGTCCTACGGTACTTGATGAAGGCTCAACAAACATCCCAGGAGAATGCTGAAGGTATGTGCCATATGCATATGTAATTTTAATATTCTAGGACTAATAACTGATTTTTGGCAAATATTTTCAGAGAGTCTGTCGGAGTGCAAATATGCTCCGGAGACATGCAAGTCAAGCAAAAACAACCCCGCGGTTTAGGGGTTAACTGGGGTGAGGACCAATGGTTGTCAGTGTTGTGGTCTGATGAGGCAACGTTTACTGTTACCTGTAATCGAGGAGCGCGCGTGTACCGGCGCAGAGGTAGTGACCTGCTTGATCCCCATTACGTGGAAAGCACGGTTAAACACCCTGATTCACTTATGGTATGGGGTTATTTTGTCAGGACTCCATATTATAAACACAAATCATAACAGAAAGCATGATGGATAGATAGATAGATAAATAGATAGACAGAGCACCAGACAAGGTGTGGGAACAGGATATTAGCTTGCAACTCTTTTAAGTGAAGGAATGTTGATCATGCACTGGAAGCAGTATATACACACAGACATACAGTGTTCTAGAAGCTTGTGTGTGTGTATGTGTGTGTGTATGTGTATGGTCACAAGGTGCTGTTTGTGGGCTATTTAGCTGGTGAGAGGCATTCTGGAGAGGTGATAACGTCATTTCCTTTTGGCCCCTAGATTTGACATTGACCTGACCTCTAGACTATATATGTATGTTGCTAGCTATTATGTACTGTATTAAGATATTTTAGAGTCCTGACAGTTTCTCTGGGAAGGGTTTGGGTAAGCTTGTTGTGCTTCCCAAGAACTGCAGAGTGAATCAGGACCTTTACCTGGAGCTTCTTTGTGATCATTTACCTGAGTCCTTCGAGCTCACAGGTGCACGAGTGTTTCAGTAGGACGGTGCACCTGCTCATAAAGCCAAATCGGTCACCAACTGGCTTCATGACTGTGAGGTCTCCTTCATGAAAGACTGGTCAGGCAATAGCCCAGACCTCAACCCAATAGAAAACCTCTGATACCTTGTAAAGAAGAATCTCCAAGGGAAGGATGTGAGCTCTCTGCCTAAGCTGGAAGCAGCCATTCGTGAGTCCTGGGCAAGAATACCACCCCAGCACCTGAGGAACCTCGCCCTTTCACTTCCACGATGTCTCAGGTCCGTGAAGAAGCGCAAAGGATACCCTACCAAGCGTTAAAGGTAAATATAATGCATTATTTACATGTTTTTTCAATGTTGAAAGGTTTGTTTCGTAGGACGGACACAAGGCGCTTAATACTTTTGTCGAGCACTGTATACACACACACACACACATATATATATATATATACAGTATATATATATACATATATATATATATATATATATATATATATATATACAGTGCACCCCCACACAATGCAAACTCACAGTGCGAATCACCTACAATGCGCGGTCAACCCAGAAAATGCTTATTTTTATCGAATGCGAAATCTGTGCATCGAACTTCCCAACATGCGAATCGGCTGTATGATTCCAAGGCAAAAATGGACTTCCGTCCATTACTACGAGTGTTGGGCTGGACAATGTGAGTCTGTTACATGATGGCAAGTGGCTGGCAATGAGCCAGATTCAAAATGGCGGGCAGCTGGCAAGCTATCTGCATGCCATCTACTGACATTCCTGGGTAAACAGACACTTCTCCATATTGCTGCAAGAACACATGTTGTACCTCGCATCCTGTGGTCTGTTTTAGCATCATAGCAGTACCCACCTGTTCATCATGGTCTCAGCTGTTGACTTTGAAGGCTTTATGGCACCTCCAGGAGACCTCAGCAGTGACAGTGAGAGTGACAATGGGGCGCCCCACCTCGTGGGGCAAGGGTAGATGCCCCGAGCCTTGGATACCCACCCCCTTCCCTTCTTAACAAGCCCAGAAGTCACTGAAGGTACATGGTGTTCTATTTGTTGTTTTATTTGTTGGTCCAACTAGAAGTACTATTAGACAAAGTATTAGCAGGGTAGAGTAGGCTGGATGGGGACCAGAAGACCAAGCCCTGGGTGGGCTGTCCACGTATTCCCATACGTTCTTTGATTTACACAGTGCGAAATTGTAGAATGCAAGGGGTTTCTGCCACCCATAAACTCGCATTGTGTGAGGGTGCACTGTATATACAGACATACTTCAACTTACAAGCATTCAAGATCCGAGCATTTCAAAGATGCGAACATGAAAAAAATAACGAACATGTCACAGGTACGAACGTAACCACAAAAAAATAATTTAGCTTGTAGCGGCCCACTGAGACTGCTTCTGAATGTGGCAGGTGATAGCAGTTGCGAGGCGGGTCGCTAGGCGGCAGTGTGAATGCTTGGGGGCTAACCCGCCATCTACTGTTTTTGTTTTGTTCACCTGGAGGAGAGAAGATCACTGCTCATTGTGCTTTTAGTACTTTCACTCCATTTAATATGGCTGATAAATGCATGCATTTTAATAGTGGTGCTTCTGGCTCATCTAGGAAGCAACATGCCATCTCTATGAAAAAAAAACTTGAAATAATAAAGCGTGTTCAGCCTGCTACTCCCGAAAATCCCGACTCACCTACCGCTCTCTCCTCACCCGCATCTTCCAACTAACTCCACTCCTCCACCTGCCTCCTCTCACTTCCTGCAAGTCCTGCTATGTTTGCCCTCAGGTGAGCTACAGTAATGTTTATAAAATAAGATAACTCTGTTATTGCTTATGCCCAATGTATATTTACAACTAACGAAACAAAATGAAATGCTTGCCACATCCACATCTTTGCAGGTGGTAAACATTCCATTATCTTTTGTAAGTTGTAAATAGGCATCGGACAATAGCAGGAACAAAGTTGTGTCTTATACTGTATATTTTCTTGTGTATTTCTTGTGTTAATTTATGCATTTATATTTCATAATACAATATAAACTGCATAAGAACATTTAAAACCCTACCGACAGATCAGTGAACAGTACGGTGTTTTCTATGTTGTACACATAACACTGTAAGGGATTTTCATTTTGAGAGCAAAATTAACTTGCAAACGACCTCTTGAAACCAATTATGTTCATAAGTTGAGGTATGCCTCTGTGTGTGTGTGTGTGTGTGTGTGTGTGTGTGTGTGTGTGTGTGTGTGTGTGTGTGTGTGTGTGTGTGTGTGTGTATTTACCTATTTGTATTTACCTATTTGTAGTATACAGGAATTGAGCAATGCTCGTGTTGTCCTGTCTCCACATCCACATTTATCAAGTCTACCTTTACACACATGAATGTTTTTCTCATGCACCACCTCTTTGTCTAAGTCGTTCCAAATATTTAAGAATATACCTAATTGTGATATACACGGAATGTACTATGCTTGTGGGTTTCCGTCGCTGTTTCTCAATAAGTCGAATTTAACTTTAAACTCGTTTAAGTTTTTAGACTGGACGATCTCTTTGTCCAGGCTATTCCATAAGTCTATACTTCTGTAAGGAAAGCTATATTTCTTGATATCCTTCAAGCAGCTTGACTTTTTCAATTTCATTCCATGTCCTCTTGTTGCTCTCTTATCCCATACAAACAGATCTTCTTTGTCAATTTTATCTACTCCCACCATGGTCCTGAACACCGCAATCATGTCTCCCCTCTTTCTCCTTTCCTCTAACGAAGGCAAATCCAGTTTTTCCAGCCTCTCTCTGTATGACAGGTCTGTCAGACTGGGGACCATCTTGGTTGCTGTTCTTTGTATTCTCTCAATCTTGTTTATATCTTTCTTTTTGTGTGGGGACCACACTACCGCTGCATATTCTAACCTGGGGCGGATCATGGCCACTATCAATTTTTTCATCATTTCCTCATCCATATAATGAAATGCTACTCTTATGTTAGTCAAGAGCTTATAAGTCTCTCCAACTATCTTGTTAATGAGCTTTTCTGGTGACAAACTATCTTGGACCAGCACTCCCAAATCTTTCTCTTCTCTCCTTTTTGTGATTAATTCATTACCCAAAAAATAATTCAGTGATGGTCTCCTGGTACTTTTACCCATTTCCAATATTTTACATTTCTTTACATTAAATTTCATTTCCCACGTCCGGCTCCAATTGTGTATCCTATCCAAATCCTCCTGCAGTATTTTACAATCCTCCTCAACCTCTATCTTCCTCAAGATCTTTACATCATCAGCAAACAGACTCGCATAACTGTTCACTCCATCTACCATATCATTTACATAAATCAGGAACATTACTGGCCCCAACACTGAGCCTTGAGGGACTCCACTTGTTACTTCCCTCCATCCAGACATCTTTTCCTTTATTACTGTCCTCATTTGTCTGTCTCTCAAAAAGTCTCTCATCCATTCCAGAAGTTTCCCCTTTAGTCCTCCTATATAATCTAGTTTCCACATTAGTCTCTTATGAGGTACCTTGTCAAAGGCCTTCTCTAAGTCTAAGTACACACAATCCACCCAACCATCTCTCTCCTGTACCACATCAATCGCTCTTGAGTAAAAGCTCAACAAGTTTGAAACACATGACCTTCCACTTCTGAATCCAAACTGACATTCAGCCAAAATATTCATCTCTTCCAGATATTTTATCCATCTGTCTTTCAGGATTCTCTCACACAATTTTGCGACCATGCTGGTTAGAGACACTGGTCTATAATTCAGGGGTTCTTCCCTGTTTCCTCCCTTGTGAATTGGTACCACACTTGCCCTCTTCCATTCTTTTGGCACTTTCCCCTCTTCCAGTGAGCATACAATTAAGCTGTGAATTTTATCCGTCAGTTGTTCTCTGCATTCCTTCAGTACCCAATTAGAAATTCCATCAGGTCCTGGGGCTTTCCTTACATCTTGAGTTTCCAGTAATTTATACACTTCCTGAACCTCCACTTTTATATCTTTCATCACCGGAACATTTCTAATCACTCCCTCCCCTTCCACAAGCTCCTTTTCTTTAGTGAAAACTGACTGGAAACGTTTGTTCATTATTTCTGCTTGCATTGCCGCATCATTAAAGACCTCTCCATCTACTTTCAGCTTGGTGATTCCTTCCTTTTGTTTCAGTTTGCCATTAACAAATCTATAAAACAGTTTGGGTTCATCCTTGCATTTGTCAATTATACCTTTTTCAAAATTCCTTTCTTCTTCCCTACGTATTCTTGTGTATTCGTTTCTTGTTCTTTCATATTCTTCCTTTGTTCTGTCGTTACCTCTCTTTCTCCAATTGTTCCACGCCTTATCTCTCTCTTTTTTGGCTATCATACACCTTCTATTAAACCACTCCTTTTTCCTGTTTTCTTTCCCTCTTACTCTTGGTACAAATTTTTCCACTCCCAAATTATAGAGGTCTAGAAAGATATCCCACTTCCTCTGTATCTCTCTTGTTTCTCTGAATTTTCTCCAATCCGCATTTTCAAAAAAGTTTCTCAATCCTGTAAAATTTGCTTTGCCAAAGTTGTATCTTCCCTGTCTATGAAGCTCGTCTCTTGGCTCGACGTTTCCTATTAACATCTGGAACTCAATGACCACGTGATCACTTTTTCCCAAAGGACAGAGATATTCCAATGATTCTATTACATCAGGTTCTTTGGTGAACAGTAAATCTAACCTTGCTGGTGTGTCCTCACCTCGAAACCGTGTCTCTTCTTTGACCCACTGCGTCATCACATTATTCATTATTATATTTAATAACATAGTACCCCACGAATCCTCGCCGCCTCCCGAGTACCATTCCTCCCAGTTCACCTCTTTACAATTAAAGTCACCCACCAAAATTATATTATTGCTTTTCTCAATTATTTTTTGCAAGTAGCTAGCCATATCTGACAACATCTCATGGTATTCGTCATCCTTCCATGCTCTCGTCTTTGGGGGAACATACACTACCGCTATATCTCTCTTAACATTCTCTCCAGTTTCTAATTTCATATATATCACTTCAGCCCTGCCTTCTCCCATTTCCACAGTATCTACATTTATGTTGTTCTTCACTGCTATCATCACTCCTC
Organism: Coenobita brevimanus; assembly: GCF_032717465.1. Classification (NCBI taxonomy): domain Eukaryota; kingdom Metazoa; phylum Arthropoda; class Malacostraca; order Decapoda; family Coenobitidae; genus Coenobita; species Coenobita brevimanus. The sequence continues at coordinate 64,356,412 of NC_136976.1, forward strand.
CTCCCTTTTTTTCTTTTCTGTCTTTTCTCCACAGTTTGTATTTACCATCTCCCAAATGAACATCAATATCTTCTCTTAATTTGGTCTCTACAAAGCACATGACATCAGGTTCATGTTCTCTCAAGAAATCATTAATTTCGATCCTTGTCGATATGAAACCATCAACATTAGTATACAGTATATCACCTTCAAATTATTTTTGACATTATTAATACCCTCTTCTCTCCTACTCTCTGTCCGTACCACTTCCTCAACTTCTGATCTTTCACAACCATCCCCCCTAGTTTCCTTCACTTCTATTTCCTTAAATACCATTTCCTTACTTTCATATCCAATACTCTCCAAAAAAAAGTATTACGTTCTTCCTCTGTCCTCTTATCATTTTTTTCCTTTACTTCTTCCTTTAATGATTTCAAAGCTTCTCTTTCTTCTTCATTCAGATCTTTTCTTATTATAATATTTTCCATCCCCGCCTCTTTGCTTAATTTCCAGGTCACTTTAAGTATCTCATTTATTACACTTTCTGATGTAAACTTGACTCTCATTGGTCTTATTTCCCCTTTCTTATAAGGCCCTATCCTCCTTACTTCCTCAATTTCTTTTACCCACTTGTTTCCTTCGGGGTCAATCTTGCCTAATATTCCTCTCACCATGTTCGTGTCTCTCTCGAGTCTCGCGAACCTAACCTTTTCTTCCTCTTCCCTGTTTCCAAATACTATCACACATCTGTTCCTTTCTACAGTTTCTCTCACTATTTTCTCTTTTTTCTTCAGTATTTTCACTACATTTTCTTCCATTTCTTTCTTGTTCATTTCCCTTTCTTCCTGGATGATCTCTCTTAAGCTGACCACTTCTTTCTGTTCTTCCTCTACGTGTGCCCACTTTGCCTTGTGTTCTTTTAGTACATTACTCACCTTCTCCGTTTTATTAGTACTCTCTTCAAGTTTCCTCCTCAGTTCAACATTTTCCCGCTTCAAATTCTTAATCTCTTCATTGGCTGTTTCGTTGGACTGGATTAGACTCTGTATGGTGGTTTCCGTATTTCCTGACACATCCTTTATCACTAGATTCTCTACTTTTTTTTCGAGTTCACTAATCCTCATAATTAATGTTTTCACCAGGTCCATGACATTAGTATTAGCATCAAATCCTTGAAATTCCATTCCTTCATTGTTTACATTTTCGGCCATCTTTAACGTACCGGTAAAGTACCTAAACAGCTGTTACCAATAAGCCACAAACATTCATGTATACTATTGCCAACAAATCTTTACATTTTTGGTAGTCTACCAACTTTCATTATTTTAAATTTAAAGAAAGACCCTAGGAGACAGGACAGACAAAATTCCTGAAACTACTCAAGGTCAGGAGCGATGCCTGGGACGTCCTCTCTCTCCGGCTGTTCGTGTGTGTGTGTGTATATATATAAGTGCTGACAATGACTTACCAGATGGGGGAAAAAAGCTACTCATACTGTATGTTCCAAACCTGAGTACATATCATTAGGGCACGTCCATACGTGTACTCAAACACGTGCTGACAACACAGCTGACAACATGTTCGGGAACATGTATGCAGCAGTATTTGGACAGATGTATGCAAACATGTTTCAGTGCAGCTTCAAACCTGCTGGCAGCAGAGGTGATGGGATAAGTGTGTCCACACCAGGCAGCTGAAACTTCATCATGATGTTGTCAACATGGTCTGGACGCTGCTGTTCCCAGTATGTTTGCACCGTGTTCATTACTGTCTTGCTTACGTGTTGCCAGCACTTGTTCTAGCACACATGTGGATGTGCCCTTAAACACACACACACACACACACACACACACACACACTGTATATGAATATATATATGAATCTATCTATCTTACCTCTCTATACAAGTACAGCTTGACAATCCTCTTGACACCTTCATATAAAAGTATGACAGCTAAGACTGTCACTACCCATATCTTGAGCGTATTTGGTGTGACATTGAAGTAAACGTGCTTGTAGCCTGCAGGGCCCCTCTCATAGATACCTGAAATATTACAAGTTTCATTCTTTGCTGACTACAGCTATCATCATCATCATCAACATCATCCTAACCTCTTTTCCCACCGAAAGGGAACATAAGGTACAATTCAGAAAACGGTGAGCAAGAAATGCATGACAGAAGGAGACCTAAACATTACCATTTCCAATGAAATGGACCACATTCATTCACTCATCATTCATATCCCCAGGAGCCTGACTCCACCTCACAGGTATAACCATCCACACATATTAAGTCAATATGATTACCATCACATTAAAAAGGGTGCCAACCCTTGTCATGCACTTCTTCAAACAAAGTTCAAGCCTCACCAGCCTCCATACCTAGTTTTCTCATACACTTTTTCCCATATCTATCCACCTTCTTGGCCAGCCATCAATATTAGTGTATATCACCTTTAAATTATTTTTCGTGTTTTTTATACCCTCTTCTCTCCTTCTCTCCGTCAGTACCACTTCCTCAGTTTCTAATCTTTCACAGGTATCCCCCTTAGTTTCCTTCGCTTCTATTCCTTATATACCACTTCCTTACTTTCATATCCAATACTCTCCAAAAAAAAGTATTACATTCTTCCTCTGTCCTCTTATCATTTTTTTCCCTTTACTTGATCCTTCAATGATTTTAAAACTTCTCTTTCTTCTTCATTTAAATCTTTTCTTAATATAATATTTTCCATTCCAGCCTCTTTGCTTAATTTCCAGGTCATTTTGAGTATATCATTCACTAAACTTTCTGATGTCAACTTGACTCTCATTGGTCTTGTTTCCCCTTTCCTATAAGGCCCTATCCTCCTTACTTACTCAATTTCTTTTACCCACTTGTCTCCTTCAGGGTCAATTTTGCCTAATATACCTCTCACCAGGTTCATGTCTCTCTCGAGTCTCACGAATCTAACCTTTTCTTCCTCCTCCCTGTTTCCAAATATTACCACGCATTTGTTCCTTTCTACAGTTTCTCTCATTATTTTCTCTTTTTTCTTCAGTATTTTCACTACATTTTCTTCCATCTTTTTCTTGTTCATTTCCCTTTCTTCCTGGATCATTTCTCTTAAGCTGACCAATTCTTTCTGTTCTTCTTCTACGTGTGCCCACTTTGCCTTATGTTCTTCTAATACACTACTCACCTTCTCTGTTTTATTAGTACTCTCTTCTAGTTTCCTCCTCAAGTCAACATTTTCACGCTTCAAATTTCTGATTTCTTCATTCGCCGTCTCATTGGATCAGACACTGTTTAGTAATTTCTGTATTCTCAGACACGTCCTTTAACACTAAATTCTCCACTTTCTTTTCAAGTTCACTAATCCTCATTATCAATGTTTTAACCAGATCCATGATATTAGTATTTCTATCAGATCCTGGAAATTCGAGTCCCTCAGTGTTTACATTTTCGGCCATGTTGGATGCTGGTTACTGTAGCAAAAACAGCTGTTACCGAAAATACTACAAAACATTCATGTATATTCTTCCCAATAAATCTTTACATTTTTGGTAGTCTATATAAACTTACAATATTTTAAACTTAAAACAAAACCATAGGAGACAGGATAAACATCTATCTATCTATCTATTGCCAGATGCCTCAATCCCGTTTGGGGTGGCCACAAACAAATCGCCTCCAAGATGCCCTGTCCCCCGCCATTTCACTGCCCTGCTTCCAACTCACACCCCCCTCTCTCATATACCTCTCCACCCCATCCCTCCATCTCATCCTCGGCCTCCCCCTCCCTCTTCCCCCCTCCACCTCACTCACATACACTCTCTTTGTCAGTCTTTCACCCTCCATCCTCTCCACATGGCCAAACCATCTCAGTGTGTTCCTCAAAACGCTTCCCATCACATCCACATCCACACCACAACGCTCCTTTATATCCTCATTCGTCAGCCTGTCTCCCCATGTGACTTCACAGGCTCCTCTTAAATAACTCATTTCCACTGCTCTCACTCTTGACTTGTGTCCTTCCAACAACGTCCAAGCTTCACTTCCATACGTTAGAGTTGGTATCACAATACTGTCATGTAGTAACTTTTTCACTTCCATTCTCACTTCCCTGTTTCTTATCACTGCTTTCAAAGAACCAGCAACCTTTCTTCCCTGCTGTACCCTTTCAAGCACTTCACCCTCCAAACCTCCATCCTTACTCATCACACTACCCAAGTACTTAAACGTACTCACATTCTCCAATTCCTCACCATCCAACCTTGCTGTACATTCACTGACTTCAACTCTCTCAAAGACCATCACTTTACTCTTCCCTACATTCACCTTTAGATTCCGTTTCTTCCACACTCTCCCAAACTCATCCACCAAGCCTTGCAGCTCCCCTTCGTCTTCATTCAACAACACAGTATCATCTGCAAACAACAGTACAGGGAGTTTCCAAACACTATCCTCTCTCACCAGGGCCACTCCAACATCTACTACCCTACCTTGTACCTCTTTTATTACCCCATCCATGTACAGATGGAACAACCATGGAGACATGACTCATCCCTGTTTCAACCCAACTTTCAAAGAGAAAAATTCACTTAGTTCACCATCCACACGCACTGCAGCCTTCGCACCATCGTACATACTCTTCACAGCATTCAACAACTTCCCATCTACTCCATATATTCTTAACACTTTCCACAATCCTTGTCTATCCACCCTGTCATATGCTTTCTCAAAATCCATGAAAGCCGCATACAATTTCTTTCCCTTCTCTAGAAACTTTTCCACTAAAGATTTAAGAATGAATATCTGATCTACACAACCTCTTCCCTTCCTAAAGCCTCCCTGTTCTTCTCCAACTAATTTCTCTGTTCTTTCTCTAACTCTGTCAATAAGTATCCTACCATACACTTTTCCTATTATACTAAGAAGACAAATGCCCCTATGATTACCACACACTTCTTTTTCCCCTTTTCCTTTGTACAAGGGAATAATTATACTTGACTTCCAATCCTCCGGGACTCTACCTTCCTCCCAGGCCAATCTGCACATCTTCCACATCCATTCTACTACTATCTCTCCCCCATGCTTTAGCATTTCATCACACACTCCATCAATTCCTAGGGCTTTCCCCGATTTAACTTTCTTCATTGCTTCCACAACTTCTATCCTACTGATTTCTTCCTGTCTTCTCACCTCTCTCCTTCTCCCAGCCATTCCCCAGCCACTTATACTTGCATTACTTCCATCCTCTATGTTCAACAATTCCTTAAAGTGTTCACTCCATCTGCTCACTTTTTCTCCCTTCTCCACTAGTAATCTTGTTTCGTTTCGTTTCGTTTTTAAAGGCTCCAACATGCTTGCATGTGTCAGCCTTGGTCACCTAATGGCAGCTCTCCACGCTGCACGATCCATTGCAGCCTCCCTGTTCAGTCCCTTAACCCTAAGGTCACACTTAATGACCTCGTCCCATGTCTTTCTCGGTCTACCCCTCATAACCCCACCCCCAATATTAACACTTCTCACCTTCCTCACCCAATTATCATCCCCCATCCTCTCCACATGTCCAAACCACCTCAATCTACCTCTCCTCATCACAACACCAATACACTCCAGTCCCATCCTACCTCTCAAATCTTCCATTGTAAACCCAGCCCCTCCAGGCCTTGGACGCAGGGACGCACTGCACATCCACCTAATCATTGTCATTTCTGTACGTCTGAGCCGGCGAATGTCTTCCTCCTTCACTGCCCAGGTCTCACTGCCATACAGCATTACACTCCTTACACATGATGCATACAAAGACCCCTTAGCACGTAGGGAGAGCCCTCTCAATGTCAGGAGAGGCAAGAGCTCCCTGAACTTCTTCCAACCACTTCTCACCCTAGCCACAGAGCTAGCTCCAGCCCCACCTCCAGCACACAACATGTCTCCCAAATAACAAAACTCTTCCACACACTCAAGAGATTCACCAGCAAGTTCAATCCTTTCACATCTGACGATCTCCACCTGCTCACCCCGACACGCCGTACACATAAAATCAGCATTATCTCGCAGTCTACCTCTGATACCACTACATCTCTTATGCACCCATTTATCACACACACCGCACAAGTTGGAATTACTTCCCACGCCCTTGTGGCAAACTGCACATGGCCACTCTCCCTTGTCTTTGACAGTACCGCCACCAACCCTAGATATCATCACTTTTGTTTTATCCGCATTTACCCTTAAACCCTTTTGCCCCATACCATCTCTCCACTTCCTAAACCTTTCCTCCGCCTCCTTTTCATTCTCTGCAATCAACACCAAATCATCAGCATACAACAACTCCCACAGGAGTCCATTTCTAAAGTCACATGAAAGGCCTTCAAGTACCATGATAAACAACATGGGACTCAAGACTGACCCCTGATGCACACCAACATTCACGGAAAACTCATCACTCAAATCTCCATTCACTCTCACCTGGGCGTGAGCACCCACATACATGGCCATAACCACCCTAACCAGCCACTCCTCCAAGCCAAGCTTTCTCATTGCCCACTTCACCACCTCTCTAGGGACTCTGTCAAAGGCCTTTTCCAAATCAACAAAAAGAAACTAAAGATCCCTTCTCCTACCAGTATACTTTTCCTGAAGCTGTCGAACAATGAATATGGCATCAGTGGTCCCCCTACCTGGCATAAACCCAAACTGCATCTCATCAATATTCACTCTTTCTCCAATCATACCTTCTAAAACTCTCCATTACCTTCATTATCTGATCTAAAAGCTTTATACCTCTATAATTTCCTCTTTCTAGGGCATCACCCTTCCCTTTATACACATTTACAATTACACTCTTCAGCCAATCATCTGGGACAACACTACCATTTTTATCTTTCACTCCCCTGCTACTTCACTTCCACCCTGTCTTACTCTTTTCACCTCTTTCCAGAACATTTTCTTACAGTCCCTCCACTTTACACTCAAATTCCTTCCAAATTCCTCACCCACTCTCTTCTTACTCTCTTTTACTAATCTTTTCACCTCTCTCTTTCTTTCTACATATAACTCTCTCTGCCGCCTCTCAACTTCTTCCACGCCCCTATTTCTCATCCATTCATTGTATGCTTTCTTCTTTTGTGCCACAGCCTGTCTCACCTCTTCAGTCCACCACGCTGTTCCTTGCACCCCCCTCCGTCTTCTCTTCCTACCACACACCACATCACATGCTGCACATATTTCTTCTGTAAATATCCTACACACACCTTCCAGGTCTCCCATCTGCTCCAATTCATATTTGCCCAATCGTTCCTCCGCTTCTCTCTTATACTCTGCCTTTTTCTCATCCTCTTGTAACCTTTCCACTCTCCTTGCAACTACTCCTTCCTCTCGTCTTTCCCTTCTTCTATTCCTCCATCTTACTTGAATCCTAATTCTGGCCACCACCAAGTAGTGGTCAGAAAGTCCACTCCCCCAACCTCTATAAGCTCTTGCATCCATTACACATCTTCGCATCCTTTCATCAACACACGCATAATCAATCATTGCCTTCCTGTCATTCGGTTCCTCACCCACCCTTCTCATCACTCGCCATGTATACCTGTGGATCATTTTATGCCTGAAGAGGGTATTGGCTATCACCAACCCCCTCCCAGCACAAATATCCACTAACGCACTCCCATTCTCATCTGTCTCAGCAGGCACACCCCACTCACCAACTATTCCATCCACCTTCACATTCCCAAGTTTACCATTCATATCACCGATCAAAAACACTCTCTCATTCCTTCCAAACTTTTCCATGCACACTTCTACATTTGTCCAGAACTCTTCTCTCACTAATTCCTGGAAACTACTTAAGGTATGCAGCCTGGGCCTGGGAGCTGTTGGGAGACACGTCCGTCTGTTGTGGCTGTCCGTGTGTGTGTGTGTGTGTGTGTGTGTGTGTGTGTGTGTGTGTGTGTGTGTGTGTGTGTGTGTGTGTGTGTGTGTGTGTGTTTTACAAGCACAGGCCTCTTAGGGGGATGTGTGTGTGTGTGTGTGTGTGTGTGTGTGTGTGTGTGTGTGTGTGTGTGTGTGTGTGTGTGTGTGTGTGTATTTACCTATTTGTATTTACCTAATTGTAGTATACAGGAATTGAGCGATGCTCGTGTTGTCCTGTCTCCATATCCACATTTATCTAGTTTACTTTTACACACATGAATGTTTTTCTCCTGCACCACCTTTTTGTCTAAGTAGTTCCAAATACTTATGTATTTACCCAATATACCTAAGTGAGATACACATGAAATATACTATGCTCGTGGGTTCCCATCGTTGTTTCTCAGCAAGTCAAATTTAGCTTTAAACTCGTTTAAGTTTTTAGACTGGATGATCTCTTTGTCCAGACTATTCCATAAATCTATACTTCTGTAAGGAAAGCTATATTTCTTGATATCCTTCAAGCAGCTTGACTTTTTCAATTTCATTCCGTGTCCTCTTGTTGCTCTCTTATCCCATAAAAACAGATCTTCTCGGTCAATTTTATCTACTCCCACCATGGTCCTGAACACTGCAATCATGTCTCCCCTCTTTCTCCTTTCCTCTAAGGAAGGCAAATCCAGCTTTTCCAGCCTCTCTCTGTATGACCGATCTGCCAGACTGGGGACTATTTTGGTTGCTGTTCTTTGTATTCTCTCAATCTTGTTGATAACTTTCTTTTTGTGTGGGGACCACACTACCGCTGCATATTCTAACCTGGGGCGGATCATGGCCACTATCAGTTTTTTCATCATCTCCATATAATGAAATGCTACTCTTATGTTAGTCAGGAGTTTATAAGTCTCTCTAACCATGTTATTAATGTGCTTTTCAGGTGACAAACTATCTTGGACCAGCACTCCTAAGTCTTTCTCTTCTTTCATTTTAGTGATTAATGCATTACCCAACAAATAATTCATTGATGGCCTCCTGATGCTTTTACCCATTTCCAATATTTTACATTTCTTTACATTAAATTTCATTTCCCACTTCTGGCTCCAATCATGAATCCTATCCAGATCCTCCTGCAGCATTTTACAATCCTCCTCAACCTCTATCTTCCTCAAGATCTTTACATCATCAGCGAACAGACTCGCATAACTGTTCACTCTATCTACCATATCATTTATGTAAATCAGGAACATTACTGGCGTCAACACTGAGCCTTGGGGGACTCCACTTGTTACTTCCCTCCATCCAGACATCCTATCCTTTATAACTGTCCTCATTTGCCTGTCTCTCAAAAAGTCTCTCATCCATTCCAGGAGTTTCCCCTTCAGTCCTCCTATATATTCTAGTTTCCACATTAGTCTCTTATGAGGTACCTTGTCAAAGGCCTTCTCCAAGTCTAAGTACACACAATCCACCCAACCATCTCTCTCCTGTACCACGTCGATCGCTCTTGAGCAAAAGCTCAACAAGTTAGAAACACATGACCTTCCACTTCTGAATCCAAACTGACATTCAGCCAAAATATTCATCTCTTCTAGATATTTTATCCATCTGTCTTTCAGGATTCTCTCGCACAATTTTGTGACCATGCTGGTTAGAGACACTGGTCTATAATTCAGGGGTTTTTCCCTGTTTCCTCCCTTATAAACTGGTACCACATTTGCCCTCTTCCATTCTTGTGGCACTTTCCCCTCTTCCAGAGAACACATGATTAAACTGTGAATTTTATCTGCCAGTTGTTCTCTGCATTCCTTCAGTACCCAATTAGAAATTCCATCAGGTCCTGGGGCTTTCCTTACATCTTGGGTTTCCAATAATTTGTACACTTCCTGTACCTCCACTTTTATATCTTTTATCACCGGTACATTTCTAGTCACTCCCTCCCCTTCCACAAACTCTTTTTCATTAGTGAAAACGGATTGGAAACATTTGTTTATTATTTCAGCTTGCATTGCTGCATCTTTATAGACCTCTCCTTCTACTTTCAATTTAGTGATTCCTTCCCTTTGTTTCAATTTGCCATTAACAAATCTATAGAACAGTTTGGGTTCATCCTTGCATTTGTCTATTATACCTTTTTCAAAATTCCTTTCTTCTTCTCTACGTATTCTTGTGTAATTATTTCTGGTTCTTTTATATTCTTCCTTGTTCTGGTGTTGCCCCTCTTTCTCCAATTGTTCCATGCCTTATCTCATTCTTTTTTTGCTATCATACACCTTCTATTAAACCACTCCTGTTTCCTGTTTTCTTTCCCTCTTACTCTTGGTACAAATTTTTCCACTCCCAAATTGTAGAGGTCTAGAAAGATATCTCACTTCCTTTGTATCTCTCTTGTTTCTCTGAATTTTCTCCAATCTGCATTTGCAAAAAAGTTTCTCAGTCCTGTGAAATTAGCTTTCCCAAAGTTGTATCTTCCCTGTCTATGAAGCTCGTCTCTTGGCTCAACGTTCCCTATTATCATCTGGAACTCAATGACCACATGATCACTTTTTCCTATAGGACAGAAATATTTCAATGATTCTATTACATCGGGTCCTTTGGTAAACAGTAAATCTAACCTTGCTGGTGTGTCCTCACCTCGGAACCGTGTCTCTTCTCTGACCCGTTGCGTCATCACATTATTCATTATTATATTTAATAATATAGTGCCCCACGAGTCCTCGCTGCCTCCTGAGTCCCATTCCTCCCAGTTCACCTCTTTACAGTTAAAGTCACCCACCAAAATTATATTATTGCTTTTCTCAATTATTTTTTGTAAATAGCTAGTCATATCTGACAACATCTCATGGTATTCGTCATCATTCCATGCTCTCGTCTTAGGGGGAACATACACTACCACCATATCTCTCTTGACTTTCTCTCCAGTTTCTAATTTCATATATATCACTTTAGCCCTGCCTTCTCCCATTTCCACGGTATCTACACTTATGTTGTTCTTCACTGCTATCATCACTCCTCCTCCCGTTATTTCTTTTCGGTCTCCTCTCCACAGATTGTATTTACCATCTCCCAAATGAACATCAATATTCTCTCTTAATTTGGTCTCTACAAAGCACATGACATCAGGTTCATATTCTCTCAAGAAATCATTAATTTCAAGCCTGGCCAATATTAAACCATCAATATTAGTGTATATCACCTTTAAATTATTTTTCATTTTTTTTTATACCCTCTTCTCTCCATCAGTACCACTTCCTCAATTTCTAATCTTTCACAGCCATCCCCCTTAGTTTCCTTCACTTCTATTTCCTTATATACCACTTCCTTACTTTCATATCCAATACTCTCCAAAAAAAAGTGTGTGTGTGTGTGTGTGTGTGTGTGTGTGTGTGTGTGTGTGTGTGTGTGTGTGTGTGTGTGTGTGTGTGTGTGTGTGTGTGTGTGTGTGTGTGTGTGTGTGTGTGTGTGTGTGTGTGTGTGTGTGTGTGTGTGTGTGTGTGTGTGTGTGTGTGTGTGTGTGTGTGTGTGTGTGTGTGTGTGTGCAGACAGAGCCAAGGTGCCCTCCACCCCTGACACTATCTCTCCCTTGGTTACGCAGCTGTATTTTTAGTTTTTTTTTCTCTTGACTGTCTCTATTTCTTTTTCATTCCATTTATCAGCATGCTTTGAGCTAAAAGAAAGCTTCCTCCTGCTTCATGAGGTCCTCCCTTGCTGGATGGAGTGCAGAAATATCACTCTTGTTATTTGGGTAACTGCTTTGGGAAAAAGGATATACTTTTTTATTCTGCTTCAGTGTATGACAATTCGTAGTACGTGTCCTACAATCTACATGTATATATATAATATGCAGTGAATCAGAGCAGTATTTATAGACAATATCACTGTAGGCTTATATAATTTATCACTATATCCTTCTTCTATGATTCTATCACTATAGCTGTTTATACCGACTTGACAGACCATGCTTGCAAGTAACTGACTCATATTATACACGGAGGAAGTACTGGCTAAGAACAGCAATATGAAACATAACAGCAATATGAAATATGCAATAAGAAAAAACAGTAACAGGAAAAGTTAGCAATATAATAAATGGTGGTGGTGGTGTCAGTGCTAGTTGTCATGGGATTGTTCGATATGTGTGTGTGTGTGTGTGTGTGTGTGTGTGTGTGTGTGTGTGTGTGTGTGTGTGTGTGTGTGTGTGTGTGTGTGTGTGTGTGTGTGTGGAACCATGATTAACCTCTTCAGTCTGAGTGTGTGTGTGTGTGTGTGTATGTGTGTGTGTGTGTGTGTGTGTGTATTTACCTAGTTGTATTAACCTAGTTGTGATATACAGGAAATAAGCTATGCTCGTGGGGTCCCGTCTCTGTTTCTCAGTAAGTCAAATTTTGCTTTAAACTCGTTTAAGTTTTTAAACTGGACGATCTCTTTGTCCAGGTTATTCCACAGGTCTCTGCATCTATAAGGAAAACTATTTATCTTGATATCCTTCAAGCAGCTTGGCTTCTTCAGTTTCATTCCGCATCCTCTTGTTACTCTCTTATCCCATACAAAGAGATCTTCACTGTCAATTTTATCTACTCCCATCATGGTCCTGAACACTGGAATCATGTTGCCCCTCTCTCTCCTTTCTTCTAAGGAAGGCAAATCCAGCTTTTCCAGCCTCTTTCTGTATGACAGATCTGCCAGACTGGGGACTATCTTGGTTGCTGTTCTTCGTATTCTCTCAATCTTTTGTGTGTGTGTGTGTGTGTGTGTGTAAGGAACCATGTTTAACCTCTTCAGTCTGAGTGTGTGTGTGTGTGTGTGTGTGTGTGTGTGTGTGTGTGTGTGTGTGTGTGTGTGTGTGTGTGTGTGTGTGTGTGTGTGTGTGTGTGTGTGTGTGTGGATGGAGCCATGGCACCCTCCACCCCTGCCACTACCTCTCCCCCACATACGCAGCTGTATTTTTACTTTTTTTCTCTTGACTGTCTCTATTTCTTAGTTACTTCATTCATCAGCCAGCTCTGAACTAAAAGCATGCTTCCTCCTGCTTTGTGAAGCCCTCCCTTGCTGGCTAGGAGGGGTAGAAGTATCGCTCTTGTTATCAGAGTTGTGAGCAAAAACAGTGCGTGCTCCCGACATGACTGCTAGGGAGAAACTGATTGCAGAGAAGTGGTGAGGATGCTGTATGCCGCCTGACAGACAGTGTTACCAACATGCAAAATATCAAGACTGTACATCCCTCACAATTTTTGTGGGACGAATTTGAAAATCAGGCTTCTAAGAGGCATACAGCAGTCCCCACCCCCACAAGCTGCTCATGAGGCATACAGCAGTTTATGGGTTAATGTTTCTCAGAAGATGTATGAAAACTTCAAGGACAGCCACAACTCTTTTGTTTACATATTGGCACTGCTGCCACCTGGCGTCTGCTGGTGAATAAAACTGGATGTCCTCAATCCAAGCATGGATTTTTAGGATGAAAAAGTGGTTATAACTTTTTGCTGGTCTTTATTTTTTTGTGATATTTTGTTCTCTTTACATGAATCATGCTGATACTTTACAGATAATCAAGTGGCTTGCGTACAAACCCAACTCTGCGTTTACATGCTAGTGCTGCCACCTGGCGTCCACCAGTAATTATAACTAAAATTCCTCAATGAATGGATGGATTTTTACGATAAACAAGTGTTTCTAACTTTCTACTGGCCTATATTTTTTTAATTTTCATATATTGTCTTTGCATGAATCACGCTGATACTTAACATGCAATCAAGTGACTGCAGGACAGGCTTAACAGAGAAGAAAAAGGGTGGACTGAAGCAATTTCTGGTGTGCATACATATATGTGACTGTTACAGATTTTTGCTTTTATGCAGTAAACTAGAATCTGTATTAGGTATCTCAGAGACTAAATCAGGGTTATTACTGTACTAACAGATCAATCAGTATAGAAAACTTACCTTCAAATTGGAAAAGAGAACTATTTTGGGAGCCTCTAGGAGTGCGCCCTGATCATACATACATACACATCATCTAATCCTGTGTTGCCCCATTAGGAGCATAGGAGCCCAGGGCTTGGCAAGTTGGTCCTGACATTTAAGATGAGAGTGACCAACCTCATTCATCCCTAAGTGGCATTATGTGAGCAATAAACCCCAACCACCCCTTGGACATACACCTACAAAGCCTCAATCCAGCTGGAGCGCCTTAATTACCCACTAAACCACCACGAGCTATATTTGATTACATGGTTACCGCCCAGCGTAGTAAATGGTTTCCTGGGGCATAGTAAAGCATTTGGCTTGTCACTCAGTGCAATGTCCTTCATCACTGGAGGGTGGCTAGGCGTGTTGTCTACCACCACGAGAAACCTGTTCACCAAATTCTCCACGGAGGAAAACAATTTAAGGTCACGAGAGAGGTAGCAATGAAAATAGGACGAACAGATGTCAGAAGTCGGCCAGGCCTTCTTGTTTGACTTAAAAATTACCCCTAAATTCTCCTTCACATACCCCACCAGAGCCCTGGGGTTCTCGGAGTGGTAGACCAGCAGCGGCTTCAACTAGAGGTCACCCTTGGTGTTGCCTCCCAGCAGCAGTGTAAGCCGGTCCTTCGAGGCCTTGAACCCTGATGTAGACTTTTCCTCTGTTGTAAGGAATGTCTTTGAGGATATGCTCTTCAAAGTCTCAGCAGAATTCAAAACCTGCTTCGCACTGTAGCCACCCTCTGCAACGATGCGTTTCAGCTCGTCAGGAAACGTTGCCGCCACAACCATATCCGCACTCACTGCCTCACCATACATCTTCACATGGTGCAAGTTTGCATGCCTCTTGAAGTGGTCAAACCACCCATGGCTAGTCTTAAATGTCTCACTATCATCAAGATTCCACCTCACCTTATTTTCCTCCCACAATGAGAGCCTTGGTGCAAATGATCGCCTGACTCATGGGTGCCCTCCTCCTGTTCTGGTCCTCCACCCACATGCAGAGCATCCAGCTTCTCCATCGCAGGCTCTCTATGGCAGGTGAAAAGGGAGGTGGATAAGGTTGCATCCTCCCCAGCAGCAGCCTTAAGGCATCCCCCTTCTTGATAATGATGGAGACAGTCGACTGGGCCAAATGGAATGCCAAGGTGATTGCCTCGCCTTGGCGTTCAAGAATATCTAGTTTCACTTCCAGAGACACAGTTCTACGAGCACGCTTCGTGGGAACATCGCAGGCATCAACGCTAGCAGGCCACTTACCACCCTGACTAGGGTCTCCACTAGCACCACCACTAGCGCCCTTACCAGACATGATCACAATTATTTAGGCCAAAATTCGCACAAAATCGCACTCCACACATGATTAGTATCACTGAGCTACTCACGACACTGCCTGTACACAGTTATAATGCACTGAGGTAGTGGCTTGTGTAATGTTGGTGATGCAACATGATGCGGGGTGGGCGAGCGCAAGGGTGTTCCTCACTCAGAAATGGCCAGTGTGAAGAACGATATGAGTAAGTGCAAGATGACTGATGGCTGTGGGGGCTGCATGAGGTTTTCTGTGCATCCTGGGAGGCGAGCAGGCTCAAATCGCCACGGGAACGGGCGTGATTCAAAATTTTGGCCTATCAGCCATGGAGGCAACATCAGAGGGCTGATCGTTAAACAGGGGCGCGACCATCATCAAGTGGGGTATGGTGGTATTTCTACCCCCATTGCTAAGTCGGGGTATCGCATCTAGGGGTATAGTATATCATGGTATACCTGTATATACTGTATATATATATATATATATATATATATATATATATATATATATCTATAGATAGATAGATAAATATATATACAGTACTGTGTATCGTTTCGTTTTTAAAGGCTCCAACATGCTTGCATGAGTCGGCTTTGGTCACCTAATGGCGGCTTTCCACGCTGCACGATTCATTGCAGCCTCCCTGTTCAGTCCCTTAACCCTGAGGTCACACTTAATGACCTCGTCCCATGTCTTTCTCGGTCTACTCCTCATAACCCCGCCCCCAATACAGTATTAACACTTCTCACCTTCCTCACCCAATTATCATCCCCCATCCTCTCTACATGTCCAAACCATGTCAATCTACCTCTCCTCATCACAACACCAATACACTCGAGTCCCATCCTACCTCTCAACTCTTCCATCGTAAACCCAGCCCCCCCAGACCTTGCACGCAGAGACTTACTACACATCCACCTAATCATTGTCATTTCTGTACGTCTGAGCCAGCGAATATCCTCCTCCTTTACTGCCCAGGCCTCACTACCATACAGCATTACACTCCTAACACATGCTGCATACAAAGAACCCTTAGCATGTAGGGAGAGCCCTCTCAATGTCAGAAGAGGCAAGAGCTCCCTGAACTTCTTCTAACCACTTCTCACCCTAGCCACCTCCAGCACACAACATCTCTCCCAAATAAAAAAACTCTTCCACACACTCAAGAGATTCACCAGCAAGTTCAACCCTTTCACACCTGACAATCTCCACCTGCTCTCCCCGACACGCTGTACACAAAAAATCAGCATTATCTCGCAGTCCACCTCTGATACCACTACATCTCTTGTGCACCCATTTATCATAAACACTGCACAAGATGGAAATACTTCCCACGCCCTTGTGGCAAACTGCACATGGCCACTCTCCCTCGTCTTTGACAGTACCGCCACCAACCCTAGATATCATCACTTTTGTTTTATCCGCATTTACCCTTAAGCCCTTCTGCCCCATACCATCTCTCCACTTCCTAAACCTTTCCTCCGCCTCCCTTTCGTTCTCTGCAATCAACACCAAATCATCAGCATACAACATCGCCCACGGAAAGCCATTTCTAAAGTCACGTGACAGGGCTTCAGGTACCATGATAAACAACATGGGACTCAAAACTGACCCCTGATGCACACCAACATTCACGGAAAACTCATCACTCAAATCTCCATTCACTCTTACTTGGGTGCGAGCACCCATGTACATAGCCATAACCACCCTAACCAGCCACTCCTCCAAGCCAAGCTTTCTCATTGTTCACTTCACCATCTCTCTAGGGACTCTGTCAAAGGCCTTTTCCAAATCAACAAAAACAAAATACATATTCCTTCTCCCACCAATATATTTTTCCTGAAGCTGTCAAACAATGAATATGGCATCAGTGGTCCCCCTACCTGGCATAAACCCAAACTGCATCTCATCAATATTCACTCTTTCTCTAATCATACCTTCTAAAACTCTCTCCATTACCTTCATCATCTGATCTAAAAGCTTTATACCTCTATAATTTCCTCTTTCCAAGGCATCATCCTTCCCTTTATACACATTTACAATTACACTTTTCAGCCAATCATCTGGGACTACACACTCATAAATAATCATATTTATCAGGTCAGTGACTAAACTCAACCCTATATCTCCTGAGGCCTTCAACATTTCGGCAGTCAACCCAGACACACCTGCTGCCTTCCCCACCTTCATCCTGCCTATTGCCTCACTCACAGTAGCAGCATCAACCAAAGGCCAAGGGCCAAATACTGGATCTGCTGGCTCCAAACCTTCCCTGTCCCAGTCAAACTCCTCATTCAACAACCGGCTATAATGCTCTCTCCGTGCATCTTTAATATCCTCACTGTTCACCGCTACCCTTCCTTCATCATTCTTCACACACTGCTCACCTATAATATCCCGATTATCCCTCTTCATCTGATTTGCCACCTTAAATATCATATTTTTCCCTTCCCCATGATTTAGGTTATCAAGTAAAAGTCTCTGTGACTCAGACCTCGCCCTGTATACCTCTCTTCTAGCCCTACGCTTGGCAGCCAAGTACAGTATTCCTCCTTGCTACCACCCTTCTTCTATTCCCAGAAAAGCCTTCTTTTCTCCTTAACTGCAGCTTCTACACCCTTATCCCACCACCAAGTTACTTTATGTCTTGGTGGTCCTCTTGTCCAACAGCATGTTACATCAGTAATTCTCAAGAGATTGTTCTTGACGGCTCTGTACTGTTCAATAACGCCTCTTTCTACAGCTCCCTGTTCAGCCATCACTCTCCTCATCTCGCTACAGAAGGCATCCCTTACTACTTGGTTATTCAGCTTCCATATTTTCCTCCTAGGTACATAAGTCCCCTTTTTCATCACTCATTCTTTAAGCACCATATCACAAATCAATAGTTTGTGCTGCTGCACACACACCTCACTTCCTATAACTTTAACATCCCTCAATAACCTCCTATCAGCCCTCCTAACCAGAAAATAATCTATCTGACTGCTATTTTCCCCAGACTCATACGTAATTAACCTACTCTCTCTTTTCCTAAAATATGTGTTGCACACAATCATGTCCGTTGCCTCCCCAAACTCAAGTATCCTTTCCCCTTCCGCACTCCTTATACCATACGCACATCCCCCATGTACTCCTTCATAACCTTGTGCTGCTTCACCTACATGACCATTTAAGTCCCCTCCCAAAACCACTATCTCATCATCCCGCATACCACCTACTACACGTAGTAAATCATCCCAAAATCTATCTTTCTCTGCTTCATCCAATCCTGCCTGTGTGTATATATACAATATATATATATATATATATATATATATATATATATAAATGTGTGTGTGTGTGTGTGTTTGTACACACCACACACCATATTCACTAAATCATCAGAACAAAGATCAGAAGAGTCTATGCAGTTAAAACACTGATCAGCTTCACAACAAATCAGATCATAGTCAATATTCCTATAATTTATGAACCTGATATCGTTTTCCTAAGAAGGGGGTTTTGGGATTTCAACCCAGTACGTGATCAATGCATGGTCAGAGATGAAAGGGTCAGATGAATCAACCCCCACATCCAAATGTGACTGCAAGAACAGCTCCCTTTTCTTTCCTATATATTATATATTACCTTTAAATACAGTGTCCCAGCAAGAACACGAACAGCCATGCCGATCCACTTTGTAGTTAAACTCATCCCAGAGGTGTGTTATGATCCCAAGATGAAGGAAAGGAACCAATATTGGAGCTAAAAATCCAGTCAGGACTGCTATGATGACTGATCTTGAACACTGCAAACTTTGTGTGTGTAGAGGTAGCAGCTCCATCTGTCAAAAAATAAAATAAGATTATCATTTGTTTTTGCCTTTAAAATACAGAAAAAAGGAAGCACAGGTCAGATTCCTGCAAATGATGTTCCTTCCAAAGAAAGATTCCTGCAAATGATGCTCCTTCCAAAGAAAAATTCCTGCAAATGATGTTCCTTCCAAAGAAAGATTATCACAACAAGAGAAAGGCAAAATCAATATTTGTTCAATTTTGGTGGTAGGTGTGGACGCTCACCATCCACTCACTTTATGTAGTGCTGCTCACGTGTGTCTGCCCTTTCCTCTCCACCTTCCTTCCTCTTCTGTCTTTTTTTCCTTCATTCTTTCCTCGTCCTTCTGCCTACGAGTGGCTTTATACTCCCCCTACTGTCTTTCCTTCCTTCATTCGTGCCTCTTCCTTCTGCCTGTGGGTGACTCTACACTGAGTGACAAGCCAAATGGTTTCCTGTACACCAAGAAACCATTTACAGTACTACACTGGGTGGTAACCATATAACCAAATCATGGCGCCTAGTGGTTTAGTGGGTGAGTAAGGTGCTCCAATCGGACTGAACCGGTGAAGGTTTATATCCAAGGGATGGTTGGGGTTTATTGCTCATGTAATGCCACTCAGGGATGAATGAGGCTGGTCACTCTCATCTTAAATGCCAGGACCAACTTTCCTAGCCCCGGGATCCTACGCTCCTCATGGGGCAACGTAGGATTGGATGATGGATGGATGGATGGAGATGCCTGGCCACAATGCGTGGTAAGTGTTGGTATTCAAAGTTCTTTTCACTGAGAGAACTAACCACTGGCGAACAGAAAAATAATGAATTCCGTTTGGGGCTGAAACGATAATAGAACCGGAAACTGTTTCCCAAATAGGGCAATTGATCAGTGGAATACACTACCGAATGGAATAGTGTGCCAAAACAATTCATAAATTTATGGGTATGTATGATAAAAGTGATTTAATACACGGGGCAGTACGAGCTTGACTCATTCCTGTTAAGATAGTTAGGTAAGAACATACAAAAACGACAGTTCAGGCGACTTTCCAAATTTCAACTTTACTACCCGGCAGACTTCAGGCTAACATTAATTCTAAACACGAATGAGTAAAGATACAGTGTTAAATCGGTTACATCACCTTTTCACTTCGGGCGAATATCTACCGTACGAGTATCATGACGTCCGAAAATTTCCCTAACTTTCGCTTCGCAGAACCCGTCGGTCGAGTCTTGACTTGTTATGTGTAAACACACCTTTCATCATACACTCCGCAGTTTCATTGGACTTACTAATCAACCTAAATCTTTTCATACTATTATTTTATTATCCTAGCTGAATCTAACTAAAAGGTGGTATTAGAATGTTGCTCTTTATGTTATTTATTAATTCCATATTCCTACAGTAGAGTCTAGCAGTCCACAGATCAAGTTTATTGGTCACAGATTATAAATGAATTTTCATAACCTCAGTGAACCAATAAATAGGAACAATGATGGCCGTGTGCTTTTATAAGAAATTAATGAAAATTACATATTATAAATATGAAAATGTCATCTAATGGTACAATGATTACCAGATACGTGTGATACTATGGTAAATGGCGAATGGCACCTAAAATATCAGCAACTTCTTTCACATAAAAAGGTCATTGATAGCAATTAAAATGCCCCGAAAATTACTATAACCAATGATTTTCTTTTCTTTTCTTTTAATATCCCGCGTCAGAATTATCCAAAAGTCAAACTAACCTTTCATAACAAGTTTAACTGAATGTATTAGAGTGGTTTTCTAATCTCTTTTCAACTATTTCATGCTCGTTATCTGAGTGCACTTATTACACAAATTCTTTTTTAAGAAATATGCACTATTATTATTATGTTCGTTAGTTTTTTCGCAGTGTGTACGTCGGTGCAACGCAAAACACGCTGTGGCATCATTCCCAATCCCAAAGTCCTACTCAACACCAGCTGCCAGCAGACTCACTACAGTGAGTGACAGCGAAGGAGGTGGATTGTAAGTATTTGTGCATGTGTATTAGTTTATGTTATGACAGGCATTTCTTCCACATCGATGGACTGAAGTATTGTTTCAGAGACCATTTGCTTTGTTTCTCTCGACTAAATGTTTAACTCATAACGTTTCATAACCTGTGTACGATGAAAAATTTTAGTGTTCTTGATGCACAACAATATAATGTTCGCTTTGCGTAGAATATGATGTTAATGATTGTTTAATAAAAACTTAGTCTGACTCCTACAGTGACATTAGTATTTATAGGACTTAATTTACTGGTGACATATGAATACTTTTAATCAAAAATGTTTAACAAGTGTGCTGTAAACCTAGTCCGACTACTACAGTGGCATCAATATGTATAGGACTTAATTTACACACTAATACTGATGATATATGAATACTGGATTTTAATAAGATTTGTTCGACTCATTGACATACGTCTTTCTGATGTTCGGTGTTCAAGAAGTCTGACAGCATGTAACTATTTAAATGGATCATTAATCATTGGTTCCCCATGAGCTAAATCAAATATAAGGTCCGGTTATTAAGTGTATCTAGTCACACACACACACACACATACACATACAGTGTATATATATATATATATATATATATATATATATATATATATATATATATATATATATATATATATACACTATGTGTGTGTGTGTGTGTGTGTGTGTGTGTGTAGATCTGACTGAACTTAGGTAACTTCCGACGATGTTGTACCTGCTACGATTTCGTTAATATTTCTTCTCCGTTACTGTGTGCCATTTACACTGAACGTACCCAGTAAGCTAAGATACCGATGTTAGGCCTAATGTGTTTTCTGCATGTAAGATCATCTACACCAGCATTTTTTATCTTTATTTTTCTGTTAACTGGAGGATACGCCTCTCTCACAGTTACCCTCCGATTCCGCTTCCAGCCTGCTTCTGAGAAGATTCTTTACCTGGGCCTATGGGAGACTCAGTAGTAGGCCGTAGCAGACCAGTTCCTATTAGTTACCTCCTTTCCCTACCCGGTTAATGTGTAAAGTGACACAGATATTCATACACAAAGGCCACGCCACTGGGGGAGCTTAAACCCTCCAAACTTCTCTCAACCCTCCCTTAATTCCCGAGGCCCTAGCTTGTTCCCTCGCGCTTTCGGAGCTCGGGTCATCTCAGCTTCCCCTTGCTCCCGGGAAGTCCTCCTCGTGTCCGATATATATATATATATATATATATATATATATATATATATATATATAATATAATCTTGGAGCCCCCACTGTCCATTTACCATGTGCATGGTATAGTCAGTGTTTACAGTGCCGTTAGCAGTGGTAGGTGGTGGCGACCATCATCCACTCACTTGATGTAGTGCTTCCTACTTCTTCCTTAGCCTTTATCATTCTTTTTCTGTGCCTGCCCTCCTCTCTTCCTATTTCTGTCATCTTTCCTGTCACTACTTAATGCTTTTCTTTCCGTTACAGGTGGCTTTACATTGAGTGACAAGCCAAATGGTTTCCTGTAAGCCAAGAAACCATTTACAACGCTGGGTGGTAACCATATAACCAAACCATACGTGCTTCCTACATGTCAAGTGGGTTGGTGGAGGGTTAGTGCCCCTCCCTGTAATACAAATAACTCAGAGTCAAATGGCCACCCCGTACAGGATTATGGCGTCTGGCAATAGATAGATAGATAGACCTTGTTAGCTTACAGTATAAGTATCCGTCTTCACTAGTCATCCTCAGATTAGTTGGTCTGTGGGGAGCGTTCTTAGGAATCATCGCCAGGGGATTAATGCGTACTGTAAATTTATATCAACTGGTTTTAAAACTGTTTCCTCTGTCAGTGTAGCCATGCAGGTATGTTTGATAAAGTAGCTGCACACTCACCCATGCATACTGTAGATTTGCAGTGGAGCCAGGCTGAGGGCGGGGGTGGATTCTCCCAGTGTCTTGGCCCAGGGAGGAATTGGCAAGCCACACCTAATACTTCATTTACTGGCAGCCTCGTACCTCCGATGACAAGAAGGGGAGATTGTTTTAGTTTCCATTATCTTCTGCGATTCATTGCACGAGAGATATAAAAGATCCCTTCTTGAGGTACCCCCAGCCTTTAATATTAGAAACTTAGTTATAATGCTGTAAATACATGTTAAAAACACAATAGTTTGCTTGCGATCCACGGATGTTAGTGACCTGTTGCAAGATTCGACCTCTCAAGACTAAGAAGTACAATGGTGAAACCTTTGTTGGTACACTCCTGCTTTGCTTTTGCAAACATCGACATCTTTTGACCGAATGATAAATTCGTACATTTACGGGTGCCTTTTGTGAATGAAGATAAGCTGTATGTTTAGGCTACTTTCTAGAAACCCTGTATCCTGCAGTGTTAACTTAATTGGCACCTTACAGTGCACCATCACATTATCCCTTCAGCCCGATTACATATTTTTTCATTGTACCAGGCTGCCATGAAACGATTTTATTAGTTTAGGAAAGATCAGTAGTCGTGAACGATTTAATGAAGTCTATATTCAACCCCCCCCCTAGTTCGAAGTCTCCCCGAGCATTAAAAAATAAAATAAAATAATTCATAATCAAATGAAGTTATTAAAACCTGTACAGTACAGTTAGGATTTGCTTCACCTGGTTTGTAAAAAGTTAGTACAAATGTAGTATCATTGGCTGAAGTTTTATCGCTTTCTCTAACTCCGCTCGGTGCTCGCCTTGCCGGGGCTAGGGGCGAGGATTTGCAGGAGCACAAGTAACAATAACAACTAGTTGGAGGACGTCTTTCACACACACACACACACACACACACACTCTACAGTAATGTGTTCAGTAATGTGTTTCCAGAATTCTGCGCACTCTGCCATCCACTTTTAACAACGAAGCCGTCGCAGATAGTTGCCAAAACACTCCTGCATAGGACATCAGTCAGCTGTTGGGTCCCAGTAGTATAAAAAAAAAAAAAAAAAAAAAAGTTTAAAAATGCGTCTCAGGAGTCGGTATATATATATATATATATATATATATATATATATATATATATATATATATATATATATACACGAGTACTGCATACATGGATGCAGCGTCAGTAGTTTATATAGCTGATGTAGAATAGCAAGGGCAAAAGCTGCCTTCAGGAAATTGAACAGGCTTTTAACTAGGATGAGTATGAGTTCGGAGATAAGAGTGATGATGTTAAAATGTTTCGTGTGGTCAACATTGCTTTATGGATGCGAAACATGGACGATAACCCAAGAGATGAAAAAGAGTCTAGAAGCTGTGGAAATGTGATGTATAAGAAGAATATTAAGAATTCCTTGGACAGGTCGGGTCACAAACGAGGATGTATTAAGAAGGGCTGGTACTGATAGAAGTTT
Organism: Coenobita brevimanus; assembly: GCF_032717465.1. Taxonomy (NCBI): domain Eukaryota; kingdom Metazoa; phylum Arthropoda; class Malacostraca; order Decapoda; family Coenobitidae; genus Coenobita; species Coenobita brevimanus. The sequence continues at coordinate 64,380,779 of NC_136976.1, forward strand.
ACTGTAGTGTATCAGAAGAAGACAGCTGAAGTTCTTAGGCCATGTCATACGGGACAAAGGCTATGAGAGTGACTGTCTGCTGGGAAGAGTGGAGGGTACGAGGGCAAGAGGCAGACAGACTTAAGTACACAGTTTCCTGGATGATATTGACGGAAGATGGAGTGTGGCGGATATCGTGAGAGTGGCGCATGGAAGGAAAGAGTGGCGTTCCATGGTCGCCTACGTCACCTGACTGGCACTCCGGTAAGGTAAGGTAAGGTTACACACACACACACACACACACACACTCCAGACGAATGTGATTCACTGAAATGTGGAAACTGTTGCATTAATTTGTTTAAGGACAAAGCAGAAACTAGTGCCAGAACAAACTGGGATTCTGTCTGACATATCACGAGATCTGTAATGCCAGTCATTAAACCATACCATTCTCTAACTTGGCTAGGGTAACTTTTACATTGTAAACTGTACTGTGCATGGTGTGGAAATTTTATACGTGGTAATGATTTTTTTTTTTTTTTTTAGCTGATTACAATAACTGCAGCTAAAATCATCAGTCGTATAAACTACTGGTCATGCTTTCGTGGTCATCAGGGTCGGAAAAATGTGAGACGTCGTTCAAGTCTACGGGAGTGAAGTAGTGTACGGTACCTCTCATTTAGAGAACGAGAACGTACAGTAAGTGACAGACGGACTGGGTCACTCCAAGAGATGCTCCCGGACCCCCAAAATAAACATTCTGTTGGCAAGCACGTGTTTCTCCCACATCTAATGGTAATGACGTAAAAGCAGGCTGTCAGCCAGGAGAAAATTTATTTGAGAAGTGCCTTGCATAACTTTTATCTATTGCCAGACGCGATAACTTTTCTTGTAGATTTTTTCTTTAAGTTTAACAACCCATTTAGCCTGAGACGTCCGTATAATTTTATTCAAGTCATCTTGACAATCTTACTTAGCGAAGGATAGGCTCTTCGAACTAGAGGGAATAGATGCAGCCATAATAAACCCCTTCTGAACGAGGCCTTTCCTAAGATGAGTCCAATTATCTGGTACGGTAGCAATAAGAGTAAATGATAAACGAACGTCTTCTTGATTTGGAGTTAAAACAGTCGTTTATCTTCTTAGGATTCCGTCGATAAATAGATCCTGATTTTTTACTCGATAAACCATAATTTTGAGGAAAAGGTTTTTCATCACCTCTGTTTGATTCCATTGTGCGTCAGGGTTTTAGCTGGACCCCATGCGGACTCAGGGCCGTATGTTAAATGCCTTTGAAGACTTCGTAACACCTCGTCCTTAGCGATTTATTATGCATATTATTACCCTCAGTACCCCCAAACAAAGGCTCTGACGCGACAGGTAGTTGTTTTACCAGGTCGGACCACCAGTCTCTAAAGAGGTACATTTAACCTCTTCTGTCGGACGATTTATTTTTCGTTTAGTTCTTATCTCCAGATTGTTTATTTGTGTTAGGAAAGACTTCCCGTTAAATAGATTAATGTTATCGATTAATGAAGGGTACATTTAACCTCTCCAGTTCTACAAGTTTCTCCTCGCTAACCATATCCTGTCATCAGGCTGCCCTGCCTCCAGCTCACACCACCCCTACTTACAACTGGTATTTCAGGGTCATTACACAGATGCAAACAGTGGTTACAGAAACCTCTTATTAAAAAGAGATCAGTAAATTTCTCAAACCTGCACATGAACACAGCCGTCCTAGCAGCAAAATCCTCTTTTTTCTTCATTTAATGGCACCGACATAAAAAAAAAAGAAGAAACGTTTTACACGCATTAGAGGAAAGGTTACGGTGTCTCCTGTAACCAGCTTGTAAGGCTTAACGCCATAATTTAGAGAAGATATATGATTAAAAGATAGTCAGAACTCTCAGCATAACGAAATCCCCAAACCAGTGTGGTTTATGACGACTTTGCCCCAAACATTTAACTACTTTGGTTTGCCGCCAAACTAAGAAGATACCTGACATTGCAGTACTGGACAGGGTCAATTGAACAACAAATGCATCAACCACATAGCTAACCAGACAACATATGAGAGATTAACATGAACATCAAGCCCTGCCATGACACCATACGATTCCAAATCACAAGAGCACTGTGCATACGGGATAGGTCACCTTCCACAGGCATTGATAAGACGGGAAATGGTACCCAGTGTGGGAGCAGAATGGCTCAGTGGTAGAGCGCTTGACTGGGACCGCGGGGTCGAGAACTTGCGCCCTGCCTGAGAAGCTGCCTTGCTGGGAGGGATAGCGTTCTCCTGTCACCCCAGCGGGGCTATATGATCGAACTAGGTGTAGCTTGGGGGATTAATCACTAGTAGACTGTGGCACATGGGTGGAGGAGGGGATGCGGGGAATCTGGATCCTCATTTTGAACTGTGCCCATTACTTTTACCAGTTTATTAGTACGGTCAGCTGACACATATCTCAGTCAAAAGGCAAAAGTTATAGAAAGGAATAAGCAATGCATAGGTTCCTGTTTCCTAATGTATAAATTTGATTAATGTGATGAGGATTTTTGACTAGTAAAACATAATATTGGACCCTCTCCCTTTTACTGATTGCTGGATCCATCCCTATTACAGTTTACTGATACATTTAAAGTAGACTGTCCGGACAAAACCTTTCACTGATTGCCGTGCACCTGAGCACTCACTTAGCATCAGTCACGTACACAGTTAAACATCCATAGTTTTATTTTAGACTATTAGGGGTACCCGGCGTTGCCGGGCCAAAAAAGCAAACACTCTAATCCTATTTGTTTTAGTTCAGTCTTCCTTTCTACTCCAGGAAGACCATGTACCTCTTATACTTTTGAAAAGGGATTGTAAGAGGTCCAGGAACTTTCTGTTTCAGCTTTCGCAGACTACCGCACAGTATTTGTGCGCTTTTGTTTGCTGCTACCGGTAACCTCAAATGACTTTCGACCAGTGACCTCAAATGACCTTGGAGATCAACCTCACATAGCGTATGTCCGAATTGGAGGTCATGTGAGTCTCCATGCCACAAATCGGGCCACTGAGTCCAGTCATTGGAGCGTATATTATTAGTGACCTCAAATGACCTCCGACCAGCGACCTCAAATGACCTCGGAGGTCAACCTCACATAGCCTGTGTCTGAACTGGAGTTCATGTGAGTCTCCATGCCTAAAATTGGGCTGCTGGATCCAGTTGTTTGAGCATGTATTACTGGTGACCAAGTGACCTCCGACCAATGACCTCAAATGACCTCGGAGGTCAATCTCACATAGCCTATGTCCGAACTGGAGATCATGTGGGTCTTCTTGCCAAAAATTGGACTGCAGGGGTAACAATAGCGGTGACCTCAAGTGACCCGGATTTGTATTTTGAACCCCTAAAACCATCCTTTAGTCACCTTGATTCTGAATATACATGGGTCTGGGAGTCTCTGAAACTTGGTTTGGCCGTGATTGACGGATGATCAAACAAACAACGTGACTCTTTTATATATATAGATAGCAGTGGAGGCTTGTAGCGCCTCTTCCTCAGCCTGTCATTTTGCATATTTGAGGTATTGTTTTTGGTCGTTTGTTTTTTTGTTTGTAACATTACGGAATAACCGGTGGATGAAATATGAAACTTTCAGGATATGAGGGCAATGGTCCCAAAAGATAGTGATTATATTTTAAAAGTAATCAAGTGACTTTGAAAGGTCAAAATCAAGGTCACGGATTTTCAGAGGGCTATAACTTGAAAACGGTTGACTATGGAGATATTTACTATTAGGAGCATGCAGGAATTTGTAATATGGGCTTTCATTTGGCACCAAGACCTTTGACCTTTAGCGACCATGAAAGGTCATACTCAAGGTCACGGATATTTATGGGGCTATAACTCGAAAATGGTCGAAGATAGAGAAATATTTACTATTATCAACATATGGGAAGTCCCATATAGGTTTTTAATTGGTACCATGACCTTTGGCCGTAAGTGACCATGAAGATCAAATTCAAGGTCATGGTTATTCAGGGGGTTGTGGCTCGAAACTCGTTGAAGATAGATATTTACTATTATACATTGTGGTAGGTGGGGGCGCTCACCATCCACTCACTCGATGTAGTGCTACTCTCAGGTGTCTGCCCTTTCCTCTCCATCCTTCTTTCCTTCCATTCTCTTCTGTCTTTCTTTCCTTCATTCTTTCCTTGTCCTTCTGCCTACGGGTGACTTTACACTAAGTGACAAGACAAATGGTTTCCTGTGCACCAGGAAACCATTTACTACGGTGGGTGGTAACCATATAACCAAATTTGGGCGCCTGGTGGTTTAGTGGGTAATTATTGCTCTCCAATCGGATTGAGCCGGTGAAGGTTTATATCTAAGGGGTGGTTGAGGTTGATTGCTCATGTAATGCCACTCGGGGATGAGTGAGGCTGGTCACTCTCATCTTAAATGTCGGGACCAGTTGCCTAGCCCCGGGCTCCTACGCTCCTCATGGGGCAATGTAGGATTGGATGATGGATGGATGGATGGATCAGGATACAAGAAGTTTCATATAGTTTTTATTTGGCACCATGACCTTTGACCTAGAGCTATCTTGAAATGTCAGATGCAAGCTCACGGATTTTCAGAGGGCGCAACTTGAAAACATTTGTGCCTTTACCTTAGACTTTAATTGTGTACCGTACTGACACCAAATGGCAGTATTGATTCAGTATTTAACAGCAATACAACAACTGCTGTCGGACGAGATTTGTTGTGCCTGACACGACTTGTACACTTTTATATCCTCCTGTTGCTGAGGTAAGCTGTGTCGATCTTGAAAACTTATAAATAGCATAAGAGGGATTTGATTTGTAAGATGCATAATTAATCACAAAGAAAAAAAGTAGAACGAAGCCTCCGGTACCAGTGAAAATACCAGCCAGCCCCACTATAGTCGCGGCGTGCGACTCTGAAGTTATTATTGTGCCCTGGCAGCCTACCCCTCAACAGTGTGTCCGATTTTGTGTATATTGTGAGACGCATGATTCGTGTATAGGATGTTCGTGTATAATAATATTCGTGTATAATATATTCATGCATAATAATATGACTGATGTATAACACGAAATCGGACGCACTTTTGAATGGTAGGTTGCCAGGGTACGATAATGACACCCTCCGAGTCGTGCGCCGCAACTATAGTTGATTAAATCCACCCTCCCTACAGGTAACTCAATTGAATACTATGTGGATAGTCGCGTAAATTTTGTATATGACTAGCAGTTACCCATTATCTTAAACTGTTTAATAGTTACCCAGTAATTTAAGAAGTGTGAAATGGTTGAACTAGACAAAATTTTAATTTCAAAATCCTACGAATTCATCACATTAGCCTAGACCTTACCGGTATGCTCTTAATTTCGCATGTGACATCAATGTTATATCTTTTGTTATTCATCGTTTTAGGTACCGTATTGTATCATTGTTACTTACCGAAAGTTGAATAGCTAGGTGTGCAAAAACGACCTTGAGCTACAAGGTAAAAGAAGTTTACTATTAACCACACCAAAACTCTGTGAAAAGCAGGACAAGTACAAACTATCATCATAGACCTTCGGCGAAACTATTGCAGCCACTTTTTAAAAATGCATCAGCTGATACAACAGCTGACATGTCAGCTCAACTTAAAATTTCAAGCTAAGCAACTTTGTGTTTCATAAGAAAGTCGATAAATATCCCCTTGCAGTCGAAATTGAAAATCTCCTAATAGTCAGCTGATGTGTCAGCTGACGCAACAGCTGACATGTTAAATCAACACGAAATTTAAAGCTGAGCCACTGTACATCTCATAAGAAGAGCTCTCCAAGAGCTGACATCCGAACTTCCTTGAAGGAGAGAGAGAGAGAGAGAAATCCCTCAGTTGTACCGTACCACTTAGAGTTCTGTGGGTTTCGCCGCAGGTAAAAGAGAGAGAAAAAAGAAAAGTAACCCCCGTAACAAAATGGTGTTTTCGGCCTAAAAATACCAACCATTCATCATCGAAACTTATATAGCTCCTTTAGGAGTGTAGAGACCTGGACCTAAACTACTCTGCTCAGACACTGAAGGCGAGGGGACCAGTTGCTCATCCTTGAGCGGTATAATGTGAGTAGTAAACTCCAGCCATCCCTAAGATTTCTTCTATGTGCGGCTTCCGCTTGGAGCTTCCTAGTCCACTAGATCACCAGACTTTTTTTTTTTTTTAAATACCGACCATAATAACAGTGTTCTGGACTTCAGAAATAATGTGGGTAGTCAGTGTAGAGCCACATGAAGGCAGACTGCAGGGAGTGTGTGGATTGCTGGTATCCTCATCTCGTCCTACCACCATTAAAAAAAAAAAAAAAAAAAGGGGGGGGGGATCGACAAGACTGAATAAAATCTCGTCTAATGATATGTACAAGTATCTTGTGAGCGTTAAAATTATGATTTGAAGCCAAATGTCCAAGTCATACTGACAGAAAAATTCGTCATTGAGAGGACGGTGCCATAGCTCCACCGATTTTCTTTTCACCAACAATAAAGGAAAGTAAACCCGTGTTGTTCTCATATACCGGCACGGCCCGCATCATCTTGAGACGTAAAACTTTGTGTGTGTGTGTGTGTGTGTGTGTGTGTGTGTGTGTGTGTGTGTGTGTGTGAAAACAAACATTTCCCTAGAGTTGTATCGACCAGGGGATGAGGGACATCCCTACCCGAAGTTTCAGCCTTAAACTGTATTCGATGGATCGAGTTAACAGTTATAGTTTTAAACAATTTGAGTTTCTGCAAGGTGTTGAATTCATGTATTTTGAGATGGCATTTTTGTTTTTTTCGATCCATGGAAATATCATGTTTGATTTTGACACTCTTATGTCCGATGACGTACTGTACTTACTGTATAATCTCTGGGGGGATTTTTCGGACTGGTGTGGTCCGATATAGCTTTAAATAACCATTTTACAACAGAAGATCCTTCTCAAAGCTAAATATAATCATCTGGTGATAACATGAAAAAGGTAAAATGTATTCTGTCGGCGAGAATGGGGTTAATAACCATTTCGACCTGTGTACTCCATATGATATAGCCATTAACTTTTTTCCCAGTAAAAAAAGTTTGAGAATAAATACGCGTTCGAAGTACATAGCCACTCATCATGCAAACCTTTGAAATTTTCTGCTGCACATCTCCAGTGCAGGCTGCGCTCTCCCCACTACTTCCTATGTGATGTACTCCGCCATCGTACCAAACTCGTAAACCACTAACCACTAACCGAAAACAAAACTGGTGCTTCATTCTTCTCAGTTTCTGTGTCATATGCATTTCCAGACATACATTCTTAATTCACCTATATGTAACCATCGTAATTTTTCCCCTTCAGCATATACGTCTCTCTTTCCCAGCTCCTCTCACCTTGAAATTCACTTACACACACCTATTTTGCCATACTTCTATGTTTCACATTTTTCACGAATACTTCACATCACTACAAGTCAATAGTTTATTATTTTACTTCACATTGTCTTCGGTGGATATAAGAACAGTAAGTTGGTCATGATAATATCTGTCTATCTATCTATTGCCAGACACCATAATCCCGTAAGGGGTGGCCATTTGACTTTGTTTTACAGGGAGGGGCACTAATCCTCCACCAACCCACTTGTTGACACGTAGGGAGCACGTAAGGTTTGGATATATTGTTACCACCCAGCGATGTAAATGGTTTCCTGGCTTACGGGAAACCATTTGGCTTGTCACTCAATGTAAAGCCACCTGTAAAGGAAAGAAAAGCAGTAAGAAGTGAGAGGAAAGATGGGAGAAATAGGAAGAGAGAAGGGCAAGCACAGAAAAAGAATGATACAAGCTAAGGAAAAAGTAGGCAGCACTATATCAAGTGAGTGGATGATGGTTGCCACTACCTATGTAATGCGTATTTCTAGAGTAGGGTCTCATGAACAAAGCGGGTATTGTTACACAGTATTAACTCAAGTGAATTGTTAGTATAGAAAAACCATCTCATGGTGGAGACAACTATAGTACTTTCCCGCTAACGCCAGACGATTTTCTCACCAGCGGATGAATCACAGAAGCCTGTGTTTATACTGTTACCATTAGCCTCGGTCGAGACAACTCAACAACTATATATATATATATATATATATATATATATATATATATATATATATATTCTAGCTAACGCTAGAGCTTTCCATTGAGTAAGTAGTTAAAAACCTGAGTATTAATACTGGTACAGTGCCATTAACCGACTTTGGGTTGGTAAAATTAGTATAGATTTTATTCCAGCTAACGCCAAACGATTTTCTAGAGCTGAAAGTGAATCATAAGTCTGAGATTCTTAACCCTGTTATGGATGGGACAACTTGTTCCTAATTTCGCCAGTCGATATTATTCAGCTGAGTGAGTCATAGGAGTCAGAATGTTAACTTGTGCGAATTTCATCGTAAGTGGACGATGAATTCATACAATATACAGATACGGTATTTCATTTCCTTCTTTCATTGGCAGTAAATAATGAAGTGAATGAACACTTCCGCGTGGAGTGTGGAGGACGTAGGACTATACGCTGAACTAAGTTTAGCCGAGGTAGAATGATGTGGTCGTCCTTGTATAGGTGGTTACGGGACTGACTACCTGCAGTTGCATGACAACACTCTGAAGTCTTCCTGTCCTCAGTAGCCTGCCATTTGGGGGGCCAGGTAGACGAAGTCGATGGTCTTTTTTTTTTTTTTTTTCGAGATGTATGTGTGTGTCTCTGTGTCGAAAACTCAAATCTCAGAAAGTATTGATTGTAGAACGAAAAGTTGTTTACAGTCACATTTTGAGTTCACATGTCACTCAACCAGCATTGGGAATCATCCAGGATAGATACATAATAGTCAAGTACGATATGTCTGAAATTGTTATCTGACAGTACGCTATTATTACAGTCTACCTGGCTCACAGATGACGGTTAGTCTTGTACTTTGCATCGTAGGCCTACTTCATATTGCTTGTATACTATCGGTCTTGAGTAGACACGCCCTTTAACTAGGAAGCGCTCAGAGGGATACCTCCGCCAGTGCCAATAGAATTTATGACATTACTGTAATTCCTCTTTCCTACAAGACGAATACTTATACGGTCTGCTTAGTTAAATCTACGGTCATAGAGTGCTCTGTTACACAGAGAGCACATGCATCCTCCAGCACCAGTAAAATATATGATTTATTCCTGAAATTGGATCCGGATCCAACTGAAAATCTGATCAACTCTTCCTTGACCCACTGCCGACATATCCACCGGATTTCATTGAAATCCGATAACTTTTTGAGATGTATACAGAGAGACAGATAGGATGAATTTATAACCGCCATCCAACCCTGTTGGGGAAGATTAAAAAAAAAAAAAAGATTTTGCTTTGATAATTACTTGTCCACTAACCTGCGAACGACACATAGTGGGGTTCCATTATTTAGTAATGACGTGTAAATTCAATTTCAAATATTCCAGTATTCAACTACCTGAGTTTTAAAAAGCTTCAACAGCTATTCTTTGGACTGCTATGCATATCACAGCATCCGATTTTCTGTTTCAGCAGGTCCCCCAGTGAGCCTGCAGAAGGACGGAGTCACAGAGCAGATCGCCGGGATTTGACAAGAAGCAGCTGTAGCGGTAGCATCTAGAAGGCACAGGGTGTCTGTTCCCACCATGGCTTTCAGTGAGACATTGATAACAGTGTTGCTGGCACTGTTCGCACTGCTTACCTCTGTCTACTATGCTTTGGAGTCCCTGGTGATCTCGTTGGTGCCCCGCAAGTTCCGCAGAAAGAGCGTTGAGGGGCAGGTGGTGCTGGTGACGGGCGGCGGTTCCGGCATCGGTCGCCTTATTTGCCTCAAAATGGCTGCAAGGGGAGCAAAGATTGTCACCTGGGATGTCAGCACGCAAGGTAAGGTTACACTCACCAGATATACTGTGATTATTTGCTTAACCTGGTGCATTTTTTCTCTTATTTGGGAACTCTGGGGGAAGTTTGGGAAGACTAAAATGTTAGTGGATAGTAGTGTGACTGCCTATTTGCGAAAATGCCATTAACAATAATAACTTTGGTAAAATCCGGAATAAGGGCACGTCAACCATGCCAGTGACATGTTATATTTTACGAGGTACCGGTACAGTATGTGACAGCCGTGTCAACTCTGTCTGAAGCGTCATTATATGAGAGTATTAAGATTAATGTTATTGTTTACAGCAGTTATGGTTTAGGGGTATCAGAATGTTTGCACATAGTGAGTCGTATACTTCCCTTGCCCCCCCAAGAAAAAGGCAGATCATGAAGGAACTAGAATCAGCACAAAGGGCAGTCGGGATCCTCGGGAGGAATAATTTTTATGAGCTTCAACACACCGATCACTTTGTACGCCTGCTGATATCACACAGCCTTCCACACACATTGTCCTCATACAGTGTTCTGCGCTGGAAGACGTGCAGTTTTATACCCGTGTTATTTTTAATGCGAAAGCAAGTAAGCTATATAATGTAAACGAATTCGCAAGGCCATGTACTCTATACTAGCACATCTCCATTCAGGTAGGCTAAACATGACCCTTTTGGTTTCGCGGCTAAAATGCGCAAGAACGATTGCCTGGGTTTGAATTTTGACCTTGTATATCTCACTGCAGGGCAATTTATGTCACGTAGTTTCAGCTGTGGGCCGTCCAGTTTGATGCGTTGTAGTGACTCAGAACTAAGATTTGTTTTTTTGCAGATCGAATAAGATACAAGAAGTTTCTCTCTCTCTCTCTCTCTCTCTCTCTCCTTTTCCTGTCATTCCTATTAAAACAAGTAGTAGTAAAGACAGAAAACTTATCATTTACTTTGTTAGTCAACGCCCAGGGATCGTGAAAAAAAAAAAAAAAGGTCCATTCTTACGATAAAGAAAGTGTCCATAGCAGTGAACTATTCGAAATTATATTGTTGGCTCGTATTTTTCACTGTAATGTTAATACCAGTTTGATTGTAAAGTGTATGGTAGTTCTATAAGTGAATACAAGCATAAATGAGCAGCCATAACTTTACAAGTACTTCCCCAGGGACTGTATACGTAAACTTTCCTAAGCTTGTCATGTTCCGGTACATTAGTGCATATTTATACTTTCATCTTCGTATATACAGCCACCAGGCACTTCACAATAAACTAAGAGTGGACATTATACTTATAAAGTACGAAAAACAAAGCGACGTATGATAATTGACTGTCATGGATATTTGTTTATCACTTTAAAATTATGGGCGATCCTTTATAAACACGATCCCTGGGGGGACAGCTGCTTCTGGACCAAACGGGAGCTCCTGTCAAATCCAGCGTGAGTAGCGTGTGTGAGTCGTGGGGGGGGGGGGACATGTTATGCGCCGTGAAGGTGTGAAGGGGTTGAGTTACACCCTGCTAGCTGGCCTCCCCCGGGGCTGTATTCTAAATATCATGGGAGGATTCGTAGCGTCTCTTTCACAGCGATTTTTTTTTTCTTTTTTTTTTCCATATTTTGTTTTCCACGTTATACTTTACCTTTTTCTCAAATGTATCTGTATGGTTTTATTATCGACATGGATCGTATCAGTGGTACACGTAGGTTATTTAAGTGTAATGTGCAGAATAAATTACTACGGAAGAGGTGTTACGAAATCTCCAAAGCCACTCAGAATTCGAACACGATACTCTCCTTGTGGTTACATCCTTGGTATTATTTTCATTTCGTCATGACTTGTTATGTAAGTTTTTCAAGTGGTTACGTGGATGATATTACTTTCATTATGTATTCAAGTACGCAGTTTTTTTTTTTTTCATTATTATTACCTGTTTCGTATTATTTTCGTTTCGTAAGTTCCTCCTCCCTCCCCATTTTTTTTTTTTTTTTACGGCATTGGAAGCCTATTATTTTCGTTTCGACGTTAGATGTTACGGCGTTGTCGTTATACATTGTACATTCTTTTAAAGTGTTTACCTGTTTGGTATGAAATCCCTTATTAGTTATGCACTTTTTACTATTTATTTTTTGTTATTTGTGTTGACTGCATACAGGCCTGGTATTTTAAGTTCAGCTGAGCTTTTCTTGATGTAGTTGGCCTTGTGTTTATATTATAATCGTATCGACAGTAGTTATTGTATCGCATTTTTTCTCAGTCTGGTTGGTTACGATTTTTCTTACTGCTTAATTTTCATGTTATTTTTCTTTTACTGGTTCCGCCTTGTTATACTCGTTAGTTAACCCTCACAGGCATCCCATGATTCAGTCTTGATTGAACAAAGTCATGTGGATGCAATCATGAGGAATTATTTGAAGACAGCATTAACACTTGTGCAGCTGTGACTCACCCATAACCAGTTATATTCGTTTGGTGTTATCCCAAACAAATAAAGCAGCTGACACGACCATGAAATGATTAATGAAAATTTGATTTACACTCGGACTATTGGCAAGTCCATGACTCACCCTCAGCTGAAGAAAATCGCTTGCCGTTATCCCAAATGAAATATGGTACATGAGGTGACGCGACCATGAGAGGGTTAATCTTAGGTCCGATAACGTATTTTTGTTAGATTCTTGCTGTTTCCAGATGATTGTATTTAGAAAACTCTACCATTTTGAAGGTGTCAGTGAATGCAATATCTACCCCTGAAGTTTAGTCTCCTGTGAGTAAAGTCGTGTGGGGGTTAACAGTATTGACGTCATCGAACTGGAAGAATTAACTTTGCTTCCATGTTGACTTCTCACTGTCATCACTCACCCCTTCACATAACTAGTAGTCTTCTGGTCTGCACTTCATTATCTTCCTCACGTTATTACCATTCCTCCCCTTTCCTTCATTTCTGTCCCTCCCCTCCTTACCTCACGACCACCTCTCCCCCTTCCTTCCCTGGCTGCCACCCCTTTCCGTTCCTTCACTGCCACCTCTTCTCGTACTTTTCCTTACTATTGTTCTTTTTCTCCTTCCCTCCCTCCTCTCTTTCTTCATCCCCCCCAACCTTCTTTCCTTACTCTTTCCCGTCCCCCTTTATTACAAGCTCTTTCCATGACCTTCACATTGTCCCTTCCCTTGCATCTCCTCCAATCTTTCCCAGTCTCCGCCTTCCTCCCACAGTTACCTTCCTACCCCTCACCCAACCCTGGTCCCTACCCCCTCACCAGACCCTGGCCCCAACCCATCATCCCACCCTGGCCCCAGCCCCAGCCCCTCATCCCATCCTCGCCCCAGGCCCTCGTCCCACCCTGGCCCCAGCCCTTCATCCCACGCTGGTCCCAACCCCTGATCTTACTACCCCCGCCCCCCCTTCCTCCTACCCCTGCCATGGTTCCTCCTCTTCCCCCCCCATCATATTATCCTCAGACCCCCTTCCCGCTTCTACTACCCTCTAGTTTCCTTCCATCCCTCTCTCCCTCCCTTGGCATTTCCATCACCTTACCCTGGCCTCCTCCCCCTCCTCCTATAACCCCTCACCCCATTCCCCTTATTTCCCTCGGCTCCTTCCCCCCTCCCTTACCCTGGCTTCTTTCCCCTTCCCGTCCCCCACCACTTAGCCCAATTATCACCCCGGGTATAACCTCAGGATAAGGCGAGGCAGCGCAAACACCGACTGGATATCAATATTCCCCCCCCCGTCCCCCCTCCACCCCCCCCTCTCTCTCTCTCTCTCTCTCTCTCTCTCTCTCAGTATGTTATCGCGATTTTCTTTATAGTTCTTATCCTCGTCTCTTCATACAGCGTATGGTCATCATCTTCAAGTTCCTAATGTAATGTACTGCACATCTCTGTTTGTCATCCGTTTTTTCAAGATTTTTCTTCATCGCATCATCATCCATTTTGTCCTCCTTTTCCTACTACAATCTGCATTGCAATTTACAGTTTTCCTCATAATGTTCATAATTGTCGCATCGTCCACGGTTGTATTCTCTTATTTCATAATATAAGAATCTCAGGTGGTCATCAGTTGCGTCATAATTTTCATCATCGTCTTTTCATCCTGTCCTTCATATAGTTTACTTTTCAGTTTGTCGTCATTTCCTTCATAATGTTCAATCGTTCTTTCATCCTCCCACATTGTCTTCTTTTTTTCTTAATATACCGGTAATCTACATCCCTATTGTCTACATCTCAGGTGATCAGTTTCTTCATAATTTGTGTTATCATATGTATTTTCATCATCTTTTCTCCATCTTCTGTATTTTTATCCTCATTTTCCTAATACAGTTTGCATTTCATTTTGGCTTTACATTATCTTCATCGTTTCTATCATCATTTCCTTCATCATATTCCTTGTGGTCTCATCATCTTCTGTATTATTATTCTCCTGTCAAATTCTGCGTCTCAGTTTGGTGTTACATTTTCTTCATCGTCTCTGTCATTATTTTCTTCGTCATTTTCGTCATCATTTATATCATTATTTTTATAATAATCTCTTCAGTTTTTGTATTGTTATCCTTTTCTATTGCATTCTACATCTCAGTTTGGTGTTGCATATTGCAGTAGTCTCCTCCTTCCCGGACTCAGATACGTTCAAGGTCACTCACACGCCCTTCTTGTCTCCTTCAGTCCTTCCTTATTCCGTTTCACTCTCTGGCCACTTCATCTCTCTATTTCTTTTCTTTTCGTTTTGACTTCTCCATCTTCACCTATTCCTTTTTAGCATTTGCCCCTCTCTCTTATTCCTTCCTCATTCCTCGTATCACTGTCCACTACTTTCTTCCTATCCATCTTCTCTCTTCATTCCTTCGTACTCTTTTCACTCACCTTATTCCTTCCCTCCTACACATTTTCCCCCTTCCTCCTTCTCTCCCTTCTTCCTTCCAGCCTCATTCCTCTTATCCCTATCCACTTCCCCCATCACTTTCTTCTTTTCATCCTCCTTTATTCCTATTACTCCCTTCTATCCTTCCCCCCTTTTTCCCTTCCCTGCCTCCCTCCCTCTCTCCCTCCTTCCTCATTCCCTGTATTCATATCCACCTCCTCCCCCTCCTTCCTTCTTCTCTCTCCTTTCCCTCCCGTATTTCCTTTATCCCTCCTACACCTTACTTCCCTCGCTTTGTCTTCCGTATTTTCCAGTCGTTTCCACTTTCTCACGCCTTTACTCTATACCTTTCTCTTCGGCCATTTTATCTTTTCTACTCCATCCACTTCATCCTCGCTACTTCATACATCTCGTCACTTTTTTTTTTTTTTTTTCATTCCTTCCTTACTTCCTCACGTCCACCGTTAAAAATTCACATACCTTGTTCTCCTTGAGTCCGTCAGAAACATTCCTTACCACCGTATCATTCCGTCTGTTCTTTTCATTTTTCCTCCTTTCCTCTCATGTTTCTCTTTCTCTCCTTTGTGCCTGCCTTCTTCCTTGCCCCTCACTCTTCCATGTTCCATACTGCTTTAACCTCCATTGTGTCCCACTTTTTTTTTTATGCCCTTTCCCTTTCATCCATCATTTCCCTTTCCTTTCTCTTTTCGTCTTCACATCTGTCTATCTACCTTCTTCCTCCGTCACCCCTCTCCCTCCCCTTCTCCTTCTTCATCACTGCTTCCTTCTCCTCCCCTGCCTCTCCCTCACCCTCCCTTCCTGACCTCCACATTCCCTGTTTTTATCTCTCCTCCACCTTCCCTGCCTCTCTCCGTCCCTCCCTGCATCTCTCCCACTTTCCTTGCCTCTCCCCCACCCCTGCCTCTTCCCCACCTCTGCCTCTTCCCCACCTTCTCTGCCTCTGCCCCACCTTCCCAGCCTTTCCCTCAACTTCCCAGTCTCTCCCTCACCTTCCCTGCCACTTCCTCACATTCCCTGCCACTCCCTCGCATTCCCTGTCTCTCTCTCACCTGCCCTGCCTCTCCCCCTCCATCCCTGCCTCTCCCTCTCCATCCTTGCCTCTCCCCCTCCATCCGTGCCACTCCCTCACTTTCATTCTTACTCCATGTCAAGTCTCATGTTTCATCTCACAGTATTCTTCCTGTTTCTCCCTGTCTTCCTGTACCCTCAGTAGTTTGCCTTTATGCCATCTCTTCCTTATCCTCTTCCTCCTTCTTGCTCCTTACTATTCTTCCTTGCTCTTCATGTTCTTTGTTTTTCTTCTTCCTTGCTCCCCTCCCTCTTTTTTTTTTTTTATCTTGTTCCTCGCTCTTCTCCGTTGTTCCGTGCGTTTCTTCTTGTTCATTGCTCTTCATCCTTCGTATTCCATGTCCTGTTCCTTCCTTATTTCTCATTTTCTTCCTTTACCTATTCCTTATCCTCTTCCCACTCTTATTCCTCTTCCCTCCTTTCCCTTCCTTATCTTCCCTCCATTCTGTTCATTTTTGTCTCTCTTTCCTATTCGTTATCATCCCATTCTTATTCCTTCTCCTCTCCTCCTCCTATTCCTTTTCCCGTCTTATTCCTTATCCTCTTCCCCCTTCCCATTCCTTATCCTCTCCACTTCCCATTCCTTATCCTCTCCACTTCCTATTTATCCTTCCCCCTTCCTATACCTTGGTTATGCTCTCCTCCTTCCTATTTCTTATCCTCTCCCCCCTCTTATTCCTTATCCTCTTTCTCCTCCGATTCTTTATCTTCCCTCTTTTTTTCTTACTCGCTCTTCCTGTACCTTATCCTCCTCCTCTTCTTACTGCCTATCATCTTCCCCTATTCCCATTCCATACTCCTGCCCTCCTCAGTTTTAACCCATTCACACCGAGGTCCCAATTTAGCTAAGTCCCAATTTAGCTAAGTAAAATCATCAGGGATAGCAAGAACGAGGGCTTAGAGGCGTGCTGGTACTGGGAGAGTAAAAAATATGATAAATTGCTTGTGCCCATTTCCGGGGACGAGTTTTAGACCGTACCCGTCCACCCTTCCGTGTCCTACTGTCTTACCAGGGGGAGAGAGAGAGAGAGAGAGAGAGAGAGAGTTGGAGGCTGTTTATAGTTAGTTGCGACATCCCCTCCCCCCCCCTCTCTCTCTCTCTTACCCACTCACTTTCACTCACCAACTAGCCTTGATCGCTCTCACCCACTGACCCACTTTTCCTTTCAGTCATTGATGCTTACTTGTTCGTCACTCGGATTCCCACGCTCATAGTAGCAGCTTTCCGATAACGCCTTAAAGTTCCCCCTTTAGGAGAAACGGCTATACACATGAATGATATAACCACTATTGACGTAAGTGGTATAGATAAAGTAAAGCGTAGCCCATAAATAGCGCTCCAGTACAGCCCAGTCTGCTGGTATGGGCGTGGGTGTGGCAGTGCGGGAAGGAAACGCGTAAATGATGCAGGTTAGATACTGATAATACTGACTGAACCGTCCCCATAACGCAAGATTTTTCTTTATACGCCCCGAGGAATGCAAGTGGAGCGTTATATGGGGCATCCTGCATTTTGATGTTTTACCCCTTGTTTTTACGTGCTAAACTTTACTGTCTGCATTTCCTGCATGTGTGATACTGGAGTGATGGCACTCTGTCTCTGGCCTGAAAATGCGTGCAAGGATTTATGGCACATTATTTTTACATCTTGTTATGAGTTTCAGCTTTAATATTTTTATTTTATTTTCTACTTACTACCCAGCCTTTTGTAATAATGAGAAAGTGTTATTATAATAAATTGTCTAGTCGTTTACGTAGCGTAAAAAGTCACTTTCCTCTGCTCAAGTCTTGTCAAGAATGTCCAGCTATACTCGACGAAGGTTGCATTTATAGAGGCTTGACTGGTAGGACAACTTTTTATAAACACGAAACTTGTTCCGGTTGTAAGCAAGCCGTGTTTACAAAATGAGAAAAAACGAAACTGTGATTTATGTCTAAATACGAACTCATTGTAGCTTCTCCCAAAAGCCACATTAAAATCCTTGCTACAGAATCAGTTCCAGTTTTATTTAAAAACCTTGTAAAACATTTGCTTCTTCCCCGAGCATATACCCGTACTTAAGCAGCACGTTTAGCATTCACGAGAACTACAGTTCATATAAGGCTCTACATCTTTATCCTAGCACTTCTTCGTGACTAGCATCATGTTCCAGCGTAACCTTATATTATAGCTCAGCATTCGAGATGGAAAAACTGCAGTTTTATTCCTAGTTAAAGTATACAGAGTGTAGAAAGATTGGCATGTGCATGAGCGGTTCACGCATTGTGGTTAATTGGGTTTATTTAATAAAGTCTTAGAGTGTTTTACGAGTTTCATCAGTTAAAATTATCAAAGCACCATTTAGAGGTAAGGGCCTTTATTTTCTGTTTCTTTGACTGACTAGTTTGTCAGGCATACCAGCCACATCAACAGTTATTAAAGTGTTTTGGTCAGGGGAAAAGGACGTTTCCAGTATGCTTCCTACAGGTTGTAAATGAGAACTAAATGGATTGCAGCCATGGGCTGGATTCCTTCTCGTATCACACATAATACAGGCTGGGTGGAGAATTATTGTATTTCTGTGTATGTGTGTGTGTGTGTACGCAAACATGTCCGTGTGATGTGGAGCTAGTCTTCTCCTCCTCTTGCACTCAGCATCTCCAAGATAACAAAATTCCACGAATTCCAAGTAGCTGTCTCCTCATTGGCCTCTCTCTGTCATCAATCGACAGCTTGGATACCCCCAAAATCACAGATTGAAAATTATCTCATACCGTTTTGCCTATCTCTAATACCACTGCATCTTTTATGGATCCATCTGTTACAAATTGTATATAGGAGAGAATACCTCTTAACTCCCATTTTCATCACCACACACTGTTCCACATTACTTCCCTCACATATGCTTACTATGTTTTTTGCTTTACCAGTGTTTATCTTTGTTGTCATCCCTTCCCTCCACCTCTCAAGCTTGTCTCTAAAAAACTAAGTCATCAGTATGCAACAGCACCCAGTGCAGCCACATATGAAATCTTAACAGGACCTCAAGGGCCATGATGAACAGCAGTGGACTCATACTGAATCATGATATACAGTCGATCAAAAAACTGTCTGTGTACACTTGGCGGAAAATGATATGACTCCACGGATGACGGCTGCTGGGCAATGCTCCTGGCAGAGATTTAGAGGGGTCCTGGGGTGCGTACGTCCTCCTCCTTATTTTCAGCAGACCAATGATTACATAAAATAATATTGTTTAAATCCATTGAGTAACAGTTATGCTAAAAATCATGCCCTCCTCCCCCTTTTTTCCAAAGAACTGGATCTGGGCCTGTGCCCCATTGTATTTCCCCCACATGTAAACCTCTTTTCATAAGAATGTTGTATATCGCATGCTTGTGACATTTTTAAGTCGCTGTTATTATTATTTGTATATTAAGATGATAACATATCATCTTGGGAGCACACAACCTATATTGATCAGTTCGGATATCATCTTACCCCACCCGCGCGATGATTTTTTTTTTTTTTTTTTTTTTTTGCTCGACTGTGCACCAACATTGACCGTGAACTCGTACGCTCCATTGTCATCGGAAACTAACCCGCTTTTACACCTGTACTAAATCTCAGTCATATAACATTGATTTTTCAGAGAATATGGACTAAATTTAAATATGAAAATCATAAGTCAAAGTAAAACTTTCACAAACAGACCTGGGGTTGTAAGGTATCGGGATATTAGGTAAGAAGGATTACTTTTAATCGGTCGCTGTGGTGGCCAGGTGGTAGCATACTCATGCTGAGGTGCGTGAACTCTGCGTCTGGGGTTCAAGCTCAAGTCGTTGTGGATATTTAAAATGGGTGCTGATAATGTGTCCTTTCGTATACTTCCATTTGCACCCACTCGGTTCTACCAGTAACATACAGACTGACAAACAGCAGCCAGCCAGTAGCCTACAGCTGTCGCGCTACATTCACATGCATCACGTGCATCACCCTTCCTGCAGACATCCATTCCCATTCGTATTTGGCCAGCGCAGGAAAGGGCTAACTAGCTATAAATGTCCTTCCAAGGCGAAGAATCGGTCCTGTAGTTGACCTAATTGGGACTTCAAGTGACATTTATCTTCGTCACCGGAGGTGGGCTGAGATTACATGGTTTCATGAACTGTACTGTACTCTCTCCCTCTCTTTATACTGTATATATATATATATATATATATATATATATATATATATATATATATATATATATATATATATAAATAATATTATGGCGCCTGGTGATTTAGTGCGTAATTAAGGTGCTACAATCTGATTGAGCCAGTGCAGGTTTCTATCCAAGGGGTGGATATATAATATATATTTCGATGTGTGTGTGTGTGTGTGTGTGTGTGTGTGTGTGTGTGTGTGTGTGTGTGTGTGTGTGTGTGTGTCTGTCTGTCTGTCTGTCTGTCTGTGTCTGTCTGTCTGTCTGTGTCTGTGTGTACACACACACACATACACTAGTATAGTGTGGTTCACTATACTGTAATGCCATTATATTTGATACTAATGAACGGATAAAAATGAAACCCCGCCCTTACAAATTTCAGTCTGCCAGTCATATTCTGCTTTTGAGATGTTCCCTGACATTTGATTGAAAGGACGTGCTGGTCTTTCACCAACACGGCACTGAGTGAGCATCAGTTGGTCAACCTTACTAATCAAGTGGTCATCCCATATTTGATAAATGATCGCGTAT
>NC_136976.1:64406358-64418858 GCF_032717465.1 Coenobita brevimanus
ATGTTGTGATATGAGGTGGTGGGTGCGATATGTGCGAGGAAGTTTACGGTATGAGGTGGTGAGCTCCATAGGTGGGAGGAAGATTAGGATATGTGATGATGTTATGAGGTGGTGGGTGCGACAGGTATAAGGGAGATTGAGGTATGTGGTAATGTACTGAGGTGGTGATTTTGACAGGTAGGAGAAAGGTTAGGGTATGTGGCGATGTTATGACGTTTATAGGTAGGAGGAAGATGAGGGTATGTTGTGATGTTATGAGATGGTGGGTGCGATAGGTATGAGGAAGATGAGGGTATGTGGTGGTGATGGCATGAGATGGTGAGGGCGATAGGTATGTAGAAGATTAGGTTATTTTATGATATGAGGTGGTGGGTGCGTGAGAAACCAGGTGGCTGAGGGTGTTTTTATGCAGCAGGATTTGAAACGTGTGGTTAGTCATGGGGGGAGACAGCTGCGTAAGAGGTCTGGTGTTGTGATGGATTATAGTGAAGCAGATATTAGGCAGATGAATGGTGGAACAGATGGGTAAGAAGGCACATGATGATCATAATAATAATAGTAATAATAATAATAATAATTATGATGTCTTGTGGTGGTTGTGTAAATAACAGATGTTTTCAGAAGGTAAGTACTGGGAACGACGAAGTAAAATGATTGGATAGGTACTGAGAATGATTTTTAAAAACTTGTGTAGTGGATCAGGCGTGTGAGAAGGCGTGTACTGTGTATGGTAATGAAGCGACTTGAGGCAGGTATCTGAGAAAGCACTGGAATTGATAATAATGAACCAGAATTATGTGACTTATGTGTGGTATAGCTGTTGTGAAAAAAAGAAAGTACTGAGGATGACAGTGAAACAGGTGTATGAAAAGGGTGGTAGCCCATTGAGAATTATGGTGATGATGCAGAATAAATAAGGCAGGCTCTGAAAATGGTGATGAGAGACTAAATATGGTAGGTGCTGCAAAAGATGAAGATAACGCAGAATAAAGAAAGCAGGTACTGAAAATGATGATGGCACAGAATAAATAAAACAGATATTAAAAATGATAACGATGTCCCACGATGATGAGGCAGGTGTATTGCGGATCAGGTGGGGAAGCATAAATGTAATGCAAAAGGATAATGCGGTGATGCAGTGGAGTGCGGGGACAGGGCAAGGCGTGGGTACGATAGTCTGCAAGAGTGCGTTGGGGGAGGGAAGGGGGTGGGTTTCTCCTGCTAACCTTGAACACCCGGTTTGCGGACCCATTTCAATCCCTCCATCCCGAGTCCCGTCTGCCTCTTACCCTCCCTCCCCTTCCCCTTCCCGTCTGCCTTCCCCCAGTCTTTTCACATATTTTCCCCCTTCCTGTTCCTCCTCCCTCTATACCCCCCTCTTCCGTTCCCTCGTCCCCCCGCCCCTTTCTTCCCTGTTCCTTATTCCTTTGTCATACCCCCCCCCATTCCATCCCTCTTGCTTCTGCGTCTTTCCCCTCTTCTTGCTTCTTCCCTCATTCCATCCTTCTATTGTTTTTCCTCTCTCCATCCCTTTTCTCTCTTTTCGCTTTCCATCATTCTCCTCGTCCCTTCTTCCATCCCTCTTTCCTCATTCTTCTTTCCATCGTTCTTGCCTCCTCCCTTTACATATTCCCCCTTACCTTTTCTTTCTTCCTTCCCTCATCCCCATCCTTCCCTCAACCCTTTCCCATTCTTTCCATATTCCTGTTCCTCCCACTTTCTTCCTCATTCTTCCCTCAACCCCTTTTCACGGCTTTTCCTTTTCTTTCTCTCACCCTTCCTTTTACATTTCAGTCTCCTTCCTTGTACCTTTTCCAACCTGTTCATATTTTCCCTCCTTTTCTCCTCTCATTTTCCTCCTTCCTTCATTATCTATCTTAATTTTTCTTATTTTACCATATTTCCTCCCGCCTCCTGTCTCCTCTTTCTTCCCCAGTCTCTCTCCTTTCACCTACTATCTTGTCATTTTTCATTTCTTCTCATTATATTCTCATTTCTTCTTTTCTCCTTCCTTCCATTTCTTTCCTGATCTTACCCATCTTCTTTTCACTTTCATAACCTGTAACTCCTCTTCCAGTCTCGTTTGCTTGTATCTTTCCTTCTCCTTTCCACCAAACTTACCTCTCTTCGTAGTTTCTCCCTGTCTTGCCTCATCTTTCCATTTTTTTTGTTCTTTTCCTTTATTTCTTCAATCGTCAGTTTTCCTTTCGTAATTCATCTTTTATCATTTTTTTTTCTCATTATTCTTCCTTTTTCATTGATCGCCCATCCCATTTTCTCACCTTTTTTTATACCTATTTCCTCTCATTTACTGTCCATAGCCATACTCAGTTATCTTATTTCCAGTTCTTTACACCTCTTTCCATCTTTTACACCCTTTACTCAACTCTTTTTTTTTTTTTTATCTGTATCATCTTTCTTTACAACCTACATTCTTTCTCCAATTCTTTATTTCGTTGCCCTTTTTCCTTTCTTCGCTATCTTTCACTCTTTTTGGTGTCCCATTCACTATTTTCTCTCATTCTTTACTCTCCTATTCATATCTTCATTCCTATATTCTTCCCCTCACTCTTTCCTCATTCCCTCTCACTCACGTCTCCCCTACATCCCTCCTCACGTCTTCCTCACTTCCCTCACTCCCCGTTTTCCCTTTCTACTTACTTTCCTTTTCTTAATTAAATCTCCATTGACTTTCATGCCCCAGCCCACATCTTCCCCCTCATTTCCTTGCCGCCGCTGTCCTCCCCAGTGGAATTCCCCCTCCCTCCTTGATCTGTCATCTTCCCTCACCTTTCGACCCCTCCCCCCTCCCACCCTTCTGGATCCCTTCTCCCTCTCTCCTCTCGATCCCACCCACTTCCCTCCCCTCTCGATTCCCCTCTCCCCCTCTCTCTTGATCACTCCTCTTCCTCCCCTCTCGATCCCTTCCACCTCCCTCTCCTCTCGATCCCCCCTTCTTCTCCTCTTGGTCCCCCCCTCCCCCTCTTTTCCATCCTCCTCTCCCGCTCCCGGTTCCCCCACCCACCCACACTATAACCGCGCGTTGTTGCATATACTCCCCAGGCATCGTGTTTTCTCCCTCTCACGTTCATTACAGTAATCACCTCCCGACAATACGACCGAACCTGATTGTGAAACCGGTTCGACGTGTCTTCTTGCGCTGATTCTCATACACACAACTACACTCACCCTTAATTACTGATGTCGTAAAAACCCTCCCTGGCCTCAGGTAGATCAGTTGGTTTCCCATGCCCTTTGCTTTTGGTTTCCTTCCGGTGTGGCGAAGATGCTGGTGGAAGTGTAGATGGGGAGGAGAGGGTTTTTTTTTAGACACCTTTCTGATTACTTTTTTGTTGTTGTTGTCTTATTCTTTTCCTGTCAAACCTGTTTCTCTCTCTCTCTCTCTCTCTCTCTCTCTCTCTCTCTCTCTCTCTCTCTCTCTCTCTCAGTTCCCATGCCCTTTCTCTTTCGTGACTCTCCTCCCTGCCCCACCTCCTCCCTCCCTCCCTTCCAATTCCTTTCTCCTTTGTACCCATTCCCCGTCTTTCCCTAACACTGTACTTAGCCTCCAACCTTTCACCCCAGTTCCTCTCTTCGCCTCTCTCTTCCATTTGCTCCACCTCTCACTCCCGATTTCAACATTTCCGGTTTATTATTTCATTCGGCCAGTCATATTGTATTGGCAGTGGTTTGTGTCGTTTCTTTCGACATTTTATATTTCCTGTAGCAGTCGTAGCATTTTCCTTTTCTTTGTAGCTAAGAATTGAATGTTTAAATGAAGGTTGCAGAGTAAATTTATAACCAAATATATAAATATGGACAAGAGTGAAAGTAATTTCATTACTAGGGAAAATAAAAAGCGCAATCATTCCTGGTGCTGTCTAGAAACATTGACCTTTATGCCAGTCGATATTGATAGGTTAAAAAGTATCAGTTCTACAGATTTTTTTTTCCCTCTGAATGAGTAGTCGAAATACAGTACAAGGAAGTTTTGGTTATCAGAGATACAGAGGAAACTAACCATACCCCTTCAGATCGATGATGCATTTTGTTTTATTAATGCCGTATCCAGACAAGCTATTCACATTGAGATAGAATTTCCTGGCAGGAGAGATTTAGAATTTCCAACAGGAGGGATTACATATAGCCTTCATTAACTCTCCCTAACAGAAGTCCTTCCCGAGTTAACAAAAAATTAGTCTAAAGGTGGCAAGAAGAAACTCACAGAAAGTCATCGGCGTGAATGGCTTAAACTACACTGCCACAAAACTGACAGTCATGGTTGTTATTCCGAGTCTTGTAACGTGTGATGTAATGTGCAGTGATTGTATGGCTACGTGTACTTGCACCAGTTCGAAACGCCAGTAAAATAGTCAAGTATATTTCTAGCGAGTATTTTCATTGCTCTAGATTTTTTCGGAGTCATTTTTTTTCTCTCCATTGTCACCGCACTTTATCGCTCGGACCTTCTTCCAGTATTTTCTTCACGCCTGACCTGACCCACCTGCCCTCACGCTTCCCCACTTTGACATCGTCAGTAGCCAGGCTTTATATGAAATGGTGGTGATGGCCGCTGCGGGTTGGAGTGTCAGTAACGGGAAGACGACGACGGGACTCCACACTGAGGTCGGTCTCAGACGTCATTCTGACTCTGACCACATTAGAGTTTTGGGATGCAAGTAAGTTGAAAATGTGGACAACGATAATTTTCATAGTATTACCATAAATTGCGTTGATGACAGAAAGATCGTGTGAAAATAATCGTGGCAATATTAAATACTTAGTGAGCAATGTTATACTTCGATTTAGCCGTTAATAGGGAAAATAGTATGCAATTCTAACACTGAAGAGATGGAAGGCTTCCGATACCCTACTTTCCCTGTTTACGGCAGAATGAACGTACAACATCGTTCAACAAGTATTTGATATAATGTAAAAAGTATTTGCACACGATATTTATCAGTCCTAAACACGGTGTATGCAGATACTACGAAAATTATAATTGTAGATGTTTTCGACTTCCTTGTAGCCCAGAACTCGTAAGTGGTGAACTCTCTCATCGCGTAGATGTAGAGAAAAATTTTGGGAAAACACCCATTTCACCGGGCCACGTTATGCAAAAGTACCGGTATTGCCTCACCGCCAGACATAATGCAGGTGAGAGTGGGAATGCCTTGCCCAGAAAGAGGCTCAGTGAAACGGGATGCTTTTTTAATATTTATTCAGAACTACACAATCGGACAATTAGCGTTAAAAAGTCCGATGTAAACCTCGTGTGGAGGGTCCATAAGCTTAGAGACAAGTCAGCTATGCGTTTTCTACCATCCTATCAGTGTTCGCTACTCTGTAGCGCTAGCTGTGTAACATCTTCACGATGATGACTTTTTTTTTTTTTTTTCATCGTAACCAGGCTGCTACCATCATACGATTTTATTCAGACTTAGGAAAGATCCTCTAAAAGTGAGGGGTTATGGAAGCTGTAACTCCTCTAATACCAAATGTCTCCCCTAAGCTAAATAAAATAGTGTGGTGGCGTTAACAGTAAAGTATTATATATACTGTGTGTGTGTGTGTGTATATATATATATATATATATATATATATATATATATATATATATATAATTGTGTGTGTGTGTGTGTGTTGCCATGAGATGTAGTACAGATTACGAAGCTTGAATGAAGAGTGAATGACTGGCCTATTCCACTGGGCACTGACGGTTCCATAAAAATTATTTCATCCCGGGCACATACAGTATTTCTCGCTTCAGTTAGATACAATAGTTTGCCACGTTATTTAATTCACATCATGAGAGACTTTTCTAACTGTGAGTGTAATATAGCTTTGAGTACAAGATTACCTTGCCTCAATCTGAATGAAATCGTCTGAAAGTAACCAGGTCAAACTAACAAAGGCTCGTATTCTCACCAGCTAAGGAAACTTCCTAACACTGTATCATAAGCGATTTATTTTGTTTATTACACTTTGCTGCTCTCTTCTGCATCACACAAATCCTTCTGCCATTGCCATACTCTGCAAGTATAACGAGCAGAAGGATGTTAACCACCCATATTCAGATATAAATCGCAAACGAAGAGGTTAGGGAACTTTCTTTAACCGACGAGAATGCGAGCCAAAGACGTCACCTGATTCAAGAGGTTACGCGGTACCTTTCCTTATTTCTAGATGATACAACCAAATTTTTGACTAGGAAGAAGATTTATTATTATTAGTAGTAGTAGTCGTAGTAGTAATAGTGGTAGTCGTAGTAGTAATAGTTGTATATTGTAGTAGTAGTATATTGTAGTAGTAGTAGTAGTAGTATTTTATTTTTAGCTCGTTTCGTGCAATTTTTTTTTTTAAATACTAATACAGAATTCAGTGTTGTTTAAATGCATGTAGGTGAGAAAAAAAGTTTCAGAAATGTAAATTTGAGAGAGAGAGAGAGAGAGAGAGAGAGGGGGGGGGTGTCAGGCATTTCCTTAGCAACACTGTCCATTAACTGGTTCAGTACGATTACTTTTATCATTGTTGCTACCACTTCTGTATTATTCAGTTTGTGTGTGTGTGTGTGTGTGTGTGTGTGTGTGTGTGTGTGTGTGTGTGTGTGTGCAGGGGATAGTCATGATGGAGGGAGGCAGATGTAGTTGCAAGATCATGTTACTCTGTGTGGTCAGTGTCGCAGTACAGAAGCCGACGTAGCAACATTTCTGGTTGGCTTGGGAGGTTTCGTAATTCCTCTCTATCAGCGATTTATATTGGCCGTTGCAGTTTAATATCATCTAATAATATCCCTACACAAGATTGCAGTGTGGCTTTAGAGGTTTCGTAACGCCTCCTCATCAGCGATTTATTTCCACTTACAATTTTATATCCGCCAGCGCAAAACACTAGTACTGTAGGTGGCACAGGAGGCTTCGTAGCACCTATTCTTTGGCAATTTATTTTGCATAGGCTATAAATCTTAGCACTATCATGTATGATAATTATATAGTTTTACTATCGACTCGTTTTTATCAACATCATGCACGATAATATTGAGGTGGAATGTGCAAGATAAGTCGCTGTGGCAAAGGTGTTACGAATTCTCCAAAGCGACTTATAATACAAGCCATAGGGCCGTAGTCTTGTCGATTATAAGAGATTTTTCGTAAACTCCTCCTCCCCAGCGATTTATTTGGCCTTTACTCCCATATATTTTCTTGTGTGCTACTGACGCGAACACTGTAAATGTTGTATGTATGTTTGTATTGTAATGGCCTTCTTGCATACGCCAGAAGTTGACGGACAGCTGTACTGTATTGTAGACGTTCAAATGTTTTTCTTCTTCTTTTTTTACGGGCCCTGAAAGGCAACTGATACACAGGGCCGGGAACTTCACTTTGTCATCAAAGTGACCCGCCCCCACCTAGTGCGTCACGCATGGGTATAAAGTTTGGGAGGATTTTTTGATTGTAGGGTGAGAAGTACATGTGGATATTATATTACAAAGGCTGTGTTTTTAATGGTCGTATGCTTAAACAAATATTGTCATTCCACATTTGTGTAATCGGCGCGATCCACAAGTGCATTCCACGGTTTATCCGTATGCTTAGTCATAGTTGTAGAGCTAAATGATACTGGCTAATGTGATGGTACTAGAAAAGTGGTTTTATATTATATCATTATATGATATATAATTATATAGTATATCATTATATAGTATATCTTTATATGAGAACCACTGTGGAGACACCTTCTTCAGCTTTACATTTTTCACAGTAATTTTGGCATTCAAAGGTAGTACAAATGTGGCATCCTACAATTGTGCATTCCACATTTTGTTTTAAGTGTATCCCTTGTTGTCGAGTGCAACTCATGGCCTCCACATTTTTACTTAAGTATATGGCCATAAGTGAGAGAATCTGTACGTTATCAAGAGAACCTCGACTACCACAACGACGACGACGACGACGACGACGACTACTACTACTACTACTTCCACTTCCACCACCATCACCACCACTACTTCTACTGCTACCACCACCAACACTACTACTACTACTACTACCACTACTACTACTACCACTACTACTACTAGAACTACTACTATGTATCCATCAGTATGGGCAAATGCCTCCTATAAAGATAGCTCTGTCATGTCGGTGTCTATACCATTTTGTGTTTTTTCATGCAATTTCGTGTACTAAAATATGGTGATGTTAATATTTACATTTGCAAAGGAAGATGGAATTTAAGTCAAAATGCTTCGTCTTGTTTCAGTGTGTTTGGTGTGGCAGTGGGAGCGATTATTTTTTTTTCTTCCTCTTGCATCAACAAACAGGAAGTGAGAATTAAGCTTTTATATTGTCGATGTAGCGGCGGCGTTAAGGAGGACGGCAAGGTAGACAGCTTTTTCCCCCCAATATCAGCAAGTTTATGCTCAGGGTAAGGTGCGCAGGCAATTATGGTATATCCTAGGTTGAGAGGGTTATAATCGTAAAAACAATGGTATACATTAAGCCGAGCGTGTAAGGTAAGAGTTGATCAAGGTAGTTGTGAGGTAGCAAGATACGACGGGTTCGGCAATATATGATTTTTCTCGGCTTCCACCAGGTTTGCAAAAATTTTTACCTATTTTGGTCATGTACATGTGGCCTTCTACCCCCAAGCTAGCGTGTCGTATCCTTCGCAGGGTCACCATGAGCCAGCACATATGCACGCATGTCCCGGGCTTAGTTTTATGATAAGGAACAGGAAGTGAAATCAGGTGCTTTAGAGGAAGGTCGGCGAGTCCGTGGACCAGTCGCGATGCCATAGTTTTAAATCGGTTATGGGCATTAATATTACCTCCCCGTATGAGATGACACACTTGTTTTGTCATGGTACACAGCTTTTCTGTACTGGAAGTATATTTTTGGGTTTGATATGAGTGCATACGTATGGGATATATAACTGAAAATTTGAGAACTCGTGTATCACTTAATCATAAGGTGGAAAAGTATGTGAAACGCTTCATGTGTATCCACTGCCATTAATAGTATTTGTAGGGGAGTAGACTGCTTCCGGCTATATTGGTAATAAATTATTTCTGAACTTCGTAGGCCACTGCAATCTATAATAATAATTGAGCTGGGAGTAGGTAGTGGGTCAGAGGGGTGGTGTAGGCAGCGTGGAGGAGACAGGAATAGCTCGTGTGAGGGGAAATGAGCAATAATATTTTGTCTAGAGGGGACGTGCTGAGGAGAGGCAGGGGAAGGGGGATGGTGGGAGTGTGGTTTCACCCTAGTAACACCGCCACACACCCAGGCGGCGTTCACACACTCCATCACGATGTTCCTCAGCCAAACTACGCAGTAACTCTTCCTTGCTGATGTAGTGTCGTTACATGATACGTGGTTATCTAATTTATGTTCATTCATCATTTGTGTGCCGCACATGATTTGAGAGCAGTGATAAAGGGCAGAATCTAATTACCGGTATGTTTACTCCTTTGTATGGGTGCTCTGAGCGTAAACAATTTACCTTTTATACGTAATTCATATCCATTGCACAGTATGAAATATATGGTGTTAGGGACGTGTTTATGTGCCTGAGAGTAAGAGACAACCTTCCTACTTTCCCCTTTAAACGAGACACAAGAGGGGAGGAGGTAAGCGCGGGAAAAGACGGGGTCTTACGTAAGGGGGTAGTGGAGGGGGGTGAGGAGCGGCAGGGAGGGGTGGGCGTATAAAATGAAGTCACTCAGGGAAAGATATAAATGTAACTGTGGTTGCTGAGGTGAATTATGAATTAGGAAATGTTAGAGAGAGAGAGAGAGAGAGAGTAAACAGCATCTGAACACGACTAAAGACCGTATTCTAAGTGTCAGTGTCGCACTCATAAGGCATTTTTCTTAGAGATTTATATGCCTATTTCACCCTGATATTCTTTTCTGTATCATTTATATATTAGCCTATTAGTAGCAGCATAGTTTGTCAGTAATAAGGAAGAGGATATTTGGAAGTCTAACGTAAATCGTTGAAGAAGAGGTGTTTGTATATATGGGGCAGTGGTTATGTATGGGTGAGGACAGTGTTGCGAAGGTTGCATCAGCTGTGTTCCACCTCCTCCTCCCCCTCCCCCTTGCTTTGACGCTGAGCAAGACAGACGTAAGAGGATTACTTGATCACTCCGCCCCCTTCTCGTGACGCATCTCGCCTTACGTAACGCCCGCAGCTAGAGGTCTTATTTCTCCTGTATGGTGAAACGAGCTGACCAGTGTTATAGTGGTACTGTGTATATAACCAGATGGGTAAAATGGAGGATGAGAGACTGAGAGTGTAATGATCAGGAACTGTATTATAAAATTTCTCAAGCATAAGCGTTAATAAAAATGTATCAGGAACCCTAGTATAAACTCCCTTTATCTTAAGTTTTGTACAAGATTGCTTGTATGTGTTTGGCTTCATAGCTTATACACTTAACAGGCAAACCAGAGCTAATAATGAAGACAAAAATACTATTGCCTAACAAAACGACTCCCTCATAATAATGAACTGCCATAAAGACAGTAAAAAATGTTACAATGATACGATCCTTTATAAAGACGACGGCATGATTAGAAATAGGTATGTTGATATCCACAAGGAAAGGGAAACACGAAATATCCCGAGCGCTTTCTTGTATTCACATCTTCAGGGGAGATGTGAATATGTAAAATCAAGCCTTACATAACCGTTGACTATAGTAGACCTTGGAAGGGTTTTCACTGGTGAGTATAATCGTCTGGCGTTGTTAGAATAAAATGCCTAAGTCTTACAGCATACCACTGTCTACTGCAACTGTCTTCTGTTCCACCGTTTGTGCCTTGTGTACCTGTCCTACCCTCCTCCGAACCCCCACCCCCCATGACTTAATGTTTAAGGGTTAAATACGAGAAGGTTGTCTGAAGCGGGGGGGGGGGGAGTGCGTGCCCGGTCGGAAGCAAAAAATGAGAGCAGTTTCATCGAACTGCGTTCGTCTGCGTTCACACCAAATGATTGCTGACGCGGGCATGAATTTCGCATCACTGTAATATACAACTGGCCCCACTGGACGCGGGCAGGTGCTGGCGAGAACTTCAATAGGTTACAGTTCTCCAGAACTCAAGCTCGCGCCAACAAACATTTGGCGTGGACGTGACCGTAATCTAAGTAAATTACTAAGCCAGTTACCTGTTTAGGTTACCTGTCTACAGGTATATGTAACTTTGTATCTGTATTTGGTGCTAGATGGGGACGCCTTCATGTGATGGCACTGATACAACTGGACGGCTTACCTCTCTGTTTGTAGAAACGTCCCTCGATTGCTGCTGTATCCCCCAAGAGGAGGATGGTGGGCTGCAGGAAAAGGGCAACTGAAGCCTGTAATCCACCGGGTTCACGTTTCAGATGAACCTGGGGCGACAGTAATAACAATGACTACTACTACTCCTGCTCACGTACTGGCGTTCAAGGTATTACTTTCTCACCTTTCACGACAAAGGTCACAGGTTGATCAAAAAATTTCTCCTGGAAGTTCGTCGGCCGGTTTCCATTGTGCACACCGCCCCTATGATAATGATAATGATAATAATAATATATTATTACAGTATTATTATTATTATTATTACTGTTAGAGCAGGCCCGGGATACAGTCGTGCAGGGGAACAGGGGTATCAGTCCTTCCACAGTGTTCCTTGTTGGGGGCATGGCGACTCAGTGGTAGAGCGCCTGACTCCAGAACGAAGATCGTTCGCGCCGCGTACGGGCTACCTTGCCGGGAGAGGTAGCTCTCTCCTGCCACCTAGCTGGTTGTAGCAGCTATGGGTCAGTGGGTTAGAGCGCTCTGACCGAAGGGTCGGAGGTTCGAGTCCACCCAACAGTCATTAGTAGACATCAGGCAGGGCATCCGGTCATAAAATGCTACATGCTCTAAATCCAAAGTCCTCTACCCAGAAGCAACGGCTTAGCCCTCATCGAAAAAAGGGTACACGGTTAAAACTGAAAAAAAGTAGTAGTAGTAGTAGTGGCAATAGTAGTAGTAATAAGTGTTAGTAGTAGTAGTTGTAGAGCTGGTTCATTTTGACAAATGGATGGGAATGGGTGGGAGGGAACAGCAGGAAAGAGCTTGAGTTCTTCATTTCTCTAACGTTTCGGTCTTCGCAGAGCCCATTCCCAGAGAGACTGTACGAAAGTGAGGAATTTGTAGATATTTATACACTGGATGTTCCCGGGACCTTTGTCGTATTTATAGCTGATTGGCTGTTCTCGGTTGTGCTGACCTGACCTGGTGGTCTTATCTTAGTCTCATCTCGCTCCTCCCTACGCTCCTTTATCCCCATCCATTTCTTGACGTCAAAGCTGCACCTGCCTCTGTGATTGCCCCAGTAGTGGTAGTAGTAGTAGTAGTAGTAGTAGCCGAAGTAGTGGTAGTAGTCGTAGTAGTAGTAGAAGTAGTAGTATTTTCCTCTGACCTTGTGGGGACCATAATCGTGCTACTGTATCTACCATGATCAAGGA
>NC_136976.1:64421358-64606358 GCF_032717465.1 Coenobita brevimanus
GAAACAGTGCTAAAGAAAGGATGTAAATCCGTAGCGTTATCTTTGTCTGCCACTGAGTTACGTTAAATAAGTCAAATAACCAAAATCTGGG
Organism: Coenobita brevimanus; assembly: GCF_032717465.1. Taxonomy (NCBI): domain Eukaryota; kingdom Metazoa; phylum Arthropoda; class Malacostraca; order Decapoda; family Coenobitidae; genus Coenobita; species Coenobita brevimanus. The sequence goes on from NC_136976.1 coordinate 64,421,450, forward strand.
ACAATTAAAGGTAAGAAGAGTATAGTTTAGCTCGTTCTTGTTCACTCCGGAGAATATTAATTAACTTACTAAGGTTCTCCTGAGCTGAAGGGGTTTATGGAGGCTGTATCAAACCCATCACTTCGAAAAGTCTTTCCTAAGCTAAATATCATCTAGACTAAGCAAGTGTAGAATACAAATGACGTCATCGGACTGAAGAGGCTGACAACTGTGCCTAAACGATTTGTATTGAATATTACACCATGATATTATGTAGTGTGTTAATTCCACCCATTGTAGTGTACACATAAATGACAAAAATTACAACCAGTGTATATAACTTTGCCATATTGAGAAATCTGAGGGTGAGGAGGATGTGCCAGGGAACTTCATAACACGTGAGATTGAGAGTACGGTCCATTCCAATTAAAACTAACCAGGAGGGGTACCGCCGTTATGGGTAAAACCTTATTTATGATAGAGCATTACCTGGGATCCTGGATGACCATTTCTTGTGGGAGAGGACCTTCGGGTTCCCATTTTATCCTTGGGCCTATTTCCCCAGGGTTATATTCTCCATAGGCCTATTTTCCTACTACCCACCCACCCACCAACCTTCCCCACCCATCTCGCGAACCCGTCTACCCATCCAGCCCGCTGTAACTAACAATATGGTTGTACAGTAGAAGTAAAAAAATCAACGGTAATTGGCTACCATCTTTCCAACATGTTGACTTGAGTATTTCTGATTAATTATAATCTTGGCCATCAGTGGAGCCACTTTACTCCTTTAGCATATGTAATGTACACGTTTACAACGTTTAAATTCGTCGTAAGAAGTTACACTTGTCAGAGCTGTTAAGAGTTCTATATGCATCCCCCTGGATCTCCATAGAGAACAGACTGACAAGCAGACTCTCTCTCTCTCTCTCTTGTTTTTGATTTTTTTTTTTTTTTTTGCAGAGACATGAAACTCTATGGAAACGCCCCGCCGCATGTACTGCGTAATATACGATATGGACGTGTGTTAATTAACATTTTTGGTAACCGTAGGCCGATTTCACCCAGTTTTGTTACGCATTCTTAAGTTAGCGCACTCTAAGTACCATATGTTGATTCAAAAACTGATTCGCAGTAATGCAACATTTCAGGTAATTAGGGGGTTCAAACAAACAGATAAACGATAAGAATATTAGTAGTATGTAGATGGACTTTGAGGCATTGTTCTCGTTGCTGCCCTGTCTGTTGTAAGTGTTGGGAAGAGGCAGTGTTGTGAGCAGTCGTCGTTATGTTATCAGCTTCGTCGAACTGACCCCAATTAGGAGCAGAAAGCTCCTCATAGAACTTCGTGAGATTACCGCTAGTCTTCACTACCACGGGAAGTTTATCAGTTGACACGCGTCAGTGTGTGTGTGTGTGTGTGTGTGTGTGTGTGTGTGTGTGTGTGTGTGTGTGTGTGTGTGTGTGTGTGTGTGTGTGTGTGTGTGTGAGAGAGAGAGAGAGAGAGAGAGAGAGAGAGAGAGAATCACTGTAACCTCATTCACGTAATGCAAGGTGATTCAGAGCGTTGTTCAGACTTAGTGGGAACACGAATGAGGGGAAACCCTAGATACAGCTCTAACCTTCACTTTCTGCACGGTAGGATGTAATAAGAAAAAAAGGGGGGGAGGGGGAACTTCCATTGTGCAGTACATTTTGAAACATGATGAACTTAGATTTACCGTGTTGTTTGTCATATTTAGTAAACGGTGTATTAAATTATGCAATGCCACCTGTTTAAGTGCAATAATTTAGCTTAGCCTCAATATTTAATTAGTTGCCGTACTCACCGAAACATATGTAGCAATATCGCTCAGACCCCATTTCATCTGACGGAGGGTCTCGATAATTCTGTTGTTGACCACACGAGGGTGTTGGCATCACATGCGCTGAGTGGAGGGATTCTTCCATTCCAGTACTCATTAGAATGACGAGAAGTTCTTGCCCATTATGGTCTCTTTTACACGACAGAGCAGGGAATACGTGGATAGTGTATATTCTTTCTCTCCTGCCCTTGAGGACGTGACTAACTGACAATTGAGAGAGAGAGAGAGAGAGAGAGAGAGAGAGAATAATCAGTGACACAAAAGGGTATATATTATAGTGTTCAGACTACAGTTTACGATGGAGGGTGAGATAGGGAGAGAGGGGAACATGAATGACTGGTAACGGCTGGCAAAACCAATCAATAGGACACACACACACACACACACACACACACACACACACACACACACACACACACACACACACACACACACACACACACACACACACACACACACACACACACACACACACACACACACACACACACACACACACACACACACACACACACACACACCTGGTACCCCTCGGCCATACAAAGCCTTATATTTTGTTCTGCTTTAGCGGAGACAACATATTGCTCGTCCGTGAGTCAGCAGTGTGGGGGAGGCGGAATGGGTGTAGTGGTGTACAGTAAGTGGTGTAGTGGTGTACGAGGTGTAGTGGTGTAGGTGATGTAAGGGTTGAGTTGTGTAATGATGTAGGAAATGTAGTGATGTAAAGATGGAATGGTGTAGGTGGTGCAGTGGTGTAGGTACTGTGAAGGTGGAGTGGTGTCGTGTAGGTGGTGCCATTATGTACCGTATGTGGTGTAGGTGGTTTAATGGTGGAGTGGTGTATGTGGTGTGAACGTGGAGTGGTGTTGCGGTGTAATTGGTATAGTTGTGTAGGTGGTGAAGTGGTGTAGGTGGTGTAATGGTGGAGTGGTGTATGTGGTGTGAACGTGGAGTGGTGTTGCGGTGTAATTGGTATAGTTGTGTAGGTGGTGAAGTGGTGTAGTGTAGGTGGTGTACTTGTGATGGTGTATTGGTGTAGTGTGGGTGGTGTAGTAGTGTGGGTGGTGCAAGTGTTGTTGTGGTGAAGTAATGTAGGTGGTGTGGTGGTGAACAGGGTGTAAGTGGTGCGGTTGTGCAGTAGTGCTGGTAGTGTAGGTGATGTAGTAGTGTATTAGTGTGGGTGGTGTACAAGATATATGTGGTGTAGTGTAGGTGGTGAATTGTGTATTAGTGTGTGGTCTGGTGATTTACAGAGTGTAGGTGGTTTAGTGGTGTATTAGTAGAGGTGGTGTGGTGTAGTGTAGTTGTGAAGGTGGTGTAGTTCCCAAAGACAGATTAAGACAAATTTGAGGGTTTTATGTAGCTAAACCAGAAAGAGTTTTCCATCCGTTCTGTCGTCCCTTCATTCGGTTGTTCCTCCATTTACATGCAGCAGTTATAGTCTGATTTTGACGACTTGGGTGTCAAATAAATTCTACAGCCGTGTGCGAAAGTCCAAGTTAATCTTCAGTATGCATAGCGATTAACTTTCACATTAATACCTCCCGACGAAAGGATCATAGTCTAACAGTAGCAGCAAAACCTGAAACAGCTCATAAAAAAGAATTGGCTGCACACGGCAAGGATCATACGAGACTTTTTCTTAGAGACCCTGTCGTGACAAAAAACAGACAGTATGGTATAGGTGATTTAATGGTGTAGATAGGTTAGATGGTAGTAATTGGAGTGGACGACGTGGTGGTGTAGTGGTATAGGTGGTTTAACAAGTGTGTGGTCAGGTGTCTGGCAGTAATTATGGTGGTGGTGGTTGTGGTGATGGTAAGTAAATGTATAAGTCTGTGGTGGTGCCGGTAATGGTTGTGGTGGTAAGGTTGTGTGTGTGTGTGTGTGTGTGTGTGTGTGTGTGTGTGTGTGTGTGTGTGTGTGTGTGTGTGTGTTTGTGTAGGTGAGTAGTGGTGAAAATGTGGATTGTGGTTAATGTTGTGCCTTTGGTAGTGGATGACGGTGCTGCAGTTATGGTGTGGGCCTACTTGTGGTGGCCGTGGCGTAGGTGGAGCGGATAAAACTGATTGGTGTGAGTGCTGTGGTTTAGTAACTGAGTAGTGGTGATGTATGGGTAGATGAGGGGGGTCGTGGTGCTGGTAGATGTATGTGTATGTGGGTGGTGGTGGTAATGAAAGATGTATGTGTAAGGTGGCGGTGCTTGATGTTGGTGCTGGTAGTTTATGTATGAAAACTTGGTGGTGGTGATGTTGTTGATGGTAGATGTATAAGTGGTGGTGGTGCTGGTGATGGTATAGGTGGTGGTAGTAGATGTATGTGTGAAAGTGGTGATGGTGGTGGTGATGGTGTAGGTGGTGGTAGTAGATGTATGTGAAGGTGGTGGTGGTGGTGATTGTGTAGGTGGTGGTAGTAGATGTATGTGAAAGTGGTGGTGATGGTGGTAGTGGTAGAAGATGTATGTGGTGGCGGTGGTAGTGGTAGTAGATGTATGTGGTGGCGGTGGTTGGTGGTTATATTATATGATGCAGTTGGTGAAAGGCACAAAAATGTTGGGATGCTAGATAGAAGCCTTTCTGTTTGTGTGTGTGTGGGGGGGGGGGGTTGCAGAGTGATTTTGATTTATTTTGAGAGAGAGAGAGAGAGGGAAAGAGACAGAAACAGAGAGAGAGGGGGGGGGGATTCAAATACAAAAAACAATATTTTCCAAGGAATAATATAGGATTGTTGCAGCCAGATATAAGGAGTCAAGGGAATGTTAAACTGGGTGAAAGGACCAAGGACAACGTTTATTCTTTTTTCTTCAGATTGTTCATGCACCAGTTTCAGACACACTCGTTTGTGGTGGATGTTAAAAATGTTGCACAATGCCCGATAAACATTTTTCTTTTTTGATCACTTGAATCTTTTGCAACTTTATGGTCAGTGCAGGAAATGTATTTTTATAATCTCAGCGCGTGGTTATCGCAAGCTACATAAAATAGTTAAGTGGTAGCATGAATGAATAAATACATTAAACAAATATATATATATATATATATATATATATATATATATATATATATATATATATATATATATATATATATATATATATAATGTATGTACGCTCATCGCAATAGAGAACGTACCCTTTTTAGTACAGGTAGCAAGAATGTAGCCAAAAAATCTTACCAGGCCAGTTAACATAATTTTTTTAAAATATTGTTTTTGAACACCCGTGCAGGAAATCGCCATTATTTCGGCCTTTTAGACCAACATTTGTAAAATAGGTAATATTGTTCATTTTTACCTGTGATATTGACTTTAACTGTTGTCATTTTGTATCAAAATTATGTATTTCATATATTTTGAATGAGGCGCCTTCGTGAGGTGGTACGGACATAGCTATACTGCCCCGCTGTCTGGTTATGCAAACCCCCCTCAACTCCCTCCCTAGAATCACTGGAGGGGGATGGTGGACCGCAGGTAGGGGGTCAGCTTCAGCCTGCAGTCTGCTGGGTTCACATGCAGATGAACCTGGGGTTGCAACTACTACTACTACTACTACTACTACTATTATTATTATTATTTTAGCTCTTTTGTTCCTTAGGGCTATTATATTTTATGTGTAGGTTTCTTCTGTCTTTCTTTCCTTCATTCTTTCCTCTTTCTTCTGCCTACGGGTGACTTTACACTTTTCTTCTGTCTTTCCTTCATTCTTTCCTCTTTCTTCTGCCTACGAGTGACTTTACACTCCCTCTTCTGTCTTTCATTCTTTCATTTTCCTTCTGCCTGTGGGTGGCTCTACACTGAGTGACAAGCCAAATGGTTTCTTGTCCACCAGGAAACCATTTACTACGCTGGGTGGTAACCATGTAATCAAATTATGGTCCCTGGTGGTTTAGTGGGTAATTAAGGTGTTGGATTGAGCCTGTGTAGGTGTAGATCCAAGATGTGGTTGGGGTTTTATTGCTCACATAATGCTACTCAGGGATGAGTGAGGCTGGACCAACATGCCTAGCCATGGGTTCCTACGCTCCTTATGGGGTGACATAGGATTGGATGATGGATGATTATCATTAACGTATATGATCTGCTTGAGAGTGAATTTCGCTTTGATATAGTAGTCTGATGATTCTTTTAAACCTCAACACAACGAAGGATCCTTATCAAGATGAGTAGGAATAGGCCAGGGGGAGAAAGAAAAATCTAAAAAGGCGGTATTATTGTAAAGGAGTTGGAGGAGATCGTTTCTCACCTCCTCACTACAAGACGTCTCTACCAAGCTGAACAAAATCGTGTGGCGGTAGCGAGGCTGATGATTACTGGAACAACAGGAGGAAAATTAAAAAGGAGCACCTAGAGAGTGTGAAACCCACTCCTTACATCAGTTTTAAGTACTGAAAATGTGACATTGCCCTGTGGCTTTGGCCTTCGACCTATTGTTTTCGCAATATACTCTTTCTCTGCTTGGCCCTCAACACGTTTACCAAGTTTGGTTCAAGTCGAATCTGAGTTGTTCGAATTATGCAGTCCAGCCTTCAGCTTTGCCCTGTGACTTTGCCCTTTTATTGTTCTCAGAATCAAATTACTTCATCCTTGCCTTAAATTAGATGAAAGTATAAAGTCAAACTTTTAACCTTGCCCTGTGGCTTTGCTTTTTTATTGTTCTCAAAATCAGATTACATCATCCTTACCTTCAGTTAGATTAAAGTTGCTTCAGCAAGCCTTGCGTTTTGACCTTGACCTTTGACTCACTGATCTGAAATATAACAGATCCCCTTGGCTGACTTTCAACTCTTCCACTGTTTAGTTTAAATTGGATCAAACTGGGCTATACTGTTCACACACACACACACACACACACACACACACACACACACACACACAGAAACAATACACCCACCTGGCTGTTGGGCGTGCGGGTGTAATTAAGCTGAAATGTAATGGTGACGGAAGAATACATTACATCGTCGTCTTTTCATCATCACCCTAACTCAGTTTTCCATTATTTCTGTGCAGTAAGTTGTTTCCAGAAAAAAAGAAATTGGGTTAAGTACATTCCAGGAAAACAGTTTCAGCGAGATAGACATTTCCTTGAAAATACCAGGAGTAACCATGGAAATGGGCTACCCATCCACTAAGTCATTCAGGTAATCGAAATTCTCAGCTCCAGTCCACGGGCAATTCTGCTCCTACGAATGCTTCAGAATAGCAATGTGATTAGGAAAGTACGCAGACAAGTTGACTAAGAAAAGAAGCTTTCTTCAACATGTCCGACTGTGGGCAAAGACGTGATAGTCCGCTTCTTGAGGCCCAGCTGTCTTCCTGCTAATTACACACCTTCACATGTTACCATTTGAACGCTAATATCCTTCATCTATATTACATACATGGTACAGCTGTTTCATTCAGAGCCGGTGTAATGATATTAACGGGAGTGTTTTAATGACGTCGGTGGGTCTTAAGATCGGTAAAATCTGTTTTAACAAAATCTAAATCATAAAACTATTCCTTGTCCCAGTCTCAGATCGAACTTGCGTCCTTTCAGACAGCAGATCACTTTTTTTAACCACTAGACTGCTTGCTGGAGCATTGGGAGAGAGTGTAGCTGACAGTTTATAAGTATTTCGGCCAAGGAGGGAAAGTTTATGGTGTTTATCTCTCGCGCTGCCTGGCTTCCATCAGGTGGTCGTTCACGCCTCCACCAGTAAGCTATGGGTTTGATTGCAGGAATTTGTGTACTGATGGCTTCAGTTATTTTGTGTACATTAGATGACGAGGAGACTTGGCTTGCAGGCGATAAAAGTGCTGTGGTACAGAAACACCTGAGAATGGATGTGTAGCATATAGTTCAGAGAGAGAGAGAGAGAGAGAGAGAGAGCACGTGTACACAAACATACCTACTGAGTTGACTTCGTGACATCTCTGTGAGGCATTATTGAACTGGGCTCGTACAGCCTTAAGTAGTGAGACAGATAACTGGAGAGTATATGTCCACAACTGTGGAGCTTCGCTTTGCCTTGAACTTAATGCAGATTAAACCCTTTCACAGATGAATTGTTCTTGTTGTGGTTCCAGGCTCATCTGGGCGTGAATCCATTGACTGCAGGGTGAAACTGCCCATGCGCAGTCCACCATCTTCCTTTCCGGGGCTAAGGAGGGAGCTTAGGGATATTTGGTTACATCGGTGTTACCGTGTAAAGTTATCCCACTCCAGCACACGTTGATAAAGTATATAATGCAATAATTTTTCGTATGAATAGTTTAACCGTGTGCATATTTTCATATTTGTAGTGTTAACGTTTTCAAGAATGTTACAGTTGGTTGCATAATAATATTAGCTGACAGGGACGTTGGATAAATGGTATGAATGTAATAAAGTAATAGGAATATAAAGTGCGAGTGTGTTCATGAATAATAAATGACAGAATACCAGCGGGGAACGAGCGCAAGTGGAAAGCTTTTTTTTTTTTTTTAATGTGCCCGACTCTGAGCATAAGCTTCACAGCCTGCTCTCAAGGCCCAGTAGTCCTCCTACATACCATACACCTCTCTACATGTCACCACTTCGGCGCTAACACCCACCGTCCATATTGAATACATGCTAGGGCTGTCTCATACAGGACTGGTGTATTGGTATTAGCGGGGGTACGTTTATGACATGTCGGCTGGTCATCTGGTAGATTAGGAAAGTCTGCTTTTTTTTTTAATGAAATTCAAATCCTTAAACTGTTCCCTGCCCCAGCCGGGATTCGAACCTGGGTCCATCAGGACTGCAGGCCGCCTCTCTACCGATTCAGCCACCGCCTCCCCCTAATGCGCTCGTAATTTTCATTGCTTTCACGTTTTTTTTTTTTTTTTTTTTTTTTTTTTTTTTTTAAATATTCCAAACTACTTGAAAATCACAGAATAGTGTTTCTAGTGATAACATCAGGCTGTGGTAATCGTATTACGGGGTATCGGGAAGTGTAAAGTGGAGACTTTGTTACCCAACTTCAGAAGTCTCCACAAGTCCTGTGGTAGTCGACAAAGGCTCAACAAACATCCCAGGAGAAAGCTGAAGGTATGTGCCATATGCATATTTAATTATAATATTCTAGGACTAATAACTGATTTTTGGCAAATATTTTTAAAAAGTCAGTCGGAGCGCGAATATCCTCGCGGGATGTGCAAGGAGCGCAAAAACATCCCCGCGGTGTAGGGGTTAAGGAGTGACAATATATTACCGGTACCTGGTGGAATTTGTTTAAGCCCAGGGCTTCAGATGCTGTCTGCATACATTAGCATCAATCATGGTCAGTGCTTAAGGTGACGTATATATACTGCAGGTGGTTGCAACACATTAAAAAAAAAAATGAGTTTGTGTGTGTAAAACCTGCTTTAGGCAGTGGAGAGAGCAAAACTGAAATTTGATATGTGGTTACCTAAGATTTTATGCTTCCTCCTATCTGCATTACTCTTGATATTTATTGCATATGTATAGTACAGTATGTGTGTATATACAGTAACAAAACTTTGAAACCTGGCAAATATTTTTAAACTTTTGCACACACAACTGAGAAGAGTCCAATACTATACATTCTCATTTTGGTCCAAAAAATGGCCTCTGAGAGGGTGTTTTAGCTGCAACACCCTTGACAGGTTAAGTTCCAGTGAGCACAGCAAGTGAAGGTGCTTAGGCAATCTGTCACAGTAATTATAAAGTGCATTAGCATATCTGTTGTGATAGCATATTTTTCTTTTGCATTTTGTAAAATATTGTACATAACTCTCAGCAGGAGGCAGTGTTCATTGATGATGTCTGGCAATGAAGTAGCATAGCTTAGCAACCATTTTTTAAAAATATTATTCATGTAAATACAGAATCAGTCTTACACATATACCAATTCACTTTGTCAGGTTTCAAGATATATTGCCTAATTACATCATGCATTTTGATTTAAGTTATTTGTTCATACGTCATAAGGCAAGGTCTGCTAACCTGATGATCATGGCCCTTCAGGGTCTTATAATTTGAGGAATTCAAGTTCAGTCAGAGCTTCATAAGGCACACAGAAAGATGGACCAGACTAAACACTGTAAATATCAGCATACATAATATTCCTGATCATATTGATGGGCATGCAAATGTAAATGCAGCCAGCCTCCTCAGCTCATTTAACAGAATTTTGTTAAATTATGTCTTTCTCTCGGCAGGCAATGAAGAAACTAAACGGCTGGTATTGGAAGCTGGAGGGAAGTGTCATGTATACACAGTGGACTTGTGTGACCGCCTTGCAGTGTACGACGCTGCATCCAAAGTCAAGAAGGAAGTTGGCAAGGTTAGTTATACTTATCATCACTACACTTCCAAGCAACTAATTACCGTATCTTGGGCATTGCCTGTTTGGAATATTTGTGCTATAAATATCCTGCCCTCAATGTGGTGTTTTTATTAATCTGATAATAGGCTACAGTCATCTGTCGTGTAATGCAATATTGCCGTTTTGGAGTTCTGTCATGCTAGAGCTGATCACACTAGGGAAACTCATCTGTTCATAGGAAGAGCCATAATGGGTTGTAGATTTTCTTGTAACTCATAGCTTGATAATCACCCAGAAATATGATAAACAGTATTACCCCGTACAGTGCAGTGTTATCTTTCATTTTTCATTATACTGTTGCTGTCCTTAGACAATTTTATTTACCTCAGAGAAGATTTTTCTAACTGGAGGGGGTAACTAGGTTAAGTCTCCATTAACCCATCACAAGAGGTCCCTTTTAAGCACAAAAATGGTTTTGCAGTGCTAAGGTAAAAAAAAAAATGCCTTCAAGCTGTACGTTCATAAAGTTTCATTTATAAAGGCTTCAACATGCATACCTGAGTCTGCCTTGCTCACCCAATGGTGGCCATCTAACAGTTTTGTGGAGACTGTGATAAGCATTGCTGCCCAGAGCATACAGAATGCAGGATTCCAACAACTAAATTGGCAGGAACATTTTCGTACTAAATATTGAAGTTTATGACATTTTTATTTAAGCAGCAGTCATAAACAAAATATGGATACAAAAGTTAGTTCCTAATGTAAGTGACTTGTATATACTGTACTCTTGAAGCTGTGGTTCATGAGTAAATAAATGAACACACAAAACTAATATTTGCAAGGGTTCTTGATTAAAAATAAAAAAAATAAAAAAAAAAGTAGCTACTGTATCACAAAATTGTTGGTAAATATATGTACAGTATTTTCTTAACATGTCACAGTGGTCTTAAGTTTGACGAAAGGAATATTCAACAGTTATTTTAGGCATATGTGACCATAATGTAATATACCAGCAAGTTTTTTTTTTTTTTTTTTTTTTTTTTTTTTTTTGGTGGGGGCGCTCACCATCCATTCACTCGATGTAGTGCTGCTCTCGGGTGTCTGTCCTTTCCTCTCCTCCATCCTTCTTTCCTTCCATCCTCTTCTGTCTTTCTTTCCTTCATTCTTTCCTAGTCCTTCTGCCTACGGGTGACTTTACATTCCCTCTTCTGTCTTTCTTTCCTTCATTCTTTCCTCTCCTTCTGCCTGTGGGTGACTCTACACTGAGTGACAAGCCAAATGGTTTCCTGTACACCAGGAAACCATTTACTATGTTGGGTGGTAACCATATAACCAAATTTTGGCGCCTGGTGGTTTAGTGGGTAATTACAGTGCTCCAATCAGATTGAGCCAGTGAAGGTTTGTATCCAAGGGGTGGTTGGGGTCTATTGTTCAAGTAATGCCACTCTCGGATGAGTGAGGCTGATCACTCTTATCTTAAATGTCAGGACCAACATGCCTAGCCCCAGGCTTCTATGCTTCTCATGGGGTAACATAGGATTGGATGGTGGATGGATGGATGGATGGATAAATACAGACACAAAGGCAGATAAACCTACATGATAGCTATGAGATGTTATTCAAAAGTAATGAGACTGGCTTCATAACATTTTTATTTTTCTAGATATTACACTGAACCAGTAGTCACCCTCAAAATACTTACCAGAGGCCACAATGCGGTGCTGAACTTTCTACTCCCATGTCTAGAAGTAGATCTGGAAGTTCCTATTGGTAAGTATGAAGACAACCTTTTGCACTGCATGCTTGATCTCGGTTCATTTCAAGAACCTCTTCCTCTTGAGGTGCAATTTGAGCTTTGGAAACAGCCAGAAGTCACAATGGGTCAGATATGGAGAGTGAGGAGGGTGGAGAACCAGTGGGATGATGTGCTTTGCCTGAAAATTGTTCACAGAGAGGGCAGTTTACACAGGTGCAATATCTGGGTGAAGCAGCCGATTGCCAGTGCTGTGCAGCTCCAGCCCCATCCTCCTGATGTCCTTCCTTAGTTGCTGGAGGATGCCCAAGTAGTATTGCTGGTTCATGGTTTGGCCCTCAGGGATGAACTCCACATGAACAATGCCCTTGATGTCAAAAAAACAATGAACATCACCTTCAGGTTACACTTTACCAGCCTGGCTTTTTTTCTCCGACTGGAAGAATCCAGTCTCCCCTTGCTTCAAGAAAGAAAAGCAAGTGAAGAATTGCCTGGCATTTTTTTTTTTTTTTTTTTTTAAATAACATCAGGGGCATTGTTCACAAGGAATTCATCCCTTGTGGGCCAAACTGTGAGCTGCAGTACTACCAGAGCAACCTCCAGCAGCTGAGGGAGGACATCAGGAGGAAGAAGCCAGAGCTGCACAGAATCAGCAATTGGCTGCTTTGCAAGGACATACCTGTGCTCACTGCCCTTTCTGTTAACAATTTTCTGGTGAAGCACAGCATCCCACTGGTCCCCTACCCTCTGGACTCTCCAGATATGGCCCCCAGTGACTTTTGGCTGTTTCCAAAGCTCAAGTTGTGTCCCAGAGAGAAGAAGTTCATGGATAGAATGGAGATAAAGGACAAGTATGTTTTACACTTAAGAACAGGGACTTTTGAATCTGCTTCCAGAAATGGGAGGAGAGAATCCGCATTGTGGCTTCTGGAGATTATTTTGAGGGGTGAGTGCAGATTCAGTGTAATATCTAGAAAAATACATCCATCCATCCATCAAGCATCCAATCCTACATTGCCCCATGAGGAGCGTAGGAGTCCGGGCCCTAGGCAGTTGGTCCCGACATTTAAGATGAGAGTGACCAGCTTCACTCATCCCTGATTGGCATTACATAAGCAATAAACCCCAACCACTCCTTGGATATAAACCTTCACCGGCAATCCGATTGGAGTGCAATAATTACCCACTAAACCACCAGGCGCCAAAATTTGATTATATGGTTACCACCCAGCATAGTAAATGGTTTCCTGGTGTACAGGAAACCATTTGGCTTGTCACTCAGTGCAGAGTCACCCACAGGCAATATGTAAAAAATATTTTATGAAGCCAGTCTCATTACTTTTGAATTACACCAGGCAAATAGTGCCATTAGATGCCCTATAATGCTGGAAAACTGCCCTCAGACATAACAAATTCCATATGGTAGTTTGCCTGCTTCCTAAACCCAGTACGAAGCAACTAGGAATACAGTATCATGGTCTTAGAGGACTAGGAATATAGCTGTAGATGTTTACTGGACCATGTTAATACAGTACAGTACAGTACAGAGAAGTTCCTGAGTCCATGTATTTATCTGCAAACATGAATATGGAATGTTTACAAGTCATTGTGAGGTCTGAGCATTTCACAAATTTGTGTGCAGGTTAGTAGGACACTAATCAGCTGATATAGAGGGCTATTAATGACAGCTGTGTGAAATTAATCTCAGTTGAGTGTATGGGATGCTATCAGGCATCTAGGTATGTATTGTCTTATGATTTGCTGCAGTTTCTTCCCAGAGAGCTTCGAACTGTGGTGTGGTTTTGTGGTTATGGGTTGCAGAAATGTTAGGTTTGTATGGTATCATGTTGAGGCTAAAGTGCACAGTTTTTTGCCTATATTTAGTTTTCTGCATTAAAAAATAGTCTTTACTGTTCAGGAACAGATTATGGAAACTGTAGATTAAATTAATCAGACTGATTGCTTGAGTACAAGAGTTACCAGGTAGCTGAATTCTTTCTTGTTTCTTGTATACCGTGGGGATGAAAGAGAAAGAATATAAACACAGTCCTTTCATATTGTAATAAGCAATTAAAACATGAGTTGAAGGATTGAAGCCACCTTTCTTAGACCAGCAAAAAAGTATGGTGATCCTGTCAACCATCAGATGTACTGTACAAGTAGCTTCATAATCTTGGTGGCACAGGAGGGCACTGTAACTGGAACTTCCATCTCCTGTAATTCATGGCTCACAAGAGTTGAGAACCATGCTATTGATCATTCTACTCAGTGTGAAAAAAGGAAACCAATTGACGATCTTATCTGTATAATCCTAATTCCATACTTGCCTATAGGTGGACATACTGGTCAACAATGCAGGAATAGTCACTGGCAAAACCTTCAAGGATTCTCCGGATGAACTCATCAAAAAGACTTTTGATGTCAATATAATGAGCCACTTCTGGGTAAGTAATCACTGCTTTGCCATATCACCTCTTTATTTATTCAGTGTTTATTACTGTAGTTTTATTGCATTTTGCCATGTATTAGATCACAGTCTATCTATCTATCTATTGCCAGACGCCTCAATCCCTTTCGGGGTGGCCACAAACAAATCGCCTCCACGTCGCCCTGTCCCCTGCCATTTCACTGCCCCGCTCCCAATTCACACCTCCCTCTCTCATATACCTCTCCACCCCATCCCTCCATATATGCCCATATACATATAACTTTTTTTTCCAGCTTTTAGTGCAATGGCAGGAGTAGTGGTGGCAAACAGGTGTTAGTGGTACTAGTAGAGGTGACTGATGTGTAGCAAGTGTGGTGTGATGGGGCAGGAAGGATGATGGAAGCTATAGTAGCAGCAGTATAGGTGATGGCAGCTATAGCAGGAGTATTAATGAGCTTCATAGTAAGTTACTCAAAAAAATGGTTGGAAGGAATTGACTCCTATGCTGTATCAGTTACCAGATAACTGTTAGCACAAAGAGATCTTTTTCATATTATACTGAATACTGTACGGCCATACCTCGAGTTACATGCAAATGTCTTGCATAGGTTTGACATGAATGGTGACCCAAACCATGACCACCAATAATTCATCTTGCAAGAATTTTTAATTAACTATTTCAGGCCGAACTCAGTTGAAAATTCAGATGATTGTCAAACTGTTCAGTATTTTACTAAATTGTGCCTTATTTCTCTGATATGTATGACAGATTACTACCTGTATTTAAGTAATATAACAGTAAGTAAACAAAAGTATACTGCCATTTTCCATCTTGAAATTACAGTTTTGTTCTCTCACATTGCATGACATAGTAGACATTTCTCATTAAGCATTGACAGTATTCTTCTGGGCTCATTATTGTCTGTTAATTGTGACACATATACAGGTACTGTTTATTTATCTATCTGTCTGTTGCCAGATGCCTTAATTCCAAAAGGGGTGGCCACAGACAAATCATGACATAGCTATAAATTAACCCTTTGAGATTCAAATTACTATTTTGATCATCATTTCAAATCCAACCTCAGAGATTCCGATGACACTTTTAATCGTCAATTTAAGAAATTTTTGTAAAATATTCATCATAAATCACGTTTACAAGTCATAACAAAGAGACTCGACCCTGACGTAAAGGAATGGTTGCTCTATCCCTTGCGGGTACTGCACAGCTGGTGACTCATGGCTTTGTTTCTTTATCACTTTATTCTTGGCAAGTATTTTTCAACAGCAAGGTATATAATTTCTGGTTTTTGCCTAACTTCAACTCGTCACTTTGACATTTTATATTCTTTATTTTCCTTTTTTGAACATACTACGATAAAGTACAACTATTCAGCTTCAAAATAACACCACAACCAGCATCCTATCGTAAAAAGTGTATTTACACTGACCAATCAAAGAAAAAGATTGCAAAGTGAATATGCGGCCAAGACTAAAATAAAATTGTGCTTCTCTTTCCTTTCGCTTTACCGCGCAATAAAATGCAAAAATTACCATAGTCTATATATCATTGTAAAGGTAATTTATTGTAGTTTTGCATGGTTTAAACCAAATTTACATATCTTTATTTTTTTTTTTTTTACAGAATATTTTTCTACAGCAAGTTATAAAATTTTTGGTTTTCGCCTAACTTCAGCTCGTCATTTTAACATTTTATTTTCTTTGTTCTCCTTTTTTGAACAAACTACGATAAAGTACAACTATTCAGCTTTAAAATGACACCAAAACCAACATTATGTCCTGAAAAGTATTTACATAGTGGGTTCAAAGAAAAATAGTGTGCTGCAAAAATGTGGGTCAGCTTGAGAGTGGCTGACTCTAGCACAAACACAATGTGCCCAGCCCCGAAACCTGATTGGGTTAATATCAACAGTGTCACTTGATTTGATTGTATACATTCAAAATTGTCAAAACCCACATTGAGATTATGAACCGTCACACTCACAACTGATGGGGTGACCTGATGAGGGCAGTTGCTTACCTGCAGTTGACAGGTCTGCCTGGCCAGACAGACTGGGGTTAAGCAACTACAACAACAACCTCAGAATAGTAAGGAATCTCTTTAGAAAGCGTATCATTCACCAGGTCTGGCCATACAAGGGAGGGTTTAGGGGTTGTATGGAAATGAGATTAACACATTAGCTCTTATATAATGGGTTTCATTTGTGTGACTTGCACAGATCCACATTAGCAATGCAACAGAAGTGATGACCCCTGTCATATAAAGTTACTCATCGTAGGAATAACTCCTAGGAATAAAGGGGTTGGGACCAATATCCATTAACCTCTTATGCCCAGAGACATATTTTTAATTTTGTTATAGCTAATACCTGAGAATATTGTTCACTTTAGACCTCCCAGAGTGACAGGATTAAATTTAATAACATCCACAACATTTCCAGTTCTCAAACAATTTTTACTTTTTTTCTGTTTTTATCTGTGACAATACAGTATCCATCCTGTTAGGATATAACTTAAGTATATTATACCAAATCTTATAAGGTCTTTAATTTGAGATTTTGTGACTTGATTGAATGAAAATACAGTACAGTAATACTGAATAGTGCTCATAATCTGACCACAGACCACCAAAGCCTTCCTACCTGAGATGATGTCAAGTAATCATGGCCATATTGTGACCATTGCCTCCCTTGCTGGCCTGGCAGGAGTTAACAAGCTGGCTGACTACTGTGCATCAAAATTTGCAGCTGTTGGCTTTGATGAGAGTCTTCGAATTGAACTGATGGTAAGATGTCTGCCAGACCACATTTTCCTATTTTTCTTCAGGTGCATATTTTACCTCTCTTTGAAGTTTTTGATCACAGGTCTACATAAACAAACTTTTTTTCACTTATCAGGTATAAAATATAATATTTCTCGACCTATTTTTGACGACGATCACGAATAAGTTGTCCATTTTAGTGTAGCATGTCACAGTTTAATGGTAACTGCTTTGTATCATTTTGGTTGAATGCCACCGCTGATCACATATGCTTATTTATAAAAACGAAGTTTTTCTTAGTATGTTTGAGGTTTCGAAGTTTTTTGAAGTACTGTATGTTGATTCCTCGTATAAATTCAGTGTCTCCAAATAGTCCACATATACAATATATTTTCATCCAAATTGAAATTACAAAACAGGAAATTCTCCTGCAAGACATATAACAGAGAGTGAGTTTCAGTGCACTTTTGCAAATGTCATACTACTCAAAATCGTTGAGCTTTAGACTTTCTTCGATGCTGCGTTCCAGGCTCGCTCCTGTACAGCATCCAGCAGTAATCCACGACCATACTTCCATTTCAGAAGCCTTGATAGCGATGCTCCACAGAAGGTTTCATATTCCCATTGTGCAGCAATCCCGCCTTCAAGCTTTTCTTCGATTATTCATTAAACGCCATTGAGAAGGATCATGCTCCTGTGAAAGGCAGCGGAACAATCCATCATCGTTGTTGTAAAGACATAGTGGTCCATCAGCAGAAAAATATGAAGAACTTCATTTTATTTTCTGAAGTATGTTACCAGAACATTTTTCTTGAGCAGACATTTTTCTTTCAAATGAGATGCCAGAAGTTCATCCTTGTCCTTCGGTAGTCCCAAATCTCTAACTGTCATTCATCTCTCCTTGAGAGAACTGTTCAGGTGTGTCGTCATTGTCGGCTAAAAACTCTGCATCCTCAGCTGCTTCATATGACTCAGTTTGGGCTAAATCTTCGTCCTCATCATCGCTGCTGGCGATATCATCTTCTGGTGGTATTGGAATGGGAAGAGCTTCATCGTTGTGTGGCACTGGTCTTATAGCGGATTCCAAACTGGTATAAGCAGTCTTGTGCTTGTTCTTAACAGAAAACCTGGATATGTTGACCTTGCCGGAGTAACAATCTGTAGCATGGTCTTTCGGCTCCCTCCATATCATAGGAATGGCGAATGGTATTGCTTTTTTTCTCTTTTCAGCCAATCTCTAAGTCTATTCAAACAAGCTGCACAAATTACATGCGGTGCCCATTTTCTGTCTTGATCTGCAAGAGCGCAGCCGAAGTATAGATGATAGACCTTCATGATATCGTTCATGATGTTGTGTCACTGTCCCTTGGGGGTGAACGAACCACAAACATGGCAGAAGCAGTTGGGGCTGTTTTTGCATTGGCGTGACATTTCAACTGATTCAATAAACAACAGCAGCTGCAAGAAAGCATAAGCAGTGTTAAGAACAGGAATGTGTATGAATATTGTTATATACCAGTACAGTTTCAGCATGAAGGTTCATCACTCATCATAAAAACTAGATGTGATAGGAAAAAATGGATGGGATTTTCGGAATCATCACCTAAAACTGTATCATGAGCACCACTAAACTTTCATGATGATTTTTTACTGTTGACTGGTGTAACCAGAAATTTTTGCAGGATGCATCATACATACACAGTACTAGTTAAATGGCTGGTAATACTCTTTAAAAGTCCTCTGTTATAGTGAGTAGGTACATTATACTGTGAGGCATGCTTGGAACAGTTCTAAGGTCTGGTAGGTTAAGGCCCTTCATCTGGGTGTAACCAATAAGGGTCTACTTCCAGGAGGTAGCTGGTTTTCATTGCAAGTGAAATGCTGCTCTGGAAAGCAATTGATCCCTCCAGCTTTAACTGTCTGGACTGAGTTGCCTAGCTCCCAGTGGGTCAGTACTGAATGGGATGATGGTTGAATGGATGGATATATTTACACTATGGCGTGGAAGTTATCTGTTATGTAAAATTATCCATAAGGTCAAAGAATGCTGACACAAACTTTTTGTGTGATGCAAAAAGTGGTTAAGAGGAGGGAAAGGAAGTAAGAACTGGAATCCCACTTTATTCATTACATGTATTTCAGGGATGCAATAACCCCACTGGCATGGCTCATCATTAATCGTCAGCAGTTTCATGCTGTAGCTTTTGTGATACAGGAGGAGGGGAGAGTGATTGTAACTGAGACTTTGTTCTGATTGGTCCAGTAAATGATGAAATGGCCCATGTTGGAGTGTTCAGAGAACATTATAATGTATGTTGGCTGAAGGAAACATGTCAGGAACAAAACTTGTGCATAGGTAAGTCAGAATTTAAAGACAACAAAGTACATAAATATGTCTATCTCTCTGTCTATTGCCAGACACCTTAATCCCGTAAGACGTGGTCACACACAAATCTCCTCCATGTCGCCCTGTCCCCAGCCATTTCATTGCCCTGCTCCCAGCTCACACACCCCTCTCTCATATACCTCTCCACTCCATCCCTCCATCTCATCCTTGTCCTCCCCCTTCCTCTCCCCCCTTCCACCTCACTCACATACTCTCGCCTTGTCAGTCTCGCACTCTCTGTCCTCTCCACATGGCCAAACCACTTCAATATTTTTCTCCTAACGCTTTCTATCACATCCACATCCACACCACAAGTCTTCTTCACTTCCTCATTTGTCAGTCTGTCTCTCCATGTGACTCCACATGCTCCTCTCATATAACTCATTTCCACTGCTCTCACTCTTGACTTCTGTCCCTTCAACAAGGTCCAAACTTCTTTTCCATACATTAGAATTGGTATCACAATACTGTCATGTAGTAGCATTTTCACTTCTGTGCTTGCTTCCCTGTTTCTTATCACTGCTTTCAAGGAACCAGCAACCTTTCATCCCTGTTGTACCCTTTCAAGCACTTCACCCTCTAAACTTCCATCGTCACTCATCACCCTACCCAAGTACAGTACCTAAATGCATTCACATTTTCCATTTCCTCCTCATCCAACCTCACTGTACATTCACTGGCTTCACTTCTCTCGAAGACCATAACTTTACTCTTCCCTACGTTCGCCTTTAGATTCCATATCTTACATACTTTCCCAAACTCATCCACCAAGCCTTGCAGCTCCCCTTTGTCTTCACTGAACAACACAGTATCATCTGAGAACAACAGTACAGGGAGTTTCCAAACACTGCCCTCTGTCACTAGGGCTGCTCCAACATCCACTGCCGTACCTTGTTTCTCCTTTATAACCCCATCCATATACAGACTGAATAACCATGGAGACATGACATATCCTTGTTTCAACCGAACCTTCAAATAGAAAAATTCACACAGTTCACTATCCACACACACTGCAAACTTAGCATCCTCATACATACTCTTCATGGCCTTCAGCAACTTACCATCTACTCCATAAATATGTATACTTTGTATAGAATGTTGATAGAAGCTCATTTGAGTATGTGATGTAGAAAGATTATTTTCCTTGACACAAGAGTTGAAAGATGACAGCATAGAGGATTGTGTGATCATATATTTGTGGTGTGCAAGGTGAAAGAGAGAGGAACATGGAAAATGGATGAGAGAAGTGCTGTACTCACGGTGAAAAACTGAAATTATATTAGCTAAATAACAAAGCAGTGATGGGTGAAAGAGATGGGTATTGATAAATGTCTTGGGTCATAATGAACCTCACGGATCTTTAATGACCTCAGCTACTAACCTGAGGGAGGGTTTCTGGACAACTAGGATCCCCCAGCCCCCTCCTAGCTGTACCACTGTTAGGTGTGGTTGTTAATTTGACTGCACCTGTATCAGTCAGTGAGAAAGGGATTCCTTTATAGCCATGTATTTGATCTCCCCACCCTGTGTGAATATGGGAGGCATATTGTTATGTTGATTTTGACATCATTATCGTCATGTCATCATCATCATCATCAGTCGTCATTGGCATCATCAGAAATGTGCAAATGACGGACCTTGCAATTGCGGCGCATTTATATACGTCAACGTAAGTCACAGTGATGAAACGTTTGGACATATATATACAGGGCTCGTCAGAAATATCGAGCGCCCATGGCCGGGTGCGCAATACTTATGGCCAAAAAAGAATCACCCATTTTGGGGGGTAAAAATTGAGCCACAAGTTTGCGGCGCTAGCATGACGTAACGGTAGCCTGAGGCCTTCCAATGCACTGGTTGGTTCCCGCCTCAGTTGCCCATGGGCCGCCTGAGAGAGAGGAACTCCATCGTGTCTCCCTCTCTTTTTTCCCCCCTTTTTTACCGAGTGTCCCGCAGTGTTTTGGCTTTCGCCACTTTGTTATGGCACCTACCCGTGAACTATCGAGTGAAATCATATCCCAGATCATTGCTCTAAAGGAGGCAGGCCACCAGACAAAGGAAATTAGTGAATTGGTTGGTGTGGCTTGATCAACAGTGCGTCGGTGGTGCGCGCGGTTTCGAGTGGAAAACAGTGGTAAACTTCCCACAAAGAAACTGTGGTCTGGTAGGCCTAGGGAAACTTCCCCATGGTCTGTTAATGTTTTAAAATGTGCAGTGGAGTCTAATCCTCGTTTGAGTGCAAGGAAACTAAAGGAGAGCAACCCGGAAGTGTTTGGTGAGGTGTCTGTGAGAACAGTGTCTCGTAGGGTCCATGACTTGGTTACACAAGTCACAGGCCTGTGAGAAAGCCTCTTCTCACAAAAAACCAGCGACTTTGTAGGCTTGCCTTTGCTAATAAATATCTTAACTGGGGTGAGGAGCAATGGTTGTCAGTGTTGTGGTCTGATGAGGCAATGTTTAGTGTCACCTGTAACAGAGGAACACGTGTGTATCGACGCAAAGGTAGTTACCCACTTGACCCACGGTATGTTGAAAGCACAGTTAAACATCCTGATTCACTCATGGTGTGGGGTTGTTTCTCAGGGAAGGGTTTGGGGAAGCTTGTTGTACTTCCCAAAAACCTTAGAGTGAATCAGGATGTTTACCTGGAGCTTCTGTGTGATCATTTACCAGACTCCTTCGAGCTAACAGGTGCACGAGTGTTTCGGCAGGACGGTGCACCTGCTCACAAGGCCAAATTGGTCACCAATTGGCTTTGTGACTGCCAGGTCTCATTCATGAAAGACTGGCCAGGAAATAGCCCAGACCTCAACTCGATTGAAAACCTCTGGTACCTCGTAAAGAAGAGTCTCCAAGGGAAGGACGTGAGCTCTCTGCCTAAGCTGGAGGCCGCCATTCGTGACTCCTGGGACAAAATATCCCTCCAGCACCTCAGGAGCCTCGCCCTTTCACTTGCAAGACATCTCAGGTCCGTGAAGAAGCATAAAGGATACCCTACGAAGCACTAAAGGTAAATAAAATGCATTATTTATATGTTTTTTCAATGTTGAAAGGTTTGTTTCGTAGGAGGGATGCAGGGCGCTCGATACTTCTGACGAGCACTGTATGTCAGTGGGAGTCGGCAGGTTAAAGGATTATTGGAGGAGCATGGGACTCTTGATAAACATAAGAATATCTTTTACTTTTATGAATGCAAAGATGTTGAGAGAGATTAAAGTGTCCAAGATGTTCATGACAAACATGAGAGTAGGTTTTAATTTTATGGATGAGAGATGTTGAGAGATTATAGTGTCCATGATAAGATCAAGACTTGAGTTTGCAGCAGTGATATGGTCACCACATTGAGAAATACAGTAAAACCTTTATATAACGGACTGCAGTATACCTGAATTCGCTGTTATTGGACTCTAGGAGCCAACCAGACTAAATTCTTATATACAGTATCATGAAAAGTTCAATAAAGCCAGAAGCATTCCGGACTCACTGACCTCAGTCCAGAGCGGCTGTTGTCATTCTTATTTTTCAGGAAAAGTGAACATCCTTAGGTTGTAAGACTGTAAATAATAAGGTGTACAAAGTGTTCAGTGCAGTATTTGGGAAGTGTTTAAAAATAAGTTCTGACAATAAAGTACAGTATTTTCTGAGTGCTAAAAAATTAGAAAAGTGGCTTGTTTCATTTTGCTCCATTTTTGAAGGTTACAACATGCTTGCAAGCATCAGCCTTGGTCACCTAATGACAGCTATTCATGCTGCTCGATCCCTGGCAGCTTCTCTATTCAGTCCCTTATCCCTGAGGTTACACTCAATGACCTCATTCCATGTCTTTTTCGGTCTACCTCTCGCAGTCCTACTCCCAGCCTTAACATTTCTCACTTTTTGCACCCAATTGTCATTCCTCAGCCTCTCCACATGCCCAAGCCATCTCAGTCTACCTCTCCTCATCACAATACCAGTACACTCCAGTCCCTTCCTACCTCTCGGCTCTTCCATCGTAAACCCAGCCCCCCCAGGCCACAGTCAGGGACGCGTTGCATATCCACCTAATCATTGTCATTTCTGTACGTTTGAGCCTGCGAATATCCTCTTCCATTACTGCCGAGGTCTCACTACAATACAACATTACACTCCCTAACACATACTGCATACAAAGATCCCTTAGCATGGAGGGAGAGCCCTCTCAATGTCGGGAGAGGCAACAGCTCCCTGATCTTATTCTAACGACTCCTCACTCAAGCCACAGAGCTAGCTCCAGCCCCACCTCCAGCCCATAACATGTCTCCCAAATAACAAATCTTCCACAGACTCAAGAGACTCGCCAGCAAGTTCAATCCTAACACGCCTGACAATCTCCACATGCTCTCCCCAACACACCACACACATGAAATCAGCATTATCTCACAGTCTGCCTCTTATACCACTACATCACTGATGCACCCAACTATCACAGACACTGCACAAGGTGAAATTACCTCCCACACCCTTGTGGCAAATTGCACATTGCCACTCTCCCTTTTCTTTGACTGTACTGCCACTAGCCCTAGATACCATCACTTGTTTTATCTACATTTACTCTTAAGTCCTTGTTCCTCCTACCATCTCTCCACTTCCTAAATTTTTCCTTCGCCTCCCTTTCATTCTCTGCAGTCAACACCAAATCATCAGCATACATTATCTCCCACATGAATCCATTTCTATAGTCACATGGGAGGGCTTCAAATACCATGAAAAACAACTTGGGACCCAAAACTGACCCCTGATGCACACCAACATTCACGGAATCCTCATCACTCAAATCTCCATTCACCCTTACCTAGGTGTGAGCACCCACATACATGGCCATAACCACCTTAACCAACCACTCCTTGATCCCAACCTTTCTCATTGCCCACATCACCACCTCTCTAGGGACTCTGTCAAAGGCCTTCTCCTAATAAAAAAACAAAGTACAGTTTCCTTTTCTTTCCTATATATTTTTCCAGAATCTGTCAAACAGTGACTGTGGCATCAGTGGTCCCTTTGCCTGGCATAAACCCAAACTTCATCTCATCAATAATCACTCTTTCTTTAATCATACCTTCTAGAACTCTCTCCATTACCTTCATTATCAGGTCTGAAAGCTTTATGCCTCTATAACCTTTTTCCAGGGCATCACCCTTCCCCTTGTACACATTTACAGTTACATCCATCACCCAATCACCTGTGACAACACACTCATACATAATTGTATTTATCAGGTCAGTGACTAACCTCACTCCCATACCTCCTGAGGCTTTCAACATTTCAGCAGTCAACCCAGATACACTGCTGCTTTCTCCACCTGCATCGTGCCTACTGCCCAGCTCATAGTAGCAGCATCAATCAAAGGCCAAAGACCCAACACTGATCTGCAGGCTCTAAACCTTACCTGTCCCAGACAACCTCCTCATTCAACAACCGGCTTTAATGCTCTCTCCAGGCGTCTTTAACCCGCCCCATCCCGACGTTTTTGGATCTTTTTTTTTTTTTGGCTCAACCATCCACTTTTGGTGAGAAACATCGAAAATTCTTAGAGAAATCGCTCACCTAAGGTTTAAAATACCAGATTTAGGTGCGAGTACTTCCTTACCTGACTGGGTTTTCTAACAGGCTGGCACCAAAGAAAACGAGTTCTATGGGAGGGTAACTATTTTATCCACTCATAAACAGTATTTATTTATTTACTTGGTACGAATTTATATGTAGTACAAGAGTATATTGGTTTTCAAACAGTAATATAGGCATTATAAGCATTGTTTCACTCATCACCATTCATGACCTTTTTTTTTCCCACATTACCTGATCATCATTTCTGACTGTTTCTTCCTCTAATGCTATGTAAACTTTGTCCTCCACATTGTCATCGATTGGGGAATCATTCTGGCCCTGAATGTCTTTATTGGCCAGGTCACTGGTAACAGGTGAATTGCCGAGACAATGGTGTGCGGGGGGGGGGGAGGTTATGCGGTGTAAGGCATTGTTCCTGCTTGGCATCTTGTAGAGGAATAGAGGAAGGTGTCCCATGTATACGTGCCAAATATCACTCGCGAAATCACTCACTTGTGCAAATTAGGGACCTTGCAATGTTGCCGCGTTAATTCACGTCACCGGGACGGCGCAGGTTAATATTCCTACTGTTCACCACAACCCTTCCTTCATCATTCTTCACACACTGCTCACCTATGATATCCCTATTCTCCCTCTTCATCTGATTTGCCACCTTAAATATCATACTGTTCCTTTCCACACAATTTAGGTTATCAGGTAAACGTCTCTGTTACTCAGACTTCACCCTATAAACCTCTTTTCTAACCCTACGCTTGGGAGCCAAGCATTCCTCTCTGTTACCACCCTTCTTCCATTCCCAGAAAAGTCTTCTTTTCTCCTTAACCTAAGCTCCTACACTCTCATCCCACCACCAGGTCTCTCCCTATTAGTTATTCGTACCTCATTTATGACAAGAAAGAGAGATATTCTAAGCAAGCTTGAGGAAACTAACCAAGTGGATCAGAGTGGCATCATGGAATGTGGGAAATTTTAGAGGTAGAACGGGGGAAGTAGTTGAGTCATTTAGTAGGGGGTGGGTGGATGTGGTGTGTGCAGGGAAGTCAGGTGTAGGGGAGGATCAGCCAGAATGACTGCCAGGAGGGATGGACGTTACAAATTGTTTTGGCAGGGAAGGGCAGACACCTCCAAAAAACCACCATGCACAGTTAACGGGTTAAAGTTCACGGTCTTTATTTTCCAGATAATTCCACTTAATGCCTTCCAATCTCACTTCATTGTTCTCACAAGCACTGGAGCTAAACAGACTTTACTAACTGGTGTTACGCTTAATGCTTGACAACACTTGACTGTTATTACACTTAATGCTTGCCAACACTTCACTGTTTTCACAAGCACTGTACCGAAAATATACAATCTTCACTGACACTGCACTACACTCAAATTGAACTGAAAACCAACTAAACTCGCTCGATTCTCTTCTCCACCTTATATAACCTTCCTTGCTTCTCCAACATTTTAGAACATGCTGGTCTTGTACCTGCCCCTAGCAACAACAGTTACCAATTCGGAGACATCCAAAACATGAAAAGAGTTTTCTTACATTACATAACACTTAAATGACATAATTTAAACAATCACATAAATAAAACATTATCGAGAAAAAGAGCATAAAAATTAATGCATAACTTATGAAATAACTACGCATACAAACAGCAGGCAAACTGGCAACTGACTTGTACCGGAAATAGCTACCGTAAAAACTTAAGGAAGTGTCAGGAAAACTCATGGCTGCCTATTTGGCAAATTTCACTTCATAACAATGCTATATGTATTACAAGTTTTCTGTCTCCTTTTATGAGAGGGAATAATATGGTCTAGAGGGTTATAGTTTGTATATCTATCTATCTATCTATTGCCAGACGCCTCAATCCCGTTTGGGGTGGCCACAAACAAATCGCCTCCAAGTCGCCCTGTCCCCCGCCATTTCACTGCCCTGCTCCCAACTCACACCCCCCTCTCTCATATACCTCTCCACCCCATCCCTCCATCTCATCTTCGGCCTCCCCCTCCCTCTTCCCCCCTCCACCTCACTCACATACACTCTCTTCGTCAGTCTTTCACCCTCCATCCTCTCCACATGGTCAAACCACCTCAGTGTGTTCCTCATAACGCTTCCTATCACATCCACATCCACACCACAACGCTTCTTTATATCCTCATTCGTCAGCCTGTCTCTCCACGTGACTCCACATGCTCCTCTTAAATAACTCATTTCCACTGCTCTCACTCTTGACTTGTGTCCTTCCAACAATGTCCAAGCTTCACTTCCATACGTTAGAGTTGGTATCACAATACTGTCATGTAGTAACTTTTTCACTTCCATGCTCACTTCCCTGTTCCTTATCACTGCTTTCAAGGAACCAGCAACCTTTCTTCCCTGCTGTACCCTTTCAAGCACTTCACCCTCCAAACCTCCATCCTTACTCATCACACTACCCAAATACTTAAACGTACTCACATTTTCCAATTCCTCACCATCCAACCTCGCTGTAAATTCACTAACTTCACCTCTCTCAAAGACCATCACTTTACTCTTCCCTACATTCACCTTTAGGTTCCGTTTCTTACACACTCTCTCAAACTCATCCACCAAGCCTTGCAGCTCCCCTTCGTCTTCACTCAACAACACAGTATCATCTGCAAACAACAGTACAGGGAGTTTCCAAACACTATCCTCTCTCACCAGGGCCACTCCAACATCCACTACCCTACCTTGTACCTCTTTTATTACCCCATCCATGTACAGATTGAACAACCATGGAGACATGACACATCCCTGTTTCAAACCAACTTTCAAAGAGAAAAATTCACTTAGTTCACCATCCACACGCACTGCAGCCCTCGCACCATCGTACATACTCTTCACAGCATTCAACAACTTCCCATCTACTCCATATATTCTTAACACTTTCCACAATCCTTGTCTATCCACCCTGTCATATGCTTTCTCCAAATCCATGAAAGCCGCATACAACTTCTTTCCCTTCTCTAGAAACTTTTCCACTAAAGATCTAAGAATGAATATCTGATCTACACAACCTCCTCCCTTCCTAAAGCCTCCCTGTTCTTCTCCAACTAATTTCTCTGTTCTTTCTCTAACTCTGTCTATAAGTATCCTACCATACACGTTTCCTATTATACTAAGAAGACAAATGCCCCTATGATTACCACACACTTCTTTTTCCCCTTTTCCTTTGTACAAGGGAATAATTATACCTGACTTCCAATCCTCCGGGACTCTACCTTCCTCCCAGGCCAATCTGCACATCTTCCACATCCATTCTACTACTATCCCTCCCCCATGCTTCAGCATCTCACCACACACTAGTTTGTGCTAGGCCAAAATATACCCCAGGGTATAAAATATCCTAGCCCAAAATGTACCTAAGATATATAGCAGCCTATCCCAAATTAACCCTGGATATAGCCTGGACAGGGATTTACTTCCGGCTGTTACACCAGGCCCTTATACTTCTGATAGGGCAATACTGGATTGGATGATGATTGGATAAGTGGTAAATGTCATGATATGTGCACTTGTAACCATTGAAAATCTTGTGTACTGTACAGCTTGTGATAGTTATCATTGTATTGCACCATGTACCAGAAGTGCAGATATTTAAATCTTGATTTTTTTTTTCTGTGAATCTAGCATTAGCTGTGGAAGTTTGTATAGAGAAAATACCAAGCACAGAACAGGGCCCCAGTTTATTCAACATTTCACCAGCCAAAGCTGGTTTCTTCAGCTTTGGCAGAGTGCTGAATAAACCAAGCCCCTCTTCAGCACATGATGTTTTATCTTGTTTTGTTAATTGATACTAATACTCTGTTATTATGATGGTAGGTTGAGGGGTACACCGGTGTGAAGACAACTGTGGTATGTCCCTACTACATCAGCACTGGCATGTTTGAAGGAGTGCAGTCCAAGTATGTAACCTTTCTTACACGTACTTATCATATATGAACCAAATAAGGTTCAGTTCTTTGTGTGCAGAATTTTAAATTCTCATTTATTATTATATCAACTTGCTATACACATATACAATGATCTCCTGGTTATTGTACATTTAATAATGATTTTTATCACTGCAAGGTGAAAATCTGCACTCTTGCCTTTGTTGTAGTGCATTTTTCAGCTCAGAAACATTGTTACCACACACCTGAACTGGTTTTTGCTGTTAATGATGGTGCAGTGTCAGTAGTTTCTGATGACTTTGAAGGATTCAAGGATGAAACCCTACTCAAGGAGTTAATTCCAAGTGGGAGGCGGTGGCTGAATCGGTAGAGAGGCGGCTTGCAGTCCTGATGGACCCAGGTTCGAATCCTGGCTGGGGCAGGGGACAGTTTAAGGATTTGAATTTCATTAAAAGCAGACTTTCCTGATCTACCAGATGACCCGCCGACATGTTGTAAAAATACCCCCGCTAATACCAATACACCAGTCCTGTATGAGACAGCCCTAGCATGTATTCAATATGGACGGTGGGTGTTAGCGCCGAAGTGGTGACATGTGGAGGTGTAGGAGGACTACTGGGCCTTGGGATAGGCTACTGCCCCCAAGATATAGGCCCTGAAGCCTTTGCCCAGAGTCGGACACATAAAAAAAAAAAAAAAAAAAAAAAAAAACTCCCCACCCCTTACCCTTGGAACCCCTTACCTCAAGCCCATGTCAGGTCTCTCTAGGGTACTTGTTTCTTCCTTATTGTGCTCTTTTCACCGCATTGAGTAACTTGACCATGCCTGTGTGTGTTTCTGATACTTACCATAACAGTATGTATGTATTTAGTTGATCTAATATGTCATAAACGGAAAAGTTTGGGCTTGTACTTGGGATGCCTGGTACCAGTTAGGATAAATCTCATAGGTTCTGTGCTTTTGTTATTGCACAGTTCCATTATCATGTACCATGTTCGGTACTACAGTGGAGTCTCTTTTTATCCGAAAATCATGGGACTTTCAAAATTTCGTTTAATCGATTTTTTCGGATAAAAGATACTGTAATAATATGTAGTATGCAAGGGAACAGTATTGTGCTCACCCATCACCCATTTCTGGTGACGTCTAGCCCACCACCACCACCAGCACCCCAAAAGCCACTCAGCCATCACCAAAACACTTAATACACTATAGTAACTACATATGTAACTGCACTTTTGTAACTGTAACAGAAACTGTGAAATAAAACTTCATTAAAATAAACTTAAATAAACTTTCACCAAAACAATTTCGTAATTCACTGTAAGCAATTCGAACAAATAAAGCCTCAAACCTTTTTTTTTTTTTTTTTTTTTCATATTTTGTTTCCTTATTCAGTCATTTCCACATCATCCGCATCATCTCCCACGTCATCCAAATCTTCCGAGGTGGCGGATGCACGTGAGGGAGTGGGCAACTCAATAGCAGGGGATACATATATGCAACCATAAACTAAAGCTAGTGGTGCGAAACAAGCCTGCTGTGTTTGAATTTTCAGATAGATTTCAGATTTTTACGGTTAATCAAAATAAGAACATTTTAGTAAAACTTACGGTTAATGGCATATTACGGTTAAAAGAATTTCGGATAAAAGAGACTCCAATCGTGCAATAACCAAGGGATCAGTATACAATACATTTGTCTCAGAATAGATGTGCATAGGAGTTACACTGCTGATGAATGGTGAAGTATGAATACTGTTCTGATGTGTGCAGGTGATGATGTGCTGTAATGAGAGTAACGTTGAGATTGTTGAGAGAGAACATGACTCTTAGTGTGATGTGCTTGTGAATAGAGAGATTTTGAGAGATTTTTAAAGTACAGTACCCTCACGTCCAACACGCGTTAGTCCAGCACGATTCGGGTCCAGCACGGAGAGCAATTAATTAGTACTATTTAATACGATTTAATTACTGCAACACGAGTGTGTTAGCATAACACGCACAGAGCTCCGAGAAGTGGGTGAAATCCGCAGAGTTCACTCTAGCACGATCACCCCCGGTCCAACATGGTCATACTGGACATTCCCATGATGATGATAGCCAATGAAAAACTTCTGATCAAGTAGCCTTCCCCGCCCGCTATCGTGACGTGATCGTGATGCCGCCCGATTAAAAACGCTTCTGGTGTCACGTGATGTTTTGTTTACATTTCTCCCGCCACAGCGCCACTCAGTCGCATAATTGCATTGGAAGGTGCTTTTTTCTTGCTGCATTTTCTGCTCTTGTTACTGCATTTTACCCTGCTCACGATGCCTAGGAAGCCTTCTGAGAACCCCAAGAAGCGTCGGCACCTCCCTCAGGCCACCAAGCTAGAAAGCATCGAGAGGAAGAAGAAAGGGGAGAGGAAAGTTGACATTGCCAAGGCCTACGACATGAATGAAGCCAACGTGATCATAATAAAAAACTTAAGACAAGATCCTGGCAGCCGAAGGCTATCACACGGCACTTCATACCAGGTTTGCCAAGGATACGATGGTAAATCGGAACGGTAACGTGGTAAAATTGCCGACGATACCACGGGCATTTGGAATTCATCTGGATGGATTCCTGCCGAGCATACTACGGGGAAAACAGTGTGACCAAAGCCCAGGCGACTCAACAGAGAATGTATCGTACTACAGCATTGAACATTTAGCCTGACACTGAATACATATTAATATTTTAGAATAAATATCAATCATTTTGAAACCCTTCTCATTGGCGTGCGTACCAGTTTATAAACAAAGTTGCTTCTCCTTATTCTCTACCGAGTCAGCGACAGCGATCACTTTCCACAGTCACGAGACGGGGCTCTGGCAACAGTGTGAGAAGCATGCACTTTGCCGAGGATTACAGAGTGCTAGGACAGGCAGAAGCAGGACCTTCCATGGCTGTGGACGAAGATAGTGATTCTGAGTGTGATTTCGAAGGATTTATGAGGGAGGTTTGATTTCGAAGGATTTATGAGGGAGGTTGAGGAGGAGCAACAGCCATTACTCGCTAGTGACGCCAGCAGCCATCCTCCGGGGACCTAGTAGGACTAACTACAGCCTTGGATACCACCTTCCATTCCCAGCAAGCCCACCAACACTATCCTAAAAGGTTAGTTATCATTCATAGCACAGTACCATTTATTATAATTACAATAGTACCAATATATGTATAGGTATATGGTAGGCATTTAGGGTGACTTTTCCGAGGGTTGCTGACATAATTCATTTTTCCCCATAAGCTCTGTTGTTAGTCCAACACGTTTTTGGTCCAACACATGACCCATGCATGACAATATTACCGTGCTGGACGCGAGGGTACTGTACATGTTCACCTTGTTACAGTGATAGAAAGGAGAAAAATGTGCAAAAGAAGTGGAGAGTGGAGTGGCTTTCAGAAATATTGTAGTTGATGCAAAGAAGGCCTTGAAATGAGACAAGGGACTGAATGCAAGAGGTACAAGAGGACTGCTTGAAGGTAGGGACTGCACTTACATTATAGGTATGGGACCTTATTTATTTTATTTTATTTTTTTTTTAATAACAGAACAGAGGAAAGAAAAACAAATGAATCGTTTTGTTTTTAAAGGCTCCAACATGCTTGCATGCGTTGGCCTTGGTCACCTAATGGCGGCTGTCCATGCTGCACGATCCATTGCAGCCTCCCTGTTCAGTCCCCTAACTCTGAGGTCACACTTAATGATGTGTTTTGTCATATTCAGTATTAATAAAGGGGGATAGACATACCACAGGCCCCACTTGCTGCACAGTCCCAGGTCCAGGCAATGGATCTGGGACCCCTAGCCCACCAGCTTACCAGTGGGATGTGGTAGTGGCCTCGGGACACCCTGCCAGGACAGTTGCAGGAACAACCTCCAAGCGCGCCTTGGCACTGCAACTATCCTGCCATTATACACCCACTGATAGGGGAGCTTCCTGGGGTGCTACTCCCAGGTTCGGGCCCCTCTTTATTGGGCGGAAGCGGCAGCTTAGGAACCGCAGTTCTCTGTACCCTCTAGCACAGGCCTGAGTCCCATCTTGCCCTGGACCCACGATCTATGCCGGCGGAACCCCCGTCACGCGTCCCCCCAGAAGTCCGCCACTAGGTAGCGGGGGCAAAGTTTTCTGGCCGCATGCCCTTGCTGGCGCCAACCCCTGTAACGTAGTGGGGTACGTTGTGTGAAATGTAAAGTGCATGTGGTGTGGTGCATATGATATTTAGAGGAAATGTTTGGGAGAGTATGCTGGTCTACTCTCCATGTTACTGTCACACTGAAAAGGTCAGCAAAGAGGGATGGTTAGATAGCTAGTGAAACAGAAGCTCCAGCTCTCCCTATCACCAGCATTCCCATTCCCCTTGGGCGTACCACCCTGTTCGGCCCGTGCTACGGCCTCCTCCTACTAATAAAAAAAATAATCCATACACCAGATTACTGGTGCCCTCTGTTCATAAAATATCTGTAACAGTTAGACTTGAACAGCTATGGGTTAAAATTTGGAGGGAAACAACTCTGGGGAAGCGAGTTCCAGAGAGATGCAGTTCGGGGAATGAAAGAATTCTGATGGGGAGAAGTTTTGCAATATGGCTGAGTGACATTCCAGTCATGAGCACTACCAGATGCCCGTGTAGCACGAGGGAAGGCATGGAGAGGTGGCACCATGGATGCAACTTCGTCTGAGCATTTGCCAAAAAAATATCTGTAAAATAATGCAAGGGAGGCAACATTCCATCTTACTTGCAGGGGAGGTAGTTTATTTGTAATGGCAGGGTTGTTAATGATTCTAACAGCTTTGTTCTGAATTTTGTCTAGTTGTTTTAATGCAACCTCTCCACAACCATTCCACAAGGGTGAGCAATATTCAAGCTGAGAGCACACATGACTTATAAATTATAGCTAACTGCTCATCAGTGAAGAAGTTATGGACTCTGTACAATAATCCAAGTTTTTTTGAGGCTGTTTTAGCAAGTGATCTGACATGAGAGGTCCAGCTGAGGGCATTGTTAAGTGAGACGCCAAGAATTTCAATACTTTTGGAGATGGGAATATTAGTAACACTGAAGGTAATGTATGAATCTGGCAAAATCTGTCTATTACTAAACTGTATATATTTAGTTTTACTAGCATTAAAAGAGACAAGGTTGTTTTGTCCCCATTCACTGATCGTAGACAGTTCTTGATTTATGGAGATGGCTGTACTGAGTTGAGAGGTAGAGATATTGGACTTTGCAAATGGGTGTCTGAGTGTGAATGAACTATGTTATTGTGGCATGAATATGAAAAAAATAGCGAGAGCAGAAGAAATCTTACTACTGTCAAGTCGCCTATGGCGCATGCTTCTATGGCACAGTTTTCTAAGATGTGGCAAGGTGCCAGACCCCCCTAAAACGAACCACACGCATAAAATACCTATGGCGCAGGTGCAGCAAGGTTTGAAACGCGCAGGCAAATTCCCCTGGCAGTCGGCGTGCTCCTCTGTTTGTAAACAAAGGAGATGGCGAGCACTTCAGCTCCAACTGTGGACTTTTTTTCTCTTATGAGGAGGCTAAACTTCACCAAATTCATTGTGTTAAGTAATGAAATGTTAAAGATTCTTCTGGTATTGTGACTAGTTCATAGGTTTGTTCGGATAACCGCTATGAATGGGTTAGTGAGGAAGCACCTGTCTTTGAGCTAAGACAAAGTATAATGCCTCCCATCATCATCATCACATATATAAGAATGATTATGTGTCTGTTAAATGAGAGTTTTGTTGACACTTGAGCATACAAACTTTATCAAAGAAACTTCAGTCAGTGCCTGACCAGGCAGCCTCCGCCATCTTTAATGTTTTGGTCGGTGAGCTGATCTGTGTCTACTTGGCCGAGCTTTTTTTCACTTGTTCCGCAGTGCGTGGTATTGCCCAAGTAGACAAAAGGCTGATCACCCTTCCATTTTTTGTGCAAATTGTTATGTGTAATACTTGCATTGACTGTTTGCTTGATTGTGTGCATGTGTAAAGTGGGAAAAAATGGGGAAAAGTGGGGTGAAATGGGGGACTTTGGGCCAACGTCCAGAACCGAATACCATTTTTCCCATAGGTTTAGTTATTTCTGTGACATGGTTTTCTATGGCAAAGGCGCAGTCCAGAACCAGTTAGCCATGCCTTAGGCAACTTGACTGTATTTGTATGGGGGTTGTTGGTGTTGTTATTACCCCAGGCTTATCTAGATGTGAACATGATGGGTTGCACAATTTGGATATGAAAAGTAATATTCATGAAAAATATAAAGAAGTTGATTGATCAGGAGGTTGTAGTGTTCTCAGGTATGATCATGCATAAAACGAATATAAATGGGATAGTGAAAAGGATTTTCAGGTATGAGTATGTGAGAGTGAGTGGAGACAGGAAAGGACAAGAAGAAAATTGGATGGCTGTCATAAATGCATGAGAAAATGAGGTACAGAAAGTGAGGAATCAAGAGAATTGACAAGAGATATAAAAGGATGTATGAATTGTAAATAAAGGTGCACAAAACATCTGTGACCCTTTTTTAAATTCAGCAGTCAACAGAAGGATCCTACAGTTGTTTTGTTAAGCATACCCATATATATATATATCGGTATATATACTGTATATATAAAAGTGAGTTTTACGCCAGGTACCCCTTTTTTGGATAAGGGCTAAGGCGTTGGCCCTGGGTAAAGGACTTCGGTTTGGAGCGTGTAGCATTTTATGACCAGATGCCCTTCCTGATGTCTACCAATGACCCTTGGGCGGATTCGATCCTCTGACCCTTTGGTCAGAGCGGAGCGCTCTAACCTACTGAGCCACGGCTACTACATATGTATATATATATATATCTATATATATATATATATATATATATATAGACAGTATACCGTATATACT
Organism: Coenobita brevimanus; assembly: GCF_032717465.1. Taxonomy (NCBI): domain Eukaryota; kingdom Metazoa; phylum Arthropoda; class Malacostraca; order Decapoda; family Coenobitidae; genus Coenobita; species Coenobita brevimanus. The sequence continues at coordinate 64,457,351 of NC_136976.1, forward strand.
GTATATATATATATATATATACAGTATATATATATACAGTATACCGTATATACTGTATATATATATATATATATATATATATATATGTATATATATATATATATATATATATATATATATATATATATATATATATATATATATATATATATATATATATATACTGTATTTATAATATTGAATGATTTGCTTTTGAGTTGGAGTAGAAAGCTTGAATGAGGAATAAATGGATGTTTAACCCATGACAGTGTTGGAGATGCATGGACTTTGCTGGAGAAACATAACTGAGAAGTGAAAGGAGTGGAAATGAATTGTTTGAAAGAAACTGTGGAGCTATGTGAAAAGACAAATAAATGAAGGAGTTTGGGAGTGTTATTGATGAGGATGTACTGAAGAGTATTAGGAGTACTAGGAGCACCCTGAAAGGGTTTGGCTACATGAACAGAGAGTGAGAAATTGACTAAGAGAGTGTATGTGAGTGAGGTGAAAGAAGGGATGGGGAGAGGAAGACCAAAAATGGGGTGGACAGCCATATGAATGAGATCTTTGTAATTAATGCCTCTGGCTATAGACAGATATTGACCCATGAGATAGTCATTTTACCTTAACTTGGCCTAGATTATTGTCTTACTGCATCTTATTTTTTGTAGCCAACTAGGAGAATCAGACAATGCTATGGCTCCATATCCTTTCCTTCACACTTCGTCATGACTAGCACCATATTCTAATGCAGTTCTTTTGCTTGAACTGAGCATGGAGGATGGAGAGATGACATTTTTAGGCCAAGTTAGGATAAAAAGGGTATAAGTCATTAGGCCTTTTCATGGTTTTGTTTTCCTAGTTGTAGGTTTATACTGGACTGCAGTAGCCTAGTCTTGAACCTTTACATCTAGAGTGGGGTAATATTATTATGTCATTGGTTATTTACTGTGCACATCTCAAGTTTCAGAGGGAAATATTATTTGCATGGTTGTAGTTATAATTGGTTATTTGAAAGTTATAAAATTTGTTAGAGAATGAATACAGTATTTCTGTATTATTAATTAACTTCCAATTTCTGCAGGTTGATTCCAATTCTGAAGCCTGAGTTTGTAGCTTCTGAGGTGGTTGATGGGATACTTATGAACTGTACAATTGTCATTCTTCCTTCGTTTTGCCGCATCCTCATCCTCCTCAAGCAGTATGTACAGATACAGTCGCTTTTATTTTATTTATTTTTTTTTTTAACAGTAGGTAATAGTTTTTCAGGTTCAAAATAATCTGCAGTGTTCAAAATTGAACTTGGTTTTGGTAGTTACAGGTCCTGCATAAACTTTTATTATAATAAGTGACAGAGGCTTGAGTAAACATAATTACAATAATATAATCCTCCTTTAACTTACATACAGTACTAATGATTTTATTTCTTATATTAATATTTATTTTTACTACCATTACTATTATTATTGTTTTTGTTATTATTATTATTTATTATTATTTTTTTATTATTATTAGTTATTATTATTTATTATTATTTTTATTATTATTACCTTTATTATTATTATTTATTATTATTATTTTTATTATTATTACTGTTATTATTATTACCATTTTTCTTTTTTCTTTTTATTATTATTTACTTTAATTAATTATTTTTTATTTTATTTTTTTGGCAAAAGGTATTCCTCTTGCTAATATATTTGTCTGTTCATTGTGCAGAAACATGGACATTTTATTACTCTGTCTTTTCTCTCTGATGAGCAAATATTGCTGTTGTCTTTACTCTGGTAGGAGACAGCTGTTTATCATTCACAGATACTTTAAGAATACTGTACTATTTTTTCCATGTTCATTCTGTGTTAGTAAGAAACTGTTACAGTATCAGGAGTAAGGAAGGCTTGTGTGCAAGCTTTTTACAAAGGGAGGGCTGACACACAAGTTTGCACCCTCCAGTGTCCTCCATGGAAATTTTACCTTGTTTCTGTGTAGTCTAGAGCATAGGTTTCCTAAATGTTAATAATCTAGACTGTGGTAACATACAGGTAGTCCTAGGCCTTCACACCTTGGAGGAGGTAATAGGAGATTTGTTGTTAGTTTTCCTTTCTTTTCTTTTTTTTCTTTTTTTCAGATTTTAACTGTATAGTAATACTGCCATATTTAAATAACAGATAAACATGAATGAAGTAATCACAGTGGGTGCACTATCTTGAGATCTTACTAGGTTGAACTGAGCTCTCCATAACCAGTGAATGGTCCCCCAGCATAATAGCTGTGGCTGTCTCTTGGATATGCCCCTGCTGTTGAGTTCCCAGAGGTCCCCAAGTATTGTATAAAGCATTATGCTTTGGCATTGTTGTCGTGCTTTATGCAGTGTGTTGCTAGCTGAAAAATGGTTCCCAGTTCAGTTAGTTCTCTTTATTCCAGTGCTTAGATGGTCTAGTATTCCTCGGTTTCCATTCAGTCACCATAATTATACTTGAAATTATAGAAATGGGAAATTAATACTTAAAGTCTCAGCAGCTGAAGCTGCAAAACTATGCTGATGGAAATAGCTGGCTGTTAGTAGTCATCCTTGATTTGTCTTCTTTCATAGTTCTAGTATCCAGCTGTTGCCTTGTGCTACTAGACTACACCCTTCTTTAGCATAGAATAAAGAGGATATTGTATTAACAGTTACTGCATGACATGCTTGCCCTTTATTACTTTTACCTATCCATTACAGGAATTATTGCTAGGTTTTCAGCTGCAGTAATTACTGTCTCAGAAATTGTGCTTTTTCATGTACTAAAGGTAATGCATGCTTTCCATTTTTATACTTTGTATATTACATATAAACTTCCATTTAGTTACCTGTAGTGACTCCTTGCTAGTCATTATTCAATACAGAAAAATATCAGTATTCAGAGATTGACATAAGTACTTATATATCAACTACTCTACATATTTTCAAAGACATGGCTGTATTTTAGACTATGTAGCACTGGTTGCATGAAGGTGAATAAAGAGGTTAAGGTTATACTGTACTCTACTAATAACCATGATATTCAGGTGATGGATATAACTATAAGTCATGTATACCATGGTCAATCTTCAGAACCTCAGTTCAGTAGCTTTGTGTTACTACTTGCTGTACTGTGTTTTACAGCAGTCCCAATGTATTACTTACTTCCAAGGATTAATTATTATGTATGCTATTGATATGAGAATTTTTTGAGAAGGTGAACTTTACTAGTGCCACTTTCCTGCAGGAGAGATTGAGCTTCTCCACTTATCTTTCCTACCCAGTTATCAAATTTTAGGGTATTGCCTTTTTACCTGCTGTATTGTCAAAATTGTCCATTAAAAAAAAAAAAAAAAAAAAAAAAAAAAAAAAAAAAAGTTTTGTGGAAATGATATGCATCTGTTTCTAGTAGGATAATTTGTTAAATGAACTTTGAAAATAAATGTAAATAAGAGTAAGTGGTGGTTGTCGAGAGAGAAGATGGCTTCGTATACTGTGTTGGTGAATGAAGAGGGACTAGAAGTGGTGAACGAGTTTAAATACCCAGGTACAGTGATTTAAAAAAAAAAAAAAAAAGAGAGATATATGTGCCAAGTAACTTATACAGGGAGTAGAGTGGATCAAGAAAATAAGGTGGCTGGTGTTGCAGAGTAGAGGTCTGAGTACTGAAGCTACAGAGGACTGCATGAATGTGTATCAGTGCCCATGATAATACATAGGTATTTGACTTCGGAGTGACCTGATTATTAAAAATCACTATTGAGAGCAGACTGAGATTGTTCAGCAGTGTTTATGGGCTGCATACACTTGATGGGTTGAGAAATGTAGAGATTTGTAATTCATGTGGAGTGAGGAAGTTTCTTGATCAGTGTAGAAGAGTGTGTTTAGATGGTAGAGTCTTTTATAAAGACTGTACATGAGTATGGTGCTGAGAAGGGTATGAGTGAATCAGATGGTTTGAGGAGGTGTGGAAGGCCAAGAAGGTGACTGGGTAAGCAGAGCGAATTAGTAAATAAGTGGGGTATGGAGTTTGAGGAAGTAAAATAATTTTTGAAGGATAACAGTGCATGGAGTGTGGACAGATACTTGACAAGGATTGCACTCTTTTAATCCCTTCATGTAATGATGTAGAGATTCATTTTATTCTTGCTATTTCCATAGAGACAGACTGACAAATGAGGAAGTGAAGGAGCATTGTGGTGTGGATGTGGTTGTGATAGAAAGTAGAAGTGTAAAGAGATATACATTGAGGTGGCTTGGCTTTGTGGGGAGGATGGTGAGTGAGAGATTAATGAGAAGATTGTATGTGAGTCGGGTGGAGGGGGGGAAGAGGGACGAGGAGACTGAAGATAAGATGGAGGGATGGAGTGGAGAGGTATATGAGAGAGGGGGGTGCAAGTTGGGAGGAGGGCATCGAAATGGCAGGGGACAGGGCAACATGCAAGCAATTTGTTTGTGGCAACCCATTACAGGATTAGGGCATCTGGCTGTAGATGGATAGATAGATATTTCAAGATGATGGTATTCAGCTTAAGAGAGACATTTCTAACTAGGAGGATTAGATATTGCCTCAGTTAACCCCTGCAGAATAAGAAATATATCATAAAGTGAATAAAATTATCAGGTGGTAGCAAGAAAGAGTACAGAAAAAACATCACCAGATTGAAGGGGTTAACTTGACAGTTAATGAAATCATTATATCCTACAAGCACTTTGAAAAGTAATTTTTTGTAGATCATTTGGCCTGTGAAGTGGAACTCAGAATTTCAACAGCTTGAGTAAATGGATGTGTGGCCCATTTCACTGGGCAGTGTTGGCTAATTCTTCAGATTATATGGTATATAGTATTTTCTTGTCCCTATTGCTGAAGCCCTTCTAACCAAGGTATTATTGAGAACAGGGTTAAGCTGATCGATGAGTGGATGGATGGATGGGTGGATGGCTTTGATGTAATGTGGATTAAAAAATTTACCAGGAAAAAAATGATTCAATGCACGTACATGATTTCTAGTGATTTAAACCAAGGCAGTGATGAGAGAGAGCAATATGCTGAGGAGAAAGACGTGGCCACAGTAAATGCTACCTTCATTTATGGCAGTCATTTGATAGTACTAGTATTTATAAAAGATTTTCTCAATTTTCATTAAAGAATTGAAAAAAAAATTCTGTTCCTTTATAATCATTGTAACACAAAGCTAAATGGATTTTGGATCAAAAGGTCATAAGCTTGGGGGTAAGGTTGCAGAAAATATATATCTTTCCAGCATGCTGCCAATGAAGCTACAGGTATATTTTGGGGGAAAGTCTGGACTTACTTCAGCCATGGATGAATTTAAAGGACGCAAGAAAAGCGACTAAAGTATAATATCTGCAGAATGAGGTTTGTTTGTACGGTATTTGCTTTTTGAATGATTAATAACCCAGACTGCATTGACTTTTGTACATTCTCTTCATTAAGGTATTCTTAGTGTGCACTGTAGTTTGTAGTAGCCTGCAGTTTACAAATAAGCTATTTATTCATAATAACTAAGTGCTTAAGAGTCAAACTTGATGTAAAAATCATATTGTTAAAAAGTCTTTCAATAAATTTTATTAAATTTATTGTTAATGGATGTCTAAGAAGAAAGTCCATTTTAGTGAGCAAAAATATTTTATGACACAAGAAGCTTTGGTTATTATAATATCTTATGAAAACTGCAGTAATCTAACCACAGCACCATAACATTCTAGTATTACAAGTCATGGACCCTAACCCTTTGTTAAGAGACACTTCCAGAGAGTTTATCTTGCACTCAGTGTCCTAGCAAACAAATATATTTTATAAATTGCATTTCATTAATCCTTCCACTACCACGGCATCCATGGATGCCTGTGTGGCCTAGTGCTGTTGGCATCCAATCTGTAAAAAAACAAGGGCATTAAGGAGGGAGCACTTAATGTTTTTTCTATTTCTACTTATTTTCACAGTCCTATTATTATTATTATTATTATTATTATTTTATTATTATTATTATTATTATTATTATTATTATTATTATTATTATTATTATTATTGTTGTGGTAGGTGGGGGCGCTCACCATCCACTCACTCAATGTAGTGCTGCTCTCGGGTGTTTGCCCTTTCCATTTCTCCATTCTTCTTTCCTTCCAACCTCTTATGTCTTTCTTTCCTTCATTCTTTCCTCGTCCTTCTGCCTGTGGGTGACTTTACACTCCCTCTTCTGTCATTCTTTCCTTCTTTCTTTCCTCTTCCTTCTGCCTGTGGGTGACTCTACACTGAGTGACAAGCCAAATGGTTTCCTGTACACCAGGAAACCATTTACTATGCTGGGTGGTAAACGTATAACCAAATTTTGGCCCCTGGTGGTTTGGTGGATAATTACGGCACTCCAATCGGATTGAGCCGGTGAAGGTTTATATCCAAGGGGTGGTTGGGGTTTATTGCTCACATAATGCCACTCAGGGATGAGTAAGGCTGGTCAGTCTCATCATAAATGTCAGGACCAACTTGCCTAGGCCCAGGCTCCTACGCTCCTGATTGAGCAATGTAGGATTGGATGATAAGTGAATGAATGAATGATTATCCATCCATCCATCATCCGATCCTACGTTGCCCCATGTGGAGCGTAGGAGCCCGGGGCTAGGCAGTTGGTCCTGACACTTAAAATGAGAGCGAAGAATGATTATTATTATTATTATTATTGTTGTTATTAGTATCATTTATCATATCTTGCCACTTATAAAGTCTCCACCATGCTTGCATGTGTTGGCCTCGGTCACCTAATGGTGGCTGTCTACATTGCTCAGTATCTGGCAGCCTCCCTGTTCAGTCCATGATCCCAGAGGTCACACTCTATGACCTCGTCCCAGGTCCTTTTTGGTCTGCCTCTCGCAACCCTCGCAACTCTACCTCCACCATCCACACTTCTCACCCTATGCACCCGACTGTCATCCTCCCTCCTTGCACAAGATGGAGTTACTTTCCACGACCTTGTGGCAAACTGCACATGGCCACACCCCCTCTGCATTAACAGTACTACTGTACCACCAGCCCAAGATATCATTACAGGGTACTTTTGTTTAATCTGCATTTACTCTCAAATCCTTGTGCCCAATTCTGTCTCTCCATTTCCTAAATCTTTACTCTGCCTCCCTTTCATTGTCGACAATCAACACCAAGTCATCAGCATACAACTTCTCCCACTGGAGTCCATTTCTGAAGTTATGTGAGAGAGCTTCAAGCACCATGATAAACAGTCAAAAGCTCAAGCCTGACCCCTGATGCAAGCCAACATTCATGGAAAATTCATCACTCAGATCTCCATTTCTCATCTCCATTCACTTTCACCCGGGTGCAAGCACCCACATATGTAGCCATAACCACTCTAACCAGTCATTCCTTGATTCCAAGCTTTCTCATTGCCCATTTCATCAACTCCCTAGGGCATTTGTCAAAGGCCTTCTCTAAATCAGCAGAAACAAAGTTTGCCATTCTTTTCTTTCCTTTTATATTTATCCTGAAGCTAGCAATCAACAAATATGGCATCATTGGTTTCTTTGCCTGGCATAAGCCCAGACTGTATCACATTGGTACTCACTTTCCCTTATCATACTTTCAGGACTCTCCATTTCGCACATTATGTGGTCCAAAAGTTTTATTTCTCTATAATTTCCATTTTCCTGGGCATCACCCTTCCCATTATACATGTTTACAATTACGCTTTTCAGCCAGTCATCTGGTACAACACACTTATATCAAATTTATCAAATCAGTAACTAAACCCACTCCAATATCTCCTGAGGCCTTCAACATTTCAGAAGTCAATCCTGACACACCCACCACCTTTCCCAACTGCATCTTGCCTATTCCCCTGCTCACAGCAGCAGTAGCAACCAGAGGACAGGGGTCCAAACACTGGGTCTGTTGACTCCAAACCTTCCCTGTTTTAGTCAAACTCCTCATTCCACACCTGGGTATAATGCCACCTAGGTATCTTTAACCCGTTAACTGCACATGGCGTTTTTTTGGAGGTGACCGTGTGTGCAAACATAAGGATAAAAATGAATTTCCCAAAGGCCAAATTTTGTCTTAGGAATTGAGATAACACATGCCAAAGTATATAGTAACGAAGTATTAGCTCAATATTTACCTTGGTAAAGCCATGGATGAACATCGAAGTGTCTGATTCCCTATTGGAATGTATGGTTTTCGTTTTCTTTCTCAGTTTCGGTTTTGAAGGCTCAAACATTCTTGCATGGGTCAGCCTTGGTCACTATGGCACTATATTCGAAATTCACCTGTGCAGCCAGGGCTTTATAGAGCAGTCGCACTTGGAACAGCCTAGGCTGTATAGAGCAGTTAATGAGTTAATATCCTCACTGTCCACCACTACCATTCCCTTCATCATTCTTCACACACTGCACACATATGGTATCCCTGTTGTTTCTTTTCATTTTGATTGATCACATTAAATACCATATTCTTTCTTGCAGCACTATTTGGGATTTCCAGTAAATGTCTCTGAGACTGAGATTTTGCGCTGTATACTCCATTCTAGCTCTTTACTTGGCAACCAAGTATTCCTCTCCATTACCACCACATATCCATTCTGGGAAAAGTCTTCTTTTCTCCTTGGCTGTGGCCTCTACATCCTCATTCCACAACCATATTACCTTGTGTCTTGGAGGGCCCCTTGTCCATCCACACACTGAATCCATAACTCTCAAGAAATTGCTCTCGTGAGCTCTGTAGTGTTCATTAACACTTCTGTCAACAACTCCGTTCAGCACACACTCAACTGATCTCACTGTAGAAAGCATACCACACAGCCTGGTTTTTCAAAGTTCATTTTTTCCTCCTGGTGCATAGGTCCTCCTCTTTACAACCCACTCCTTCAGCACCATGTCACATATCAGCAATTTGTGTTGCTGCACATATTTTTCACTCGCTATAGCTTTAAGATTCTTCATCAACCTTCCGTCACCCCTCCTGATTAGGAGGTTGGATGGTGCCATTAACCCCAGACTCATGTCATCAGCCTGCTCTCTCTTCCTAAAATGCATACTGTATATTCATTGCCTCCCCAAATTCAAGTACAGTATCCTTTTTCCTTCCACACTTTTCGTACCATATGTGCATCCCCCATGTACCCCTTCATATCTGTGAACTGTTTCACCCACATGACCATTTAAATCACCACCTAAAACTACAATCTCATCATGCGCTCTCCACCTGTGTCTTCCACTCCTCTAGCTCCTGTTATGTCTGCTTCTATCACTTCCTCTTCCATTGTCACGCTTCGCCCCCATCTTCCTCTTTCACCTCGTGTCTCTGTTCCTTCTGTGTCCTCTGCCTCCCTCCCCCAACCTTGTCCTTCTTCCTTTGTTCCTACCCCTTCCCTTACCTCGTCTTTATTCAGCCTGCAGACCTGGATGAAATACTTCAATATTATGAACGCCAGTGATGACCTCTCGCTCCACCTCTCTCTACTTCGCCAGGTAGTCAGGGATGCCACCTTCTTGTCCCATCTGAATGGCTCCTGCCTCCATGTCATCCATGATGCTGCCCAAGCCGAGAAGGTGGCATCCCTGGTCAGCAGTTCAGGACAACCTATCCCATATCCCCAGACATCCATCTTAATTCCTCCACTGGCACCGTCTGTCTACCATTGTCAGTGCCCTTCGACCAGAGACCTTTTGCAGAGTGTTCTGGCGATCTTGAGTTCATTCTTTCTGAGCAACACCATTCCATTTACTCAGTTCAATGTTACACAATCCCTCCTAGTGGACGCCAACAGGAACCAGCCAGAATTGTTAAGATGGTCTTTGCCTCTCATGATCTGCCCCCTATGGTCATCATTGGAGGCGCTTTTCTCCAGGTTTGCCAGTTTCTTCCATTTCCCCGCCAGTGCACATCTTGTTGGCACTTTGGTCACCCTGCCAAATACAGTATCTATCTATCTATCTATTGCCAGACACCTCAATCCCATTTGGGGTGGCCACAAACAAATCGCCTCCACGTTGCCCTGTCCCCCGCCATTTCACTGCCCTGCTCCCAACTCACACCCCCCTCTCTCATATACCTCTCCACCCCATCCCTCCATCTCATCCTCGGCCTCCCCCTTCCTCTTCCCCCCTCCACCTCACTCACATACACTCTCTTCGTCAGTCTTTCACCCTCCATCCTCTCCACATGGTCAAACCACCTCAGTGTGTTCCTCATAACACTTCCTATCACATCCACATCCACACCACAACGCTCCTTTATATCCTCATTCGTCAGCCTGTCTCTCCATGTGACTCCACAGGCTCCTCTTAAATAACTCATTTCCACTGCTCTCACTCTTGACTTGTGTCCTTCCAACAACGTCCAAGCTTCACTTCCATACGTTAGAGTTGGTATCACAATACTGTCATGTAGTAACTTTTTCACTTCCATGCTCACTTCCCTGTTTCTTATCACTGCTTTCAAAGTACCAGCAACCTTTCTTCCCTGCTGTCCCCTTTCAAGCACTTCACCCCCCAAACCTCCATCCTTACTCATCACACTACCCAAGTACTTAAACGTACTCACATTTTCCAATTCCTCACCATCCAGCATCGCTGTACATTCACTGACTTCACCTCTCTCAAAGCCCATCACTTTACTCTTCCCCACATTCACCTTTAGATTCCATTTCTTACACACTCTCCCAAACTCATCCACCAAGCCTTGCAACTCCCCTTCGTCTTCACTCAGCAACACAGTATCATCTGCGAACAACAGTACAGGGAGTTTCCAAACACTATCCTCTCTCACCAGGGGCACTCCAACATCCACTACCCTACCTTGTACCTCTTTTATTACCCCATCCATGTACAGATTGAACAACCATGGAGACATGACATATCCCTGTTTCAACCCAACCTCCAAAGAGAAAAATTCACTTAGTTCACCATCCAAACGCACTGCAGCCTTAGCACCATCATACATACTCTTCACAGCATTCAACAACTTTCCATCTACTCTATATATTCTTAATACTTTCCACAATCCTTGTCTATCCACCCTGTTATATGCTTTCTCCAAATCCATGAAAGCCGCATACAACTTCTTTCCCTTCTCTAGAAACTTTTCCACTAAAGATCTAAGAATGAATATCTGATCTACACAGCCTCTTCCCTTCCTAAAGCCTCCCTGTTCTTCTCCAACTAATTCCTCTGTTCTTTCTCTAACTCTGTCAATAAGTATCCTACCATACACTTTTCCTATTATACTAAGAAGACAAATGCCCCTATGATTACCACACACTTCTTTTTCCCCTTTTCCTTTGTACAAGGGAATAATTATACCTGACTTCCAATCCTCAGGGACTCTATCTTCCTCCCAGGCCAATCTGCACATCTTCCACATCCATTCTACTACTATCTCTCCCCCATGCTTCAGCATTTCACCACACACTCCATCAATTCCTGGGTCTTTCCCCAATTTAACTTTCTTCATTGCTTCCACAACTTCTATCCTACTGATATGTATATATGTATATATATATGTCGATATATACATGTCTATAAATATATGTCTATATATCGTTTCGTTTTTAAAGGCTCCAACATGCTTGCATGTGTCGGCCTTGGTCACCTAATGGCGGCTCTCCACGCTGCACGATCCATTGCAGCCTCCCTGTTCAGTCCCTTAACCCTAAGGTCACACTTAATGACCTCGTCCCATGTCTTTCTCACTCTACCCCTCAAAACCCCACCCCCAATATTAACACTTCTCACCTTCCTCACCCAATTATCATCCCCCATCCTCTCCACATGTCCAAACCACCTCAATCTACCTCTCCTCATCACAACACCAATACACTCCAGTCCCATCCTACCTCTCAACTCTTCCATTGTAAACCCAGCCCCTCCAGGCCTTGGACGCAGGGACGCACTGCACATCCACCTAATCATTGTCATTTCTGTACGTCTGAGCCGGCGAATATCTTCCTCCTTCACTGCCCAGGTCTCACTGCCATACAGCATTACACTCCTAACACATGCTGCATACAAAGACCCCGTAGCACGTAGGGAGAGCCCTCTCAATGTCAGGAGAGGCAAGAGCTCCCTGAACTTCTTCCAACCACTTCTCACCCTAGCCACAGAGCTAGCTCCAGCCCCACCTCCAGCACACAACATGTCTCCTAAATAACAAAACTCTTCCACACACTCAAGAGATTCACCAGCAAGTTCAATCCTTTCACGTCTGACAATCTCCACCTGCTCACCCCGGCACGCCGTACACATAAAATCAGCATTATCTCGCAGTCTACCTCTGATACCACTACGTCTCTTATGCACCCATTTATCACACACACCGCACAAGATGGAATTACTTCCCACGCCCTTGTGGCAAACTGCACATGGCCACTCTCCCTCATCTTTGACAGTACCGCCACCAACCCTCGATATCATCACTTTTGTTTTATCTGCATTTACCCTTAAACCCTTTTGCCCCATACCATCTCTCCACTTCCTAAACCTTTCCTCCGCCTCCCTTTCATTCTCTGCAATCAACACCAAATCATCAGCATACAACAACTCCCACGGGAGTCCGTTTCTAAAGTCACGTGAAAGGGCTTCAAGTACCATGATAAACAACATGGGACTCAAGACTGACCCCTGATGCACACCAACATATATATATAAAAAAGCAAACAAAGCGCCTTGGACCCGGACGGACCATACGTTGATGACTAAGGAACGGACGAAGGACATTCTTAGGGTGGGAACGTGGAATGTGAGAGGAGTGAATGATGAAGTGAAAGAGAGAGAGATTGTTCAGGCACTTGAGGATGCAAAAGTGGATATATGTGGATTGACTGAAACTAAATGGGAAGGTGAAAGGGTGAGAGATTGGGAATATGGTTTAGGTATATGTGCGGGAGTCAATGAAAATGAGTGGGCAAGAGAGGGAGTATGTCTGATGATAAGCAAGAAGTGGAAGGAGAATATAAGAGTGTATGGAACAGTGGGTGCAAGGATTGTATGGGTGAGGATGAAAGTAGGTATACAAGCATGGGCGATTGTATGTGTGTATGCCCCGACAGAGGATCGAGTGGCAAGAGTGAAAGATGAGTTTTGGGCGAGCGTAGAAGCGTGTATGGACAAGCTTGAGAGGAGCGAGAGAGTGCTGTTGATTGGAGACATGAATGGCAAAGTTGGGAATGTACGAGTGGATGGAGTGGTTGGTCAGTGGGGTGTGCCAGCTGACGTAGATGGGAATGGAAGTGCTTTGGTGTACATCTGTGCTTGTAAGGGGCTGGCAATAGCCAACACCTACTTTCGGCATAAGATGATCCACCGGTATACGTGGAGAGTAACGAGGAGGATGGATGGTGAACTTGTTGAACGAAAGGCAATGATAGACTACGTGTGTGTGGATGAGCGAATGAGAAGACAAGTGTTGGATGCAAGAGTGTGGAGAGGGTGGGAGAATGGAGTCTCGGACCATCACTTAGTGATGGCCAAGGTAGAGCTGCAAAGAAAGTGGTTGAGGAGACGAAGGGGAAGACAGGAGGAGGCAACTCCTGTGAGAAGAGTGGAGAAATTGCAAGATAGTGAGAAAATGACAGAGTATAAGAGCATAGTGGAAGAAAGACTGGGAAGGTATGAGCTAGAGCAGATGGAAGGGGTGGAAGACATATGTAAGATATTCACGGAAGAGACAGGCGCAGCGTGTGAGGCGGTTTGTGGAGTGAGGAGGAGATGCAAGGGTGTGCAAGGGACAGCATGGTGGAATGATGAGGTGAAACGAGCTGTGGAACAAAAGAAGAAGGCATGTAGTGAATGGTTAGCGAGTAGAGGTAGGGGAGAAGATGAGAGAGAGAAGAGAGAGGTATATGTGAGCAGGAGAAGGGAGGTTAAGAGACTGGTGAGGGAGAGTAAAAAGAAAGTGGATGAAGAGTTTGGGAGGAATCTGAGTGTGAAATGGAGGGAGAGTAAGAAATTGTTTTGGAAGGAGGTAAAGAAAGTAAGGCAGTGTGAAAGGGGAAATAGTAGGGGAGTGAAAGATAGGAATAATAAATTGTTGGTGGAGAAGAGAGAGAAACTGAGGAGATGGAAGGAGCACTTTGAGGATTTGTTGAATGTGGAGAGTGAGAGCAGTGCGAGTATAAGTGGTTGGGGAATGGCTGGGAGAAGAAGAGATGAGAGGAGGGAGGAAGAGATCAGTAGGGCGGAAGTAGTGGAAGCGATGAAGAAGATTAAGTTGGGAAAGGCCCCAGGAATTGATGGAGTGTGTGGTGAAATGCTTAGGTATGGGGGTGAGATTGTTGTGGAGTGGATATGGAAGTTGTGTAGATTGGCTTGGGAAGAGGGAAGGGTTCCAGAGGACTGGAAATCAGGTATAATTGTTCCTTTATACAAAAGAAAAGGAGATAAAGAAGTATGTGGTAACCATAGGGGTATTTGCCTACTTAGTGTGACTGATAAAATATATGGTAGAATACTCATTGATAGGGTTAGGCATACGACAGAGGAGCTAGTTGGAGAAGAACAAGGGGGATTTAGGAAGGGAAAAGGGTGTGTAGATCAGATATTTGTTCTAAGATGTTTAGTGGAGAAGTATCTAGAGAAGGGAAGGAAAGTGTATGCTGCCTTCATGGACTTGGAGAAAGCTTATGACAGAATAGATAGGCAAGGTATGTGGAAGGTATTAAGAATATATGGAGTGGAGGGGAAATTGTTGAGTGCTGTGAAGAGTATGTACGAGGGAGCTAGGGTTACGGTGCGAGTGGATGGTGAGCTGAGTGAGTCCTTTGATCTCAGTGTGGGACTGAAACAGGGTTGTGTGATGTCTCCATGGCTGTTTAATATATATATGGATGGGGTTGTAAAGGAGGTGCAGGGTAGGGCAGTGGATGTGGGGGTGGCTCTAATGAAAGGTGAGATTTGGAAGCTTCCGGTGTTGCTGTTTGCTGATGATACAGTGCTGTTGAGTGAAGATGAATGGGAGTTGCAAGGTTTGGTGAATGAATTTGGGACAGTGTGTAGGAGGAGGAATCTGAAAGTTAATGTAAACAAAAGTAAAGTTATGGTGTTTGAGAGGAATGAAGTCACAGAGTGTGCAGTGAGGTTGGATGGTGAGGATATGGAGAATGTGAGTGCATTCAAGTACTTGGGTAGTGTGATGAGTAAGGATGGAACTTTGGGGGATGAAGTGCGTGAAAGGGTACAGCAGGGAAGGAAGGTTGTTGGTACACTGAAAGCAGTGATGAGAAGTAGGCAGGTGAGTTTGGAAGTTAAGAAGTCACTGCATGATAGTATTGTGATCCCTACCCTGACGTATGGAAGCGAGGCATGGACCTTGCAAGAGGGGAACAAGTCAAGAGTGAGAGCAGTGGAAATGAGTTACTTGAGAGGAGCATGTGGAGTGATGTGGAGGGACAGGTTGACGAATGAAGAAGTGAAGGAACGCTGTGGGGTGGATGTGGATGTGGTTGCAAAGATTAGGAGAAATACACTGAGGTGGTTTGGATATGTGAAGAGAATGGAGAATGAAAGACTGACTAAGATGGTGTATGTAGGTGAGGTGGAGGGAGGGAAAGGGAGAGGTAGACCGTGGATGAGGTGGAGGGATGGAGTTGAGAGGTATATGAGGGAGGGGGGGGGGTGAGTTAGGGAGAGGGTAGTCAAATGGTGGGTGACAGAGCGACTTGGAGGCGTTTTGTCTGCGACCACCCTTTGCGGGATTAGGGCATCGGGCTATAGATAGATAGATAGATAGATAGATATATATATATATATATATATATATATATATATATATATATATATATATACAGTGGGTGCAGAAGTAGATGAGACCTACTTGACTTAGCCCTTTAAAATGCCTGCAGCCTGACAAAAAATATTAATAAAAAATAGAAATAAAAGGCAAACCAAACAAAAACTCACCCTAATAGGCTGTCATTTCTCCCTTTGCCTTCAGCACATCCTTCATTCTCTTTGGCATGCTGTCGGCGAGTGATTGAAAATATTCTAGATCCATCTGTGTGTCCCACACTTCGCGTATCACCTCCATGAGGCGAGGTAGGGAGGACACCTGCTTTTCACGCACTTTGTATTTCATCACTTTCCACGCATTTTCAATTGGGTTGAGGTCTGGGCTATTCCCAGGCCAACTCATCACTTCAACATCATTACTCAGTAAAAATCTACCCACTCGTTTAGCGGTGTGGCAGGAGCTCCATCATGCATGAACACACTGACATCATGTTCATCATAAACAGGTAGCATCAGATCATGCAGAACTTTTTCATAGCGTTCTGCATTCATGGTGACATGTTTTGGTAGGAAATAAATTGAACCAGCCCCTTACACCCACTAAAACACCCCCACATCATCACTGAAGCACTGTGTTTAACTGTCTTGAGAGTGTAGCGTGGGTCGTACCTGTTCCTCTGCACCGGCCTCCTGACACGTGTTCGGTGTGTTGTGATGATCTGGAAACTGCTTTCATCACTAAACAGGACTTTTCGCCACTGCTCTGTGGTCCAGTCCTTGTGTTGCCTAGCAAAACGAAGGCGTTTGCGTCGCATATTATCAGTCAAGAGAGGCTTGCGAGCTGCAACGCGTGATGGAATGCCCAGGTGGTGTTTTAGGCGGTGTTGAATGGTTCTGATAGCAACGTCCTGGAGAAGCTGGGGATACATTGATTTCAATTCTTTTGCAGTCAGACGTGGGTTCCTAGTCACAGCTAGCTTCAGGAGTCTGTCTGTTAGCAGGGTGGTCTTCCTTCGGCGTCCAGTGCGTTTCTTAAACTGGGGGATGGTGGTGGGAGGCAAGTCACGAGCCGCTGCAAGCAGACGCATTACGGTTGCTTTACTCCGGCCAGTACGCCGACAAATCTCCCTTATGCTCACATTTTCCTCTCTCAGAGTCAAAATCCTTGCTTTTTCAACGTCAGAACACTGTTTGCCAACCATCTTGCACCACTGGAACCATGGAGGGGCGACAGCAATGCGAGAACGAAAAAATCAGGGTCAGGGTGGGTCAGGACCAGCGGCAATTAACCTCCCCTGGCGCTGCCTGAGGGCACACTGAGCTCCACAGTTTGTAGGACTCAACACGCGGGGCATAGTTGAATTGCCAGATACCATCAGAAATGGCATAATTTAGCTATAGAAATTTTCACGCAATTTTTTATGAGACCTACTGACTTTGGGGGGAAATGGGGGTAGGTCTCATCTACTTTTGCGGCCACTGTATATATATATATATATACACAGTGCATCCCCTCAGATAGCGTTTTTTTCAATACCGAATGCACAGATAGCGATAGGAATGAATCTTTCTCATAGCAATTAATACTGCATGGTTAGCATTAATCCGCTAGGCATTTAACACGTGGCGAGTGGGTGGGCAGAGTTACCAAGGTCAGACCTGGTCAGACCCTGGTAACACTGACAGTGAGTGCGAGTCTATCCTCACTCAGTTCATTGACCCATTGTTTATCCACGCACTGCGCATTCATTCAGCTCGTCGCAGTCTCGCCGTTGTTAAAGTTTTTTTTGTGACCTTTCTATTTATTGTCTGGCTACTGCGTGTTCTATTTTCATGGCTTCAACTTCGGGGGCTGGCCCAACTGGTGGTGGTGGCCCAGGGAAAAAAACAGGAAGTGCAGGTAGTGTAAAAGTGATAAAAAAGGCCAGAGAATGCATGCATGGCAAGCCAAAGAAACAGTACAGTATGGAGGAAAAGATAAAGATAATCCAGATGATTGAAGACGGTGCAAAGACATGTGAAATTGTTAAACTGTTGAATGTGCCTGAATCGAGTGTAAGAAACATAAGAAAGAAAAAGGATGAGATAAAGGCAGCAATAAAAACCACAACAAAGTATTTTATGGGTGGTGCAGGTGGAGCTAGCCATGCACGACACTACCGAAAAAAACAGACTCCAAATGGCAAGGCAATTAAGAAAAGGAGCAAGTGTTGATGGACCAGAAATTCGTGCAAGGGCAATAGCAGTGTACCAGGGACTATGTGCAAAAAAAATATCGAAAATCCTGCTCCTTTCAATGCCTCATGTGCGTGGCTACACAGGTTTTAAAAACGCTGTGGGGTAAAGCTGGCTTTCTACCAGGGCATTTTGGTTCACATCAAAAATATTATCTTTGCTTGTTTTGTTTGGAGTCTGGCCCTGAGAGCATATGTTACATATGATATTAGGTTAGGCTCATATTTTTTCGTATAATTTACCTTCACTTCTAGCATTTTGGTTTGTATCAAAAATATTACCTTTGCTTGTTTTGGTTGGAGTCTGGCCCTGAGAGCATTGAAATGCGCGACTTTGCATCGAAACGTGAGGTAGGCAGACCACTCCAAAATGCATCGAAATTTGATTCATCGAACTCCAAACTGTCGAAATTCTAGAAACCACTGTATATATGTATATATATCTGCTGTATGCAGAAATCACTTGCTTATCCGGACATAATAGAGCCAAAGGCATGTCCAGGTAGTGGCAACATCCGGATAATGAACGCTACTGTATTCCCATACTATAGCCAGACTCTACCTATACCCAACCTCCAACCTATACCCAACCTATTTGTAAAATGCCTATGCTTAATTTGGCAGTGTTTTCCAGTCATTCAGGCATATTTAGACATCAAAACACACATAGGATTATCCAAAGTAATGCTAAACACCAAGAAAACCGTGCAGAATTACCACTGAAAACCAAAAAACACCCTACCCATACACTGCTGTATGTACAGTACCCCCCCTTATTTTGGCAGTGTTTTCTGGTCATTCTGCCATATTTTGACATAAAAACATACATAGGATTATCCAAAATAATTTTAAACACCAAGAAAACCATGCAAGAAAAAAAATGAAAACCAAAAAACACCCTACCTGTACACTACTGTAGGTACAGTACTCCTCCTAATTTTGGTACTGTTTTCAGGTCAGTCTGCCATACAAGACATCAGAACACACACAGGATTATCCATATTAATGCCAAACACCAAGGAATTAATACATATACAAAAAACATCCACAAAAACCTCAAGACGGTTGGAAAATCAGTGGTAACTACTCCTGGGCCACAAAAAAATTCCATGGCCAAATATGCCACTGGAAATTGGATAAATTGTCATAAATGGTATACCATCATCTTCATTGGTCTTTATACTATAAGATAAGCTAATACAAACACAGAAAGCTGATGAGTAGAATACAGAAATGCAGTGAGAATTAACCCGCGCCATCCCGGCGATGTGAATTAACGCGGCAACATTGCAAGGTCCCTAATTTGCACAATTTTCAATTTTCGCGAGTGATTTCGCGAGTGATTTTTGGCACGTATACATGGGACACCTTCCTCTATTCCTCTACAAGATGCCAAGCAGGAACAATGCCTTACACCGCATAACCTCTACCCCCCCTGCACGCCATTGTCTCGACAATTCACCTGTTACCAGTGACCTGGCCAATAAAGACATTCAGGGCCAGAGTGATTCCCCAATCGATGACAATATGGAGGACAAAGTTTAGAGGAAGAAACAGTCACAAATGATGATCAGGTAACGTGGGAAAAAAAAAGGTCATGAATGGTGATGAGTTAGTGAGTGAAACAATGCTTATAATGCCTATATTACCGTTTGAAAACCAATATACTCTTGTACTACATATAAATTCGTACCAAGTAAATAAATAAATACTGTTTATGAGTGGATAAAATAGTTACCCTCCCATAGAACTCGTTTTCTTTGGTGCCAGCCTGTTAGAAAACCCAGTCAGGTAAGGAAGTACTCGCACCTAAATTCGGTATTTTAAATCTCAGGTGAGCGATTTCTCTATGAATTTTCGATGTTTCTCACCAAAAGCGGATGTTTGAGCCCCCCCAAAAAAAAGGTCCAAAAATGTCGGGATGTGGCGGGTTAATAGTGTTCAAGGGTAAAACTTACCTTCAGATAACTTCCCACCATCCTAGTGCAAAATTTTGCTGGCGCCTTCCAAGAGTTAAGCAAATGACTAGATGTAGAATTTCATGAGCTTTCTCATGGTCATTTCGGAATTTCGATATGGCCAATAGTATTTGAAGAAAGTGCAAAAAAAAAAAAAAAAGTAAAAACTCATGAATCAGTGCTATCTACGTGAAGGAGTTTAGGGACTGAGGGAATGAGGGGGGAGCCGGGAGGGCATGGAGAAGGGATGGGAAAGGGAGAGAAGCGAGGCTGTGGGCAGGAATTTCACCCTTCTGTCACTAGGTAGACGGGCACTTTTTCCGTACGTTTACTTGTGACTTGCAGTCTGTCAGACGCCCGGTGGCCATGTGGAAACAGAATTCCTGGTGACGAGGCAACTTTTGACGTTCGTTAGAGAGGCGGATGGCTGCTGTCACCGAACATGCACTCATGGCTTGCGGTCTTTGTTGCACTCTTGGTGGCAGTTAGGAGAGACTAAGCCCAATGGCTGCACCACTTTGGACATCCAGTGAGGATGCGTACAGATGTTTTGATGTCACTTGTGGATTACAGTCATATTACTCGGGTACAGGAGGTTCGTTGGGAGTGATCGGATGAGCATGCACCGTTGACCATTCAGTACAGGGGCAGACAGACATTTTAGTTATGGTTATGGGTTATGGCCTGTTTCCTGCTCATGGCTCGAGCCCAGCAGCCACGATACTGAATGTTTGAATATGTCAGCTGGCTGGCTGAAGTTCTCGGGGACTTTTACATCCAGATAATAGCAAGTAAATTCACATAATGGTTTAATAAAGCCAAGGTTCTGCGTCCGGATAAGGAACATGTCCAGCACTGCATGTTCGGACAAGTGAGAGACTGCTGTATATATATATATATATATACCGTAGATACAGTGTTCAACAAAAGTATTGGGCGCCAGTGTCAAGGTGCTGCAAACTTTTGGCGAAAAAAGAATCACCCTTTTTTGGGGAGAAAAAATTTAGCCAGAAGTTTTGGGCATTAACATGACGTCACGGCAGCCCGAGGCCTTATTGTGCGCTGGTTGGCTGGCGCCTCAGTTGCCAGCAGGCTGTGAGAGAGGGGGGAACCCAGCCGCTCCTCCCTCTCTTGTTGTGCCATTTTTTACTTAGTGAACTGCAGTGTTTTGGCTTTTGCTACTTTAATATTGCCCCTACCCATGAATTGTCTAGTGAAATATTATCACAGATCATTGCACTAAAGGAAGCAGGCCACCCCACAAAGGAAATTAGTGATTTGGTTGGTGTGGCTCGGTCGACAGTGCGGAAGTAGTGTGCCCGTTACAGAGTGGAAAACAGTGGTGACATTCCTACAAAGAAACCTCGGTCTGGTAAGCCCAGGAAAACTTCCCCGAGGTCTGTTAATGTACTCAAATGTGCAGTGGAGTCTAATCCTCGTATGACTGAAAGGAGAATTAAGGAGAGCAACCTGAAAGTGTTTGGCAAGGTTTCAGTGCGCACTGTTTCTCAAAGAGTCCGTGAACTTGGTTACACAAGTCACAGGCCTGTGAGAAAGCCTCTTCTTACATGTAACCAGCGACTTCGTAGGCTTGCCTTTGCTAACAAGTACCATACCTGGGGTGAGGAGCAGTGGCTGTCAGTGTTGTGGTCTGATGAGGCAACATTTACCGTTACCTGTAATCGAGGAGCACGCGTGTACTGGTGCAGAGGTAGTGGCCGGCTTGACTCCCATTACATGGAAAGCACAGTTAAACACCCTGATTCACTTATGGTATGGAGTTGTTTCTCTGGTAAGGGGTTGGGGAAGCTTGTTGTGCTTCCCAGTAACTGCAAAGTGAATCAGGACGTTTACCTGGAGCTGCTTTGTGGTCATTTACCCGAGCCCTTCGAACTCACAGGTGCACGAGTGTTTCAGCAGGACAGTGCACCTGCTCATAAAGCCAAGTCTGTCACCAACTGGCTTCGTGACTGCGAGGTCTCCTTCATGAAAGACTGGCCAGGCAATAGCCCAGACCTCAACCCGATAGAAAACCTCTGGTACCTTGTGAAAAAGAATCTCCAAGGGAAGGACGTGAGCTCTCTGCCTAAGCTGGAAGCAGCCATTCGTGAGTCCTGGGCAAATATATCACCCCAGCACCTGAGGATCTTGGCCTTTTCACTTTCACGACGTCTCAGGTCCGTGAAGAGGTGCAAAGGAAACCCTACCAAGCATTAAAGGTAATTATAATGCATTATTTACATGTTTTTTCCATATGTGAAAGGTTTGTTTTTTTTGGGAGGGCACTGGGTGCCCAATACATTTGTCGAGCACTATATATATATAGATAGATATATATTTACACAGACACACAACATGCACAATCAATGTGACTAATAGAGAAAAAACATTAAAACCAAATAAACCATTAAAAAAACCCAAACATCTTTTTTCTTTTTTTCTTTTTTTCTTTTTTTTTAACCATGTTTTTTTGTTTATGATTTTTTTTTTTTCTACCTTTCCTTTTACACTAACTTTGACCATAATTTCACACCTTTGACCTCCCCAACCTAGCCCAGTGGGTTGAAAAAACTGTCACCAGCTTTGACAACTGCATTTTGAGTCACCTGGCTCATGGGGAGGATCCAGGAGGCCAGTGTCATACGCCTGCCCCATGTAACGGATAGTATTGTACATATTAAATGCAGAAAACTACCCTATGTGCCCAGATTGTCTAATAGGTTCACATGGTTTTTCCCATTTAACAGATTGTATCCAGTATATCCGACAGTTTGTCCAGAGTCCTCCAGGGTCCTCAAAGTGTCCATTAAATCTGATATTCATTTTAGCTGAGTAGAGTAAAGCGAGGGTTTGCTGTAATTACAGTCCACTATGCCCTCACTATATTGAACTAATTGGGGGGAAGCCTGGGTCAATAAATCCCTTGGTGAGAATTCGAACACATGTTTGAAAATAATTGACTACAATATCATATTGTAGGACAGTACTGTAAATGAAAACTATACCTATTTTACACTAACTTGGCCTATAGCACTTTTCACGACTAGTGTAGTAGTACTATAATCTTTTATTAAAACTCAGCAATCATGATGGGGAAAGTACAATTTCAGGCCAGGTTTGAGTAATATGGCTAGGAAACACATGTATTGTACACTGTACCTCCTCATTTATCAACCTTAGTTTGGTATAGCTGACAAAAATTCAGTGGGCACTGAGGCGTTCGATAAATCCAAAATCCGTTATATTGAGGTTTGATACAGAAAGGGTGTACTGTATGTACTACATTATTCTTTACAGCAGAACAACTGAATGTTCACCCACTGACTCCCTACCAAATGTAGTTCTGCCACCAGAAATGATCACCAGGACTTACCATTCAAGAGGAAGCACTCCAGACCTCACTTAACCTGATAGCTGCTATGTACACGTACTTCATATGATGGAAAACATGTATGTAGCTGCTGCACACATCATATGAGCAATTTTTTTTTTTTTTTTTTTTCTCACAGTTCTAATGCTGTTTAGCATCTCAACTGAGCTATTTCCGTCACCATCCATACGTTCTGCCACCACCCACACATCCTTAGTATTTCCCTGTTACTGTACTAGTATGGAAATGCGCAACATCATTACTTCACCACGGCTGAACTAAGGTGAATAATGAACTCATGTATGTTTTCCTTATACTTTTCCAGGCACTTTTTCATTTTGTATGGGCAAATATTATTATTATTTTATTTATTTATTTTTTATTTTTTTGTGCATGGGGAGTTAGACCAGGAAATCTAATGCAGCAGTTACTGAGTTAAGCTGACACATAATCTTGCACATATTCCTGCTAGATATATGTCTTTGCCAAACTCTGTGCCAAGGCACTGCAATAAAGGTGGTCCCACTGCCAAATTTTAGAGCCTCTGGCGCTGCTGTGCATGTTTGGTGCTGTAGAACAGACACCTGGAAAACAGACAGGCTTAGAGAAAATGCTTGATCCCATTTGAGCATATCAGTACACAGACTCCAGATATTAATGTCTGGAAGGGGTGAATGTACTTTAAGAGCATAAACTGATACCTAAAACTGAGTGCTAGGGAGCCTTTTAAACATCCCTCGCACATAGAAGCAACACAATGTTTTCATCTGTGATAAAACATTTATTATGAAAGTGCATCTCCTCTTGCATATTAGCACAAGATGTCACATAGTAGTACCCCTGATGTGTGATACATAATCCAGGTTCTAGTTATGAGGTCTCCACTGACTGTGACTTTTAATGTGTAGTGCCTCTGTAGGTTTTACATCATAAGTGCTTTCTACAGCTGTCTGTTGCCCATCCATAACACTGACAGAAGCCATGCAACTAATGTGTCCTTTTTATTCCTACTAACTTGCATTTCATTATTTGTATCTGATGCCCCTCCTAGAGGACGATCTTGTAGGTTATGGGGCTATCAAGAATATTCTCTGTGGAAGGGCACCTGAGCTGGGCTCTTAGTCTGTATTAACCTCCTGCAGGTGGAATTCATATAGCTTTTAGGGCACTGCATTCTGATAGGCTTTGTAAATTGGTGGGTTTTAGAATAAAACCCTCTATTTGTAAGGCAAAGGAATGTAGTGTCCTTAAACAGACCATCTGATGAGGCATCCTTTCCCTCTCATTCACACTTCATCTACTCATGCCAACCTTTGCAACTGAATACTGTACATGAAAACAAACAACTGATTGTCAACATGCACTGTATTCAACATCTGGAACTGATCGCATCTTATTACCAGAAGATCCACGGGCTGTGGGTGCCCTCGCTGAGGCCAGTTCGTCAGTTATTTTTCTCCAAGTGAAATACATTACCCAAAGCCATGGCAGTGTCTTGGAAAGTGTAGTAGTTTTTAGAGCACTACATTCCTAGAGCTTGCACATAAAGGGTTTTACTCTAAAACCTACAATTCTTCCTCAGTTGGGAGATTGTAGAGGTCCCTTAACTAGATGGCCCACTGTAGAAGTCACAGCCCACCCTTTCTCCCCACCTTTTTAACCCTTGTGGGGCATGTGACCTTACTATCATAATAGAATGGTATGGTGAAAGCATTTGGAAACAGACACGTGAACTGTTGCGATGATTCAGCATTGCTATAATGTCGTCTTCAAAGCCAGTTAGCAGTAACTTTGTAGGGAGATGTTAAATGAACTTTATAGGCACAGTGGACACTCCATGACATAAGGCTATGTTGATATATCCTCACCTGTACTGCATTTAAGTACAGTATAGTGTGACTGTGTGTTGATATATCCTCACCTGTACTGCATTTAAGTACAGTATAGTTTGACTGTGAAGGGCAGGCTTCTTTGGTCTCTTGGATTTGATGGAACATTTTTTTCATTTTAATCTTGTTACCTACATATAATTTAGTAATGATAGAAAAAAAAAATTAGTGACAAGTTTAGAATCCGTCTTATTAATTACATCATGCCTGATTTGTAAAATGACTTCTTCCCCAGTGCTGAATAAAATTGTCTGAAGGTAGCAAGAATAAAATTAAGAATACATCATCAGATTGAAGAAGTAAAGATGATCCCATAATACCGTATAGGAAAATAAATGGGCTTTTGGATTTACAAAACTTTTTTTTTTTTTAAAGATACCTATTGCTGGAATCTATGCCTTACGTCTATAAATCTGTACAGTGCTGCACAATATAAGGAAAGGATAGCATAGACCTAAAACTATTAAGAGAAGATGAGAGACTGTTTACTTTGGTGTTTGTCAGATAGCAACTGATTTGCATCAGCATTACTATGGTGTAAGATTTCTTTTTTTAAATTGATTTTGTTTATGTAGATGGGATAAGATCTTTTACATTACTTTGCTGTCAGAATTAGAACTGACATATCTTTGACTTGCACCAACACTACTAAGGTGTAAGATTTTTTTTTTTTTTTTTTTATAATTGTCATTATTTATGTTGGTGGGATAAATATCTTTTATGTTATTTTGCTGTCAGAAACAGAAATGAATAATCTGTGATAAAACTGTTTTGAAACTACAAACATACAGTAATTACAGAGTCGTCTATCTATCTATCTATTGCCAGATGCCTCAGTTCCGTTTGGGGTGGCCACAAACAAATCACCTCCAAGTCGCCCTGTCCCCCGCCATTTCACTGCCCTGCTCCCAACTCACACCCCCCTCTCTCATATACCTCTCCACCCCATCCCTCCATCTCATCCTTGGCCTCCCTCTCCCTCTTCCCCCCCCCCCACCTCACTCACATACACTCTCTTCGTCAGTCTTTCACCCTCCATCCTCTCCACGTGGCCAAACCACCTCAGTGTGTTCCTCATAACGCTTCCTATCACATCCACATCCTCACCACAACACTCCTTTATATCCTCATTCGTCAGCCTGTCTCTTCATGTGACTCCACAGGCTCCTCTTAAATAACTCATTTCCACTGCTCTCACTCTTGACTTGTCCTTCCAACAACGTCCAAGCTTCACTTCCGTACGTTAGAGTTGGTATCACAATACTGTCATGTAGTAACTTTTTCACTTCCATGCTCACTTCCCTGTTTCTTATCACTGCTTTCAAAGAACCAGCAGCCTTTCTTCCCTGTTGTACCATTTCAAGCACTTCACCCTCCAAACCTCCATCCTTACTCATCACACTACCCAAGTACTTAAACGTACTCACATTTTCCAATTCCTCACCATCCAACCTCACTGTACATTCACTGACTTTCCTACATTAGTAGAATTAAATGGAAGTACAGACTATGATAGGTCAACTCACTTTCATCACAAATGAATATTTGTTAACACAGGTTAACCAAGATTATGTATACTCTAATAATTTGTATCTTTGTGTGTATGGCTGCAGCATTCTACCAGCGAAGGGAGGGTGGCGGCTGTACAAGGCATGTGGAGGACACCTCACCATGCAAGACTTTCGTGGCCGGCTGAAGAATGACCTTAAAGAAAGTGAAACAAAGGATAATCTTCTCAATGACAGGATAATTGCATGAAATGAGTTTTTATGAATTTTATTGTAGATGTTTATACCTTGCTCTGTTCATATATAAGTGTTTTAGTTCAGTTATTTGGTATGCTTAAATTATGGTGCCTATAACCATAATTATATAAGATATTTTAAAAATATTGATTATTCGACTTTTAATTGGAAAATTTTTTTGTTTGGATAATTTTGCAGATAAGAATTGTATTATTTTAATTATTTACTGTACGGTACTTGAGTGCATTATAAATAAGTACAAATTACTAAGCAGCAGAGTCCATAACATTTCCAAGGTTTGGAAAGCTAATGGATACTACTATATTTTTTTTACATCACAAAATGTAGGATTTGCTAGTTTCTTTATTCAATCAAATCTGATCTCAGGTATCTACATTATGATTGAGATGTAGGGAACTAAGAAAAAAATTTTCAGACAGCAGAAGGGAATTAAGAATGTTTTCAGAAAGCAGAACATTTTATTAATAGTGATGGCATTTTTTTGTGTCAAGTGCTGGTTACTACTTCAGTTAGGCTGTGAAAAAAGTGGGAGGCATCAGAGATTAGTAACTCATTAGCTACAAAATGTCTTTCTTGATTGGGAAAAAAGGAAATATACAGTACTTTGTTGCAGGACTTTTTTTTTTTTTTTTTTAATGGAAAGGGATGGTGACTGATAGGTATAAGGTTCACAGTGATATAAATCATATACACCAGACATAGCCTAAAAACATGTATGTCAGTAAATATAAAGAAATGCTATAAACTAAGCAAAAAGATAGATCAGTCTGTACAGTGTTTGAAAAATGTTTGGACAATCTTGTGTACTGTATTGATCATAAGCATTTATTGTTAAAGTCATAAGGAATACCTCGGATACTTTAAAGGGACTCAATGCCATAAATGTATTACCCTGCCTGCATTAGTTTCCCAAATGCATTAATGATATTTAGTCTGTTAGGTCTGTTAGATGTAGTAAAATCTCTTGCTGAGGCTGGAATATTTTCTTTGACTTTTGTTAAGGTACTGTATGGTAGATTGCTGCAGCATGTCAGTCATCCTTGGCTTACTTTCTTCTGTACAAATAATAAAACAGCTTAATTGATTAGCATACAGTATCTAGAACAGCTGAATTTTTCTTCTTAATACAACAGAAGACTTATGGCAGAGCATGTATGACTGTACTGCATTCATTTACATTATAGAGGAATCATTCAGTTGATTCATTATCTTTCCAAATCCATATACAGTATATGTGTATGAGCTGATTTTTTTTTTTTTTTTTTTTAATGGACATTGTTTTCTTGTAAATAATTTTGGAATGCAAATTTGATTTAGTGTATGATTTTATGAGTTTTTAGCATGTATTACAATATCCTTCATTTTTGTGCAGTATATTGTTATGTAACTATTTGGTAGTGCTTTCCTTTTTTAGTTGAGGATGTTTGTGAATCCTTACCCCATTCTTAGTGGGAAAATAGGCCTGGATGACGATGATTATGAACTGTGTGTGTGTGCATGCATGTGTGTATTTTACCTAGGTGTATTATACAGGGTGTGAGCAGAGCTTGTATTGTCTTGTCTCCATGTTTACTTTTATCCAATCTTAAACACATGAATGTTCTTTGCCTGCACTACCCTATCTTCCAGCCCATTCCAGATACAGTATCTGTATTTCTGCTTGAGACTCAACATTTTTGCACATCATTGTGATATCTGCTCCTCCTAAATCTTTGCAGTATTCATTCCCCCTTGTCCTTCCATCATCTGTTGTAAAAAGATACTTTTGTCAGTCGTTCTAGACCTGTTACACCTTTGTACATCATAATCAGCTCTCTCTCTCTCTCTCTCTCTCTTTTCCCATAATGTGGGCAATCTTATGTTCTCTAGTCATTCTTTGTAGGTAAGGTCTCTCAAGTCTAAAACCATCTTTGTGCTTATCTTTGTTCCTTCTCCAGTTTATTGATGTGTTTTTTTCAATACAGTGACTATATCACTGCTGGATACCCAAGTCCTGGTGTTGTCATGGACACTATAATCTTTCTCAACATTTCTCATTCATAAAATTAAAAGTTACTCTCACGTTTGTTAAGAGTCCATATGCCCCTCTAATAATCCTGTTAATGTTTTTCTGGTGACAGCCCATTCTTGATAATTACTCATAAATCCTTCTCTTCTTTTGCTTTGCCAATTTTCTCTTTTAACTATTTTGTATTTGCATCTGGGTCTCTTCTCACAGATTCCCATTTCTAATACTGTACTTGACATTTCTTTTGCATTAAAATCCATTTTCCTGGTATGACTCCAGTTGTGTATTTTGTCTAAGTCATCTTGCAGCTCCTTACAAGTTTCATTTATAATCATCATTGTCATTATCATCATCTGGACCTCCTTGCCCACCCTGGGGCAGGGTGAGGAGTAGCAACGTCCAGACAGCCCAAGTCTGCCCACTCCAATGGGCCATGCTTCCATTCACTCATTATTTAAGTCCCCGGAATCCTGGCTGTATCTGATACGCCAAAAACTTGCACCACATTCAGTAGCTTCACATAAATGTATCGAATAGGGTCAGTCCGAATGCTGTCACATTAAAAAGTGGTGCCAGATCACTGATCATGCACTTCTTCTCACAATTTTCATCCAGCCAGATCGATACCTTGTCAGTCCCCTAGCCTCATCGACTTCGATACCTCTCTTCCTTACACACTTATCCACCATATCCCTGCACCTTTTCCTTGGCCTACCTCACCTCCTCCCTCCTTCAGATTCGCTCAGATATACCTTTTTTCACCATTCTATTGTTATCCATTCTTTCCACATGACCATACCATCTCAGTACACACTCTTTGATTCTGGCGTCCACAGACCTCCTCACTCCGCACATTCTACGAATCACATTATTTTGTATCCTATCCACCCTCTGTACTCCATATACATTCCTCAGCAGTCCTCTCTCCACTGCTGTCACTCTTGAGTTTTCATTTTCATGCCACACGATAGTCTCACATCCATATGTTAAGTTGGCACTAACACTCCTTCATTTAAGCCTCGCACAGCTGCAACACATAAGCTTCTGTTTCTTATCAAGGCCTTCATAGCACCAGCTACCTTCCTTTCTTGTGTCACTCTATTTTCCACTTCTTTTGCACATTTTCCTCTCTTTTTCTGTCACTGTACTCATGTATTTGAACTCTGTCACCAATTCCAGTCTAATTAGTAATGCAAGACAGTCCTTTTCTGACTCCAACTATTTTGTTATTATTGACTCCCTTCCAGAAACTGAGTCCATATTTTTCTAAGTATTTTTTTCATAGAGTTTACAAACAACGCTAATACAGGACACAGGCCTATAGTACAGTGGGTCTTCTCTGTCTACTCCTTTAAATAACGGCATTAAATTGTATTTGTTGTTTTCCAGTGCATCAGTAATTCACCTCTGTTTAGGTAACAATAATGTCATAGACTGGCCCCATCAACTGGTCAGACTGGCTTTGCATATTCTTTCAAGATCATTCTTCCACTTCATCTAGTTCCTGGTCCCATTACCTTTCTCACATCCAATTCCTTCATCAGTTTCTATTCCTGTACTTCACTTTTATCAACTATTACCTCTAGCATTTCTGGAACACTTTATTTCCTCTTCCGGTTCCCAAATATCTTCCTCGGTGACAAAGACGAACTACAGTTTATCACTAACTCACATATCTCTTCAACATATGTTACCTCTCCAACTCTTAACCCTGGTATCTTGTCCCGGACTTTCATTTTACCATTAACAAATCTTCTTTTCTTACAGCTCATTACAGTGTTCTTTTCATAATTCTTTTCTACTCTCCATATTTTTACATAATCGTATCTTACTTTCTTGTACTCATTCTAAGCTCTTTCATTGTATGTTCTCTGTACCTTGTTCCATGTTCTGTTTCTTGCCTGAAGTGCCTTTCTACGTTTGTCATAAAACCACTTTTTCTTCTTTCTATCCTTAGTGAGAATTTCGGGATATGCCTGTTGACCCCTTCCTTATAAGCTTTCATCAAGATTTCACACTTTTCATGAATATTTTTGGTTGCTTCCATCCAACTCCATTTACAGTCTCTTAAACAGTGGTGCACAACTCAGAGTGGATTGAGGGCCAGACTCCTTCCTGGTGATATGTCAAAAAAAAAAAAAATCATATCTAAACACTTTTATTAGGAGCATGAACCTCAAACACAAACAGATATCATAATTCTGAAAAAGAGATGGAGAACACGGCATTAGGATTGCCATCTTTCAAAAATACATAAATAAATAAAAATATATTTCTTCCTTTTTTTTTAGATAACACAGAACATACCCAACTTACATACTTACAACTTACTGTAACACATTAAAGCTTACAAAGAAAACACACCCAACTTAGAGTTTGTTACCCATAAAACCACTGTTCTGATTCTTTTTGCAGCAACCAGCTTCTCGATGTTTGGCTGGACTGAGGAAATTGAAACTCTTATTATTGCATCGAGATGTTCATCTGTAATTTTGGACCGGTACTTTGATTTGTTGAGGGTCATGATTGAGAACAACTACTTACAGTTGTATGTGCTCCCGACCGAACTGCACCAACCCAAATCTGGCATTTTTTAGCAAGTATGGATAATCTTCCTTCTTGAGGCGCGTGTAAAACTTACATAAGATCTATATAAAAGTTGCGAATTTCTTCAAAAATCCAGTTATTTGTTTTAATTTCTGGTCAGGTGTCAAGGGCCACACATAATGTCTCCGCGGGCCTGCAGTCGTGCACCACTGGTCTAAAATATCTTCTCAAAATTTCAAAATCTGTTCTCCCATAATTATGTTTGTCCAGCTTGTATATTTCTCATCTCAAATACTTCCTACAACCACATAAATCTCTGTGACCAAATAGTCACTGTTTCCCACAGGGCACTGGTCTTTATATTGTTGGGATCCCTTGAGAAAACAAGGTCTAACCACATCTGTCTTCCTTTTCGACTCCCACCACTTTTGAAATGGTGTTTTGATTTTTTTTTTTCCTCCCATCATAATCAATACACCTCCAAATTTCCCTTCCTTATCTCTCCTCCACACATTATAAACACCCCACCACAACACATCCAAGTCAGTGTCACTAGCTACATAGCTTTGTTCCAGTGAAGCACATAATTTCAGGTTTAATGTCACTAGCTACTTTGTTTTAGTGAGGCACATAATTTCAGGTTTATTTTTCTTAATATAATCTCCCAACTCTTTTTGTAACAACCATCCATATTACTATACATTAACAATAATCTCTGCAACTCTGCTGTCTTTTCCTCCACTTCTACTTTCTATGCATTCTCTTTGCATGCCATTTCTTGAGTTTCGTGTCCACAACTCTACATATCTATGTATCTATCTATAGCCCGACGCCCTAATCCTGCAAAGGGTGGCCGCAGACAAAACGCCTCCAAGTCACTCTGTCACCCACCATTTGACTACCCTCCCCCTAGCTCACTCCCCCCTCCTTCATATACCTCTCAACTCCATCCCTCCACCTCATCCTTGGTCTACCCCTCCCTCTCCCTCCCTCCACTTCACCTACATACACCCTCTTAGTCAGTCGTTCATTCTCCATGCTCTCCACATGCCCAAACCACCTCAATGTATTTCTCCTAATCTTCTCAACCACATCCACATCCACCGGACAACGTTCCTTCACTTCTTCATTCATCAACCTGTCCCTCCATGTCACTCCACATGCTCCTCTCAGGTAACTCATTTCCAATGCTCTCACTCTTGACTTGTTCCCCTCTTGCAAGGTCCACGCCTTGCTTCCATACGTCAGGGTAGGGATCACAATACTATCATGCAGTGACTTCTTAACTTCCATGCTCACCTCCCTATTTCTCATCACTGCTTTCAGTGAACCAACAACCTTCCTTCCCTGCTGTACCCTTTCATGCACTTCATCCCCCAAAGTTCCATCCTTACTTATCATACTACCCAAGTACTTGAATGCACTCACATTCTCCATATCCTCACCATCCAACCTCACTGTATATTCTGTGACTTCATTCCTCTCAAACTCTACATATACAATATATTTATATATTTTTTTTCTTGTAGGTTTTTCAGAACATTTTTCCCTTTGTCATTTAGATCTCTCCTAATACAGTAAATACATTCTTATATTTTAGTATCACACTTAATTTCCATGCCACCATTAATATCTCATTGCCATACATTCAGAGTTGAACTTTATCTTCATTGGCCATGTTTCACCTTTCTAACAGGTTCCTATTCTTCTCACTTCTGTCTGGTGTTCCTTTACCCTTTCCTTTTCATCTATCGTGTTTAAAAATTCTCTCATGCCTGCTGCTCCCTATCCTGTCTCACCTGTTCACATTCTATATCACTGAAAATGACAATGCACTTACTTCTGTCATCTCAGGCTCTCACTAACTTTTCTTTCTTATGTATCACCTGAGCCAAGTCCCTTTCAGCTTTTACGTTTCCATCTGTTTTGCCATTTTGTCATATTGCCTTTGTTGCTCCATTATTTCCTGAAGATGGAATATTTCATTATGCTCCTCCCTCACTCATTTGGCTTGTTCTGACTGCATCTCTTCAAGTGTTGTATTTACTTTCACAGCTCATTCTTCTGCTTCCCTTAATTGTTTTAAAGTCTCTAATTTTCACTTTTCAGCTACCCAGTTTCTTCATTTGATTTGCCATTTGCATTGATAACATTTTCAGTCACTTCAGGATCAAATGCTCCCTCCATTCCTTCTCTCTTTTCAGTACTGTCACTTCCTCAACTCTCACAAACAGGGTTTTAATTTCTGACAGGAATTCCTTCCCTTTAAATTCCTCAAATATCACTCCTCTCCTGTTCCAAGTTGGACATCATTTTGCTTGTTTACGTGCAGTTGGTAACAGCACAGATATTCACAAAGTGAAGCAGGAGCTCCTCCAGGCATGTCTTGTCTTCTCCAACTTGTTTATTTGTGCGTGCATGCGAGCGTGTGTGCATGTGTGTTTATGTCCTTGCTTACAAGCTTATTATACTTTATTTTTAAAACAACACTATTGAAGTTGTCACAAAAAACATGTGCACCGTTCAACAGCATAGTTACAGATGCACATCCTCTAAGAGTAGATGCAGCTCATATAGAAAGTAGATATTGTATTGTTTACATCTGATCATGGATCTAGGGTAATGTTTTCTGTATATTTTGATACACTAAATACAGCAGAGTCACAGTCAAGGCTATGTGGTGAAGTAGGTTGCAGATCCTACCACTTGGACAATACAGGTAAAATGTGAATTCCATTCTGACCCCAAATTTGTATATCCTTTTCCCTGGATATCCCATTTTGCACTACCCCCCCTTCCCCATACCATTCTTGCTTCCTAGTACTGTATCACCTAAAATGCAAACTTGCATACATTTAAGGATTAAACAGTATCTGATGATATAAACAGGTAAGAGTACAGGAGAATACCTGGTATTGTAACAGGAGCTTTGCTTTCACCACATCAGTACACTTACTGCACACAATTTAGCTTGATCCAACACACTATACTTAAGCCTTTCAAGAGGGGCTTGGGTATGGCTGCACTTGGACAAGCAGTGCATGGAGTAAAGGAATACAGGATTACATACATCCAGCTGCAACCCAATGTAATGTTTTGTATGATGCCAACCCTACCAAACCAACATGAGCCATACTGCCCAGTACCATAACTATCTACCCTGTATATCAGAAACTTTTTTTGGTCCATTGCAGTCTCCCACTCTGCTGTGCTATAGGATGCATAAGTCAGCCTGTAATGCAAGCACTCAGTGGTGGGTCTGCCACACCAGTAATGACCGTGTTTAAAATTACCATATATAAAGTTTTAGAAAGCTTTTTTAAAGGCAGACAACCTACAACTATGAGTTTGGCTGGAGATCGTATATAACATTCAAATACCTTCACGGAACTAGAGCTTTGTTACTTTTTTTTTTTTTTTTTTTCCCCATGTGTCCGACTCTGGGCATAGGCTTCACAGCCTGCATTCAAGGCCCAGTAGTCCTCCCACGTACCGCACACCAATTCTATGATTCACCTCTTAATATTTCACTTTTAGAGGCTTATAATGGTCTTGCACAAATTATCAGTTGATGTTCACTTATTAACGCGCGGCGTCCCGTCGATGTGAATTAACGTCCACACATTTTGTCACTGCCAATCCCGTTGACGTTCATAAATGCAAATCAATTGCAAGGTGCGTAATTTGCACAATTTTAAATTTTCACGAGTTATTTTTGGTACGTATACACGGGACACCTTCCTCTACAAGATCCCAGGCAGGGACAATGCTTTACCCAGCATGACCTCCCCCCCACTCCCAGCATGCCATTGTCTCAGCAATTCACCTGTTACCAGTGACCTGGCCAGTAAAGCCATGTCATGCCACAGTACGAAATTCAGGGCCAGAGTGATTACCCAATCGATGACAATGTGGAGGACAAATTTTACATAGCATTAGAGGAAGAAACAATCAGAAATGATGATCAGGCAATGTCGCCAAAAAAGGTCAGGTATGTTGTGTTTCATGAGTGAAACAATGGTTATATTGCCTATATTACTGTGTGAAAACCAATATTCTCTCATACTACATATAAATTCGTACCAAATAAATAAATAAATACCGTTTATGAGTGGTGTGGAATGGTTACACTCCCATACAACTCGTTTTCTTTGGAGCCAGCCTGATAGAAAACACAGTAAGGTGAGGAGGTACTGCTACCTGTTTTGAGTATTTTAAACCTCAGGTGAGCGATTTCTCAATGATTTTTCGATGTTTCTCACCAAAAGTGGAGGTTTGAGCCAAAAAAAAAAATTTTCCAAAAATGGTCGGGATTGGGGGGAGTCAGTGGTGGAAAAGTAGTTGGGATGGGGCGGGTTAAGTAGCAACTATGCAGATGTGGATGTGGAAGGTTCCATCTTCCTTGCATTAAAAAAAAAAAAAAAAAAAAAAAAACTTATACAGTGCACTCTGTAGAAAGTCACAGACGTGCATCCTACATAAAAATTATGCAGTACTGTATCATAATTGTTAAGACTGACCCATGTGACTTAAAATCAGTTTCCAGATATAATCTTGGCCGATGGTCATCTCCTTAAGTAGAAATGATAAAATACAGTACATGATACCGACACTGTACATGTTATCCATCCAGTGGATAATGTCAGAACTTGTTCTCTGAGAGACGTGATTTTATTTACTGAGATAAGATTTAATGCACTGTGCTTCAGAAATGAAATATGTTCAGGTAGCTAGAATTTAAATGCTTTCTTACACAGCTACAAAAAAAATCTGAGCATAATAATCAAAGATTTTATATGAGGTGCTCCGAGCCAGAGGGGCGACCGTGCATTTTGCTTATTTGCTTTGACATCTAATTACCAAACTGTAATATAGTTTAAACATGTCGTGTTTACCATCATTTTAATCGTCTTGGCTGGCACTTTCAAGCTAAACAGTAAAATGCATATAAGTATAATTTTACCTTTGTATAATTAGCCATGTCAAAGTTTAACAACTAATTACCTAAAATAAGCAAAATGCACGGTTGCCCCTGTGGCTCGGAGCACCTCATATTCAACCTGTTGAGCACTTGTGTAAACTTGCTGTATAAAATGATCCACACACCCCATAGCCCAGGGTCATACTTTGTATTTTATTCCAGGTGATTCCAGATGATTCAATTCACCCAAGGAAAAAAAAGCCCTTGGAACTAAAGAGTTAGAAAGATTTGTTTATACAGTAGGAGTCCGATTTTTCGGCATCTATGGGACCAGGCAAGTGCCGAAATATCAAAATTGCCGAATTATCAATAACTCTACCCACTCAGTACCTTATATTTTTCGGTGAACACTATCATCACTACTCATATCATTACAAATGTGTTTGGAGAGAGTACTGTATACTGTTTGATACTGTACAATACTGTAATGAATACAGTACTATACATGAATATGAAAAATAAAGAAATTAATGAACATACTGTATATAAATGTAATGATACAGTAGGCCTACAAGTTCACATGCGCTTACCTAAACTTATAGTAGGTTCCTTATTTACATATGTACAATAGAAGGGGTTGATTGGAGTCTGCTACTGCTGGAAGAAGTCCCCAGCAGTAGAGGGGACGAAAAAAATCGGAAAATCTGCCGAACGATCAGACATTTTCGTAAATGGGACTATTTCTCAAAACTGCCGAAATGTCAGATTTGCCGGGGAATTGGATGCCGAAGAATTGGACTTTTACTGTAATTTAGTAGATTTGCACATACTGTACCCAGTATTGTATATATTCTCTTATTGCTTGACTTTTACAGGTAAATTTTTGTAGTATTTGACATGAATTTTAAGTTGCTTTAGCTTACTTTTCTTTACTGGTATCTTTATTACAGCACAGAAATGAAAATCAACGTCAGTTTTCTTGAAACACTTTACCAGTGAGAATCCCTGGGAATTTGTACTTTGATACGGGTACCTGGGTACAGGATGCACAATGTTAAGTAGTGGCTGTTGTCTTGAACTAACAGTAAAAAGTTCAGTACAGTATTACATTTTTGTTTTTCTTAGTATGTACAGTAATATGATTATTTGCTTATGTATATTTAAACACTACTGTTCAGCAAAACACTCTGGTTCTCAGCAGTATTTTCCTTGATGACCTCTCAAATCTGAGAATGAGTAGCAAATAATGTATACAATAATTAGACTGGTGATGTGAGGAAAAGTGTTTGTGTTGAAGCGCAAATATATTAGCAGAGATACATATTTATTCATTATCAAAAACACAAACTCAAATTCAGATTACTGAATGTCAGTTTCACACCAAAACCACAAAGTCTGGGTAAAAATAACAGTAAATGACAAACAATGCATACCCCTTACTGAGATTATAACGTACTTGGATATGGTACTCATTTTCTCCCATATGCTGCACAGAGACTTGGCAGGTGAATTGGCTGATTAGCTAGTTGTTTACCTGACACTGCTTTTATCGAATATCTTATTTCTTAAAATTTATCATTATGGAGTCTTGCAGTAAATCAATATAATTCTTCACATTCCATCTAGGATACATGATTTATAGCTAATGAAATTGGCAAGAGTCTAATAATTGAGCTCTGGCACTGAATATTGCATAATCATCCTTCTGAGTCATTTCCAGTTATTATAATAGGATGAGTAAGATTCATAACAAAATAATGCAATACACAAAGTTGAAGCTAGTAAGTGTCCAGTGAAATGGATCGTAGTTAAACTTGAACCTAAACTCACTGAATTTTGGCTTTAACAGTCTTCAACTCTGTAATCTTCTTATAACCTCAAAAGGTTTTGTATCCACAATGGATGCCATCAATTGACTGACTTACCATGCGACAAATAATACATTTAAAATATATATACTGCACATATATATATATATATAAACTGACTGACTTACCGGGTGACAAACAATACATTTAAATAGATAGATTGATAGACATACACATATAGATAGATAGATAGATGCATACATATATATATATATATATATATATATATGTATCTCTCTCTCTCTCTCTCTATCTATCTACCTATCTATATAATATGTATCTGTCTATCAAGCTATGAATATATATATAATATATATGTGTATATATATTGATAGATAGATAGATACATATATATTATATATAATCTATCAATATATATAATATATATATTTATCTATCTATCTGTCTATATCTATATCTATCTATCTCTGTCTATCTATCTATCTATCTATACACATGTATATATATATACATAAACTGACTAACATACCATATTACAAACAATACATTTAATATAGATAGATAGATAGATAGATAGAGATAGATAAATATATAGATAGACAGATATTCTCATGTTACTGAAATTCATTCTTGATTAATAGTATAGTATAATACTGTGTGTAGTATGTGTATATACAGTATTGTACTGAACCCATAGAAAATTAAAACACAATACATGAACAATTAGGATACTGCGATGCAGCTAATAAACTGAGAGATATATATGTAACAAAACTGGGTTTGCAGTAATACAGTAACAATAATAATGTGGATTTTTGTATCTCAAAAGTGCTATTTCTTGCTATGGAATTCATTAATGCCCAAAACTTGTTTACACCTTTACAGTTACAGGAATTATGACATTACTCATGTACAGTACAAACTTCACCAGTAAATGTGGCAGTAACTAAGCCCTGTAATCCTCCATCACAACACTTCTCCGAGGACTGTAGCTTCTCAAGAAGAAAAAGGCTTTGAGGAGCCCCTTTAAATGATTCAACAGAAGCCAACTGTCTCAGATAATGATAATCTATTACAGTATATAACTTAGGGGTCATAGAGGGAAAAAGACTAATCATAGTAAGATGAGTGATGAACAGTCACTGGTTCCTCAAGGTGTAAGGGATCATCTTCACTTTGTTACATCAAAATTGGGTGCGCTGAAATCAGTTTAGTTTACATTCTAGTTTAGCCAGTGCAACTCAGTCTTAAATGAAGTGGTGGGGGGTTGTAAATGGTGGTTCATTATATTGAGGGTTCACTCAAAATGCATATAATATAAATCCCATGTTATACTTGGACTGTGATAAATAAGTAAACTGATGTGTGTACAACAGAGAGTATGTGTAATCTTATACTGTATCTAGTTTGATTGGGGAAAAGGTGTGACTGAAGTGAAGAATTTACCTAAAAACACTGTTAGTGGGAATGATGCTGGGCAAAGACAGTGAATCGAAGAACTAGTACAGTATTCATAAATACTGGAAATTTATGCTGCTGAGTCCAGACAGTACAGTAGTTAAGTATCTCAGCTTTATTTAGTAAGGAATTAAGTTTGTGGAGTTGACTATATGTGGTATGAACCCCAATGGTAATATATTCCCTTGTGTAAGCATTCATTCTTATGGATTTTTTTTTTTTTTTTTTTTTTTTTTTTTTTTTACAGTAAGTACCCTTCTAGTCTACAGTGTGCCTGCAATGTCAGCCATTTGGATCATGAAAAAAAGAAAAAAAAATGTATGTAGTAATGCTTGGACAAAGCTGCAACTTCATAAATAAAATATTGTTATCTACTCCAGAATTAGTGACAGGCATGCAGAACATAAATATTTAAAGTGATGTAGTACTGTACTGGTAGTGTGTGTGCATCATTATTTTTTTTTTCCCTAAAGACCACAGATCAGAGTACAGTTAACTGTTGCGGTGTAAAGCATGTTCATAAAGTGTTGGATAATTTGATGTTATTTTTTCCTGTATAGAGCACAGAATTAGTTACTTATTTTATTCAGAATATTTGCTATTAGACCATATTAAAAATGGGCATTAAAGTCTATACTGTAGCTATTTCATATAAAACAGATGATTCATGCCAGTAAATGTCTGGGTTTCAGAGAGCTAGATTATTAACCTTTTTCTCTGGATAAGCATGGCTGAGAATTGTTTAACTAGAAGAAACAAAACAGAAGCTTCATATGTTTTTTGCATACCAATTGTTGTTGTTGTTCAGCAACCCTGGTCTGTCTGGCAGAGGAGACCCATCATGTACAGGCAAGCACTTGCCCCTGCAGGGTCATTGCATGTAGTGAGCCAATGCTCCCTTCCAGCAGATAGCATTTTGCTACAGCAGGGCATGGGGAAGATCTCATATACAATACAAATTTTGTCAGAAGTGACAGAATTACCAATCCTACAATCATCATCACAAAATCTCTCCCAAGATCATGACTTCTTGAGACAAGAAAGTTTTGAGCTGCCCTCTACAACATTCAACAGAAATCCATTGCCTCAAGGATAATGGCAGTGTACAGTATTGTACAGGTATAACATCGGGGATGTATAAGGAGGAGACCAGTCAAAGATGACTAATGAACAGATCCTGGCTCATCAAGGGCAAGGAATCATCTTTGTAACATCACACCTGGGTGTGTTGATGGAAATTTTAACAATTAAGTAAGCAACGTTGGGTCTGGTTAGTACTTGGATGGGTGACCGCCTGGGAACACCAGATGCTGTTGGCATACCGTTCTCCCTACGTGTCAAGTGGGGTTGGTGGAGGATTAGTGCCCCTCCCTGTAAAACAATTAACTCTAAGCCCTTGGCCACCTTGTTTGGGATACATGGCATCTGGCAATGAATGAATGAATGAAAGTATAATACTTTAAACGTAAGAACCTTGACAGTCATAAAATAGTTTTAACTCTGTTATGGTATAGCCTTTACTGGCAAAAAGTGCAGCTCATTTAAAGATGAGATCGTCATGGATCTTGGGGGTACGGCAAAAATAAGCTTTTCTGCCCTATTCAACAAAGACTGAATCTTCTTTAAGCTAACTGATTATGAAGAGCAACAGATATCAAATTACAGTAATTAACAACAAATAACTGAGTGGACCAATGGTAAAAGGTGGCATCCATTCAGAAACTGTTTCACAGAGTAACTACATGTTTCTGATGTGCACTTACAGTCTCTGACAACTAGCAGCAGCAATCCAACTTGGCCTTGGGCCAAACACTGAAACTGCCAGCTCCAGAACTTCCCTGTTCCAATCAGACTCCTCATTCAGAAGCCAAATATAATCCTCTCGCCAGGCATCTTCAATATCCTCAATATCCTTTTCTTCATCATTCTTCACACTCTGCTCACCTATGATATCCCTGTTTTCCCTCTTCATCTGATTTGCAACCCTAAATACGATATTTTTCCTTGCAGACCTATTTAGGCTAACTGGTAAAAGTCCATGAGACTTAGATTTTGCCCTGTAAATCTCCATTCTAGTCCTATGCTTGTCAGCCAAGTATTCCTTTCTGCTACCACCCCTTTTCCATTTCTAGAAACTGTGGCTTCTACATCCTCATCCTACCACCATGTTACCTTCTTATGTCTTGAAGGGTCCCTTGTCCATTC
The DNA here is from genome assembly GCF_032717465.1 of Coenobita brevimanus. Taxonomy (NCBI): domain Eukaryota; kingdom Metazoa; phylum Arthropoda; class Malacostraca; order Decapoda; family Coenobitidae; genus Coenobita; species Coenobita brevimanus. Next base: position 64,499,269 of record NC_136976.1, read on the forward strand.
ACACTGAATCAGTAACTCCCAAGATATTGTTCTTGAGAGCCCTGTACTGCTCATTAACACTTCTATCAACAGCTCCCTGCTTAGCCACCACTCTACTCATAATGTTATAGAAGGCATCCCTTACTGCTTGGTTTTTCATCTTCCATATTTTCCTCCTGGATGCATAAGTACCTCTTCTTTTCCAGCCACTCCTTCAGCACTGTGTTCCATATCAGTAATTTTTGTTGCTGTACACACTCTTCACTCCCTATAACTTTTACATTCTTCATCAGCCTCCTGTCAGCCCCCTTCACCACAAAAGATCCACTCTTGATATTTATACTCAATCTTTTGACTCATAACATCCACCAGTCAACTGTACAAAATGGAGAAACCATGCACTAGTCTTTTATATTCTTAAAGCCTGACAGTGTGTAGCACTGTTCCCTGCTGTTGAAACTCTCTTGCTATGGCCTATCATCTTTTGTTCCACTGATTTCATCATATCTCTGTAACAGAAAAATAAAAGTACAGTAGTTGATGTATAGTACAGTAAAAGTCCATTAATCCGAATGGCAGTGGACCGAGAATCATTCGGATCATCAGATTCTTCAGATTTTTGGGTGGGACCCCTAAGACAATTTCATGTTTAAACTGAAATTTTACTAAATGGATCACTTTTCATTCATTCATAATACAATATGGCACATATTAACATTACTTTATGTATTACACAAATTTTTTACTTAATAATGTATTACTGAAGACACAAACTGTAAATGGTAAATGAAGAGATGTTAAGAGTTGTTTAACCCACCTGTAATGGTGTTAAAAAAAGCAGTTGTAGGCAGGTAAATCCAATTAGAGAGAGTAAGTCCAGGGTTAATAATGATTATATGCATGTTCGCCGTCACAACAATAACAAGACAATTCGCCGTCATTAATGAAGACAGCTATGGGTGACGCTAGAATACAATTTAAAAGTGATTACAGCAAGGAAGAAACAATTAAAGGTCTATCTATCTATCTATTGCCAGACGCCTCAATCCCGTTTGGGGTGGCCACAAACAAATCGCCTCCAAGTCGCCCTGTCCCCTGCCATTTCACTGCCTTGCTCCCAACTCACACCCCCCTCTCTCATATACCTCTCCACCCCATCCCTCCATCTCATCCTTAGCCTCCCCCTCCCTCTTCCCCCCTCCACCTCACTCACATACACTCTCTTCGTCAGTCTTTCACCCCCCATCCTCTCCACATGGCCAAACCACCTCAGTGTGTTCCTCATAACGCTTCCTATCACATCCACATCCACACCACAACGCTCCTTTATATCCTCATTCGTCAGCCTGTTTCTCCGTGTGACTCCACAGGCTCCTCTTAAATAACTCATTTCCACTGCTCTCACTCTTGACTTGTGCACCTAATAAATAATATCGAAAGCCTACGCTATTGAACATAGATAAAATGCCCGCCGTGCCCGCCGCCGGACCTCCCACCTCACCACCCCCCACCCCACCACCGGGCCGCCACCGCACCACGACCCTAGGAGGATACAACGGTGGGATTAGTGATCTCAGTCAAGAGGGTCATCAGGACATTACGGTCCTAGGTCCTTATTCCCCGCAATTGCCCCAACCCCAGGTGATCAGGGGAAGTAAACTAAATGCGGGCGGAGCAGTGATCGACAGAATAGGGGTGGGACTGAACCAGATTCAGTCCCAGGTAGCACCGTATTAACGGCTTTGTTACACCCTCTAGGGCAGGAGGCCCAAGGCTACGGCCTGTTATGCTGAGTGTTTTTAGGCCGACTCCTCGTACTAAAAAACACTAGCTACTGAGCGGGGCAGGGATGTTCTGCCCAGAGACCCAATATAGCGTACCGTAGCATGAAAATTATCGTATCTTACCCTAAAATTATCGTACAGATAAATTTTCAATTAAAACAAGTTACCAGACGAGATGGTGTGTACAAAAAGTATGATGAAATGGTAAATGTAGACGGGACATCATGAGCTTGACTGAGTCAATCCAGGAGAATCACAATTAGGTGAATACAAACTAGTAATAATACGGTACATTACTTTTGCCTTCCTTACACTCATCTTTCCCGGTAAGAAATTAAGAATATCCTACAAAGCTTTATGTATACCAGCATATCAATTGTACTTACGACTTTACTGAAGTCCTATGCAAAGTTGCAGAGTGGGTAGTGGGTACAGCAGCACTACAGCTTGGCCAGGGCACTGAACGAGACCACTATACCAAGCATCAAGTAAAGTTTGAACTTCTAAGTCCTTGACATTTATGGGGTCGGCCGGGCTTGGCCCTGACCTCCCATGGGACTGGGAGGGGAAAGGAATTTCATGAGTGACTCAGGGGAAGCGTGGGTTACTGGGGTGTGGGCACAATGAACCGTTTGGCGGGAATAGTGAATGTTGTTAACCATATATTAAAAAAAATCTAGGGAAGCCGAAATAGACAAAAATTATCGTATATTTTGAATGTGATATCGTACATCGTACAAGCATCCCAAATTATAGTACAAATACGATAATTATCGTACGTAGAACATCCGTGGAGCGGGGTCCTCTTTCCGGACCGGAAGTAATGCACTAACAAAGGAACAGGACATAAAAACTAGGCAGTCCACCTTTAACACATCTACAGTATTACCTTAATTCTAACACCTTGACAATATTACATAGAATGATATTATGGGCAGAGGATATAGATATACAAAGTTACGTTAGTACAGCACGGGATGTTCACACACACTATAATTATACTTTACAATAGGTTAAGAGTCCATAAGTGAATGAGACTAACTTGCATTAAAGTCCAAAAGGTCTTAGTGTGCTGGGTCAATCGAGATGTCTGGGCTTGATGAGCCGGGGAAGGATTATTACTATAAAAGAACAAGGGGAGTAGAGCACCATAGTTCACTGTTTGGGCTCGGCGCGGCAACTCTCGCCCGCGCGTACACTGACAAGGGGGGGGGGACTACTCTAGACTGGACTTGGGAATAGCACTAGTTGTACGAGTCCAGAACTTATAGTCTTTTCCAGGGGAAGGTATTTTTCGGACACTTTTTGGTGTAATCCCGCTGGTTCACTCTGTCACTGGATCACTATCTCTGTCTCACTACAGGAAAGGAAAAGTCACTATTCTTGCCCGAGTTTCTGGGGCGATATCACTTTGTCACTATACGGTGTAGGTCCTCACTCTGGTCACGGTGCAGGGAGACCCTCTTGCCTGGGGTCTCGACCTGTTGTAGGCCCTCCTCTGGTCACGGTGCAGGGAGACCCTCTTGCCTGGGGTCTTGACCTGTTGTAGGCCCTCCTCTGGTCACGGTGCAGGGAGACCCTCTTGCCTGGGGTCTCGACCTGTTATAGGCCCTCCTCTGGTCACGGTGAAGGGAGGCCTGTCTATGTTGGCCCTAGGGACTGGGGCCAAACAGGTGTAGCAGACGGGCCTGACGTCGTAGGGTCTGCGGCAGGGGGAGGTCGGCGTCGACGGGTTGCTGGGCTCGCCTGGGGGTCCGAGGGCTGCGGAGGTCTGCTGGGGGACGCGCCATCAGGTGTGGGCTGTGGCCTCGTCTCCTGCTGGTACCTGGGGAAGACAAGAAATTCCCGGGGGTGGGAGGTAGGTCCCGACTGGGACCGGGCCTCTGTTCAGGTGACACTTTCGGGGCAACTCTCCCGGGTGGTGTCCAGCTACTCCTGCAGGAGTTAGCTGACTTTAGAGGACACACGGAGGCCGTGGTCTCTCTTGCACTTATGGAGGGTAGCACAGAGGTGACTCTCTCTCTTGTCTTCACAACTGCCGTGGCACCAGGTTGATCGGTCCTGGGACCCACTTGTGGCTTTGTGTGAGGGTCTCTTACCCTTGGAGTGGCTAGGGGTGTGAGCCCCGTACAATCCACTATTGGGCCTCCTGCCCTATTTGTTATAGAGGGTTCTCCTCCCTCGTCAAAGGACCTCCTGTCCTGGCTGTGGCAGAGGGTATTACGCCCTCGTGGCTCACGGTGGCAGAGGATACAAGCCCCTCGTGGCTCACCAGGGTTGTTGCAGCAGAGGATGGTACTACCCCGTGGCTCGCGGTGGCAGTAGGTGTAAACACCTCGTGGCTCACCTAGGGACCTCCTGAGCTGTGGTCGTCACCACAAAACTACGAGGGACTGATGTATCAGTCCCACCCCACTGCTGTCGATGGTTAACCCGCCGTGTAACTTGTTGCGGGTCTAGGCTCACCTGGTGTTGAGGTAGTTGCGGGAAGAAGGGGCCCATGTCAGTGGTGGTTGGATGACCCTCTTGTCCCGGGTCACTAACCTGACCGTTATCTCCTCGGGTGGTGGTGGCCCGGTGGTGGTGTGAGGGGTGGCGGGGCGGAAGGTCCGGTCGCTGGCATTTTACGGCCTAATAAAGAGTGTGAAGGGGAAAGCGACCCCAGGCTCCGGCCTTAACACACCAGAGAGAGAGAGTTTCCCCAGTGCATCACTCTCTTGCTGTTCTCCCCTTCAGGAGCAACATCCTGTCAACGGTCCTAAGCCGCGGCGTGAGGGCAACCCCGTTCGTCCGGCAGATGTTCCTGCTAGGACTGATCAGCTCCCGGCTACGGCCAGAGTACGGATCAGGGTAAAGAGCCCCAGCTACCGTACGTGTAGCACTTCCCTATTACGGAAGCAACACCCCGTTGACGGTCCTAAGCCGCGGCGTGAGGGCGACCCAGTTCGTCTGGCAGTTGTTCTCCGTACGGGTAGACACTCGGCTCCGGCCGGGGCACGTACCAGGGTAGAGAATCCCCTGAAGGTAGACTCAATCCGTATTGGAGAGAGTGTGGCCTCTGTGCCCCTCACTCCGGCTTGTCTCCTACTACGGGAACAATACCACGCCGGCGGTCCTCAGCTGCAGCAAAAGGGCGACCCTGTCCGCCCTACAGGTGTCCCCCGTACGCCAGGCAAGTTCACGGCTACAGCCAGAGTGTGTGACAGGGGAAGGCGACCCCAGGCTCCGGCCTCCAGACGCACTCGAGAGGACACGGGTAACGTGAGTCCTCCTCCAGCCTCATTCCCTTCGGGGAGCCCTTCGTCACCACCCGGGAATATAGCCCCGGAGGAGACGCTAGAGTGGTGGCAAGGCCCGATATCGGGCTTACCACCTACACCCGGGAGTTCCCCGTAGGAGACGCTGCCGCAGCCCAGTCCTGACGGCGCCTCTCACCCCCCTGGTGCCCGCAGTCCCAGGACGCCCAGGCCAGACTCTCCAACTCCCGACGAAGGCGATTCGGGCTCCCTCACTCCCCGGAGTCGGAAGAGGCAGGCCCGATTACTTCGGCTATTTGGCCCCAGTCCCGAGGGCCACCTATCAGGTCGAGGCCCCCAGACCAAAGGGCCTCCCTGCACCCCACCGGCGCGGCCCTAGTACGAGGGCCGCCTCCCAAGTCGAGGCCCCCAGACGGGAGAGCCTCCCTGCACCCCACCTACGAGTGCGACCTAGAGTGACTATTACCCAGGAAACAGGGAAAACAGTGACAGTGACTCCGTAAGAAACCGTAGTCAATAGTGGCCCATCAGAACTCGGTGTTAACAGGGCAGAAAGTGAACTTTGTGAATTATCCTAGTCCCTCCCCATGTAATAGAGTCAGAGAGTTTTCTGTGAACATCTGAGGTAAGGGCGCGGGCTAGTCAAAAGTTAAGTGTACGTGCCTCCGTGACAAGGTGACAGAGTCGAGTGTCGCTGTCCGCACCCTACCTCTTTTATAGTAATATTCCCAGACCAGACTCCCAACCTTGTTTATTCCTAAGGTGAACAATCCTATTTATATCCTGTCTCCAAGTGACCTGTAAACCATATTACAGATAACTCACAATCTCCCTGTGTGAACATTGTAGTGTATATGATTGCTCTGTGGAGCAAAGTGTTAACTCTGTATCTCTGTGTCCCTGTATCTTAAATATCATTCTGTGTATTGTACGAGTAGGATTAAGGTAATAGATGTGTTAAGGTATACTGCCTGGTTTTTATGACCTGTTCCTTTGTTAGCGCTTTACTTCCGGTCTAGAAAGAGGACCCCGCTTCAGTAGCTAGTGTTTTTACGACGAGAAGTCGCCTTAAAAACACAGCATTACTGTAATGCTGAGTAGAATTTGGCTCGACTTCTCGTCCCAAATCAACTCAACACTGAGCGGGGTCCTCTTTCGAGACCGGAGCTAGTGCAATGAAGAGAGGCAGGACATAAAAACTTTCGGCAACACCATACACGTGTATTATTTCAGTTAGACACAAGACATTTCAGTAGACATTACATCACAATATAGAGCAATACAAAACCTTATCTAAAATATTGTGTATCTCGCAGGATACTAGCTTCCTAGATATTAATGACAATACAGCAAATCTTAGTACTAAGAGTACAGTAAATACCCGTGCGCGCGGAGCGCGTGAGGGGAGAGGGGGGGGGGTTGTGATCTACCAGGAAGGGAGGAGAGGTAGGGAGACACGGAGAGTGACTTAGAACGGCGAGGGGGAAGTTATGGTAATATTTAATGAGGCCCGATATTAACAAGGGAGTTTAGGTGTTTTCTGTTGGCAAGAATTCTTTGACAATTAACTCTGGTTCTTATTTGGACTTTAAGAGCGGGGGTGAGGAGTGGAGAGTTTTTAGGGATAGCGTACGGAACAGGGGAATATAGTTATTACTCGCTGTCCTCGTTGTTTTGGTGACACTAGATTTCTGTTGGCACAACTTATATATTACACATCTCCCCGGTAGGTTATATAGACTTGCACTTCCCAACGCGTAACAAAGTCGGAACCCTCGTAAATTCTATTCCACTATATTACTCAGAGCTTAGCCAATAGCACTCCAATAATGTGTTATTCTTTCTTTGGGCTCTAGAGAGAAGTCCTTAGTAAACTCGGGATGGCACTCGCACGTATCTTCACTTGAGGTCTCTCCCCATATTCTCGCCCGTTAATGTAGCATTATGTCCTGGGTTACCCCAATGGAAATTACATGAAATCACTGCACTAGTCTTATTCTAAGAGAAAAGGAGTCACACTTAACCTACTTCACAATTACAGGATCACTCGTATCTCTCGTGGAGAGAAACACGGTTACCTCAGTGATGATCCGGTCGGACTGAGGGCGTCGTCAGGGTAGGGCGAGCCGGGAGGGCACGAGGCGACTCACTAGGGCGTCCTCTCACGTCCGGGGGTTTCCGGACTGGGGCCGAAGAGGGCTAGGAACCTCTGGGTCAGGTCCCGGCGTCGCGGGGGCGTGGTGAGGTCTCGCCCGGGTGTCCTGGGGCGGGCCGGAAGAGGCGACGGACTGCGGTCTCCTATGGGCAGGGACGCCGGCAGGGAAGGACTGCGGCAGCGGCTGTCACGGAGGCCCGACAGGTGGGTCTTCTCAAGGGCCTCGCGCAGAGAACAGAGGCCGGGGGAGACAGGGAGGTCTTTCCTCCTCACTATACCCTGGGAGCGACCATCGATCGTCTCCACCGGGGTGCTGAGGGAGCGACCGTGGATCGTCTCTACCTGAGCTTTCAGGGAGCGACCATAGATCGTCTCTTCCTGATTTTTATGTGAGCGACCATAGATCGTCTCTATCTTTTTTTTTATGGGAGCGACCATTGATCGTCTCTACCGGTGTGCTGAGGGAGCGACCGTTGATCGTCTCTATCTTTTTTTTTTATGGGAGCGACCATTGATCGTCTCTACCTGGTTTTGAAGGGAGCGACCGTTGATCGTCTCTACTCTCCACCCCTAGCTAACTCGGTGATTCCGCCACACGAAGGTAGTGTCTTTCGCCTACGGTGGCGGCGGGGTGGTGGTTGAGTGTCACAAGGGCGCACGACCCGGGCTGACGTACGCCGCTGTTGCCCGGAGTGGTGGTGGCTGGCGGCGGCTACCCCGGTGGGTCCGAGTGGGGGTGTCGGCATTCTTGAGGGCAGACTCCACTGCTCCTGGTCTGCCTCGATGTCGGGGATACTGCGGTATTCTCCGGAATATTCCGGAGAATCGTATCGGTCAAAGCCACGCATTTCAATTACAATAGACTTTGATGGATTCCCCTGAAATATAGTTATTAAAGTATTTATTAATTAATAATAAGGATATTTACAGAATCACGGGGAGTCATCCAGGGTGCAAATTGTCCTGACGGGGAATCGTCCATGTTTTGACGGTGAATTGTCTGACGGCTAATTGACGACGATGAATTGTTTGGAACCCTCAGGACTACCGTACCTGATTCTTCTAGAGTTCCTTCAGGTGCCTTCTTTGGAGTGTGGGTTGCTGGTCTTGGGTCATCATCAGTGGATTTACCTGCCTGGTTGCTTATGCACTTCAGCCAGTCATGGGTATCAGCCTGCCTGACAGCATGCGCACGTTTCTTGTAGAACTTGTTTCGTAAGATATGGAAATTGATCACTTCAGCCCCATTGTGATGATTATTTTGTTCACCGAAATGCACCAGTTTATCAAAGTATACAGAAGCTTCCGTCCATGAAACTTCCAAGACCACACCGCTTGGCACTTCGGCACATTTGGCGCCCAGTTTGAATTTTTTAATTTTGATTTTTTTTTTTTACTTTTGGAGTTCTTGTCAACCTTCTTCAAAAATTTGGATTATTGGTATTTTTGGATTATCCGTGTTCGGATTAATGGCCCTTTACTGTATATTCCAATTTCCACTTGGTTATTGCTGGTATGCCACAATGATCAGTCCTGGCTCTAACCCCCATTCCTAATTCATATTAATGATTTCTTGTCTATCACCCATAATCCCATTCACTCATTTGCAGATGGCTCAATGCTTCAGTTCCTTGACACTTTGACACCCATTCACAAAGTTTGATATTTCTGACTCCACTCTCAGTACAGAGATCTCCACAAATCAAGACTTACCTAAGATCAGTGAATGGGGACAAAATAACACTGCGTCATTTAATGCTAGGAAAACCAGATGTATCCAGTCACTTGTTGTAGTGCTGCCTACTTCTTCGTTCACCATTATCATTGTTTTTCTCTGACTACCCAACTCTCTTCCTATTTTTCCCACCTTTCCTGTCACTTTTATTACTCTTCTTTACTTCTCAGGTGGCTTTACAATGAGTGACAAACCTAATGATTTCCTGTAGCTAAGCCAGGAAACAATTTACAATCCTGGGTGGTAACCATAGCTATAACCAACCCAGACGTGTTCCCTACACGTCAATGGTTGGGTTGGCAGAGAGTTAGTGTCCCTCCCCATAAAACAACTACCAGCAGCTAACTCAAAGACAAACAGCCACTGAATATGACTGCTGCTACAAGAGAACTGAACGGAATGTTGTGTCCACAGTACCATACAAAAGACTTAAGTGTATGATGAGCCATCATTTGTTTTTCTTTTTGGAAAGAAAGTCTCTAAGCTCAGGAGAAATTCAGAGACTTTCTTTGGTACACACTGAGGTGGACATCAGATTCACAGCCAGAACTGACAGGGCCACGTTGAACTGTTCTGTTCCATTATCTTGAAAACCATGCATCTCCCCAATGCCTGATGCAGACCAGGCTTGGGTAGTCACTGTGGCTGGAAGAGTGTGGTTGAAGTAGTGGAAGCTGCTGTGGTTCTCTGTGTATGGTTCTGCTGTCTAAACACATCTCCAGAAGCTTGATATCATACAGAACTAATTTTTGCCTGGTATTATTAGCTATCAATTCAATATTACTTTATATCTATCTATACAAAGTGACCCCTCCATTACATGACTAATGTATCACTGAATTTTTCCACGAAAATTGAATTGTGTAAATGGTACCCCAGAAACCCATGTCATAAGGGTAAATGGTATGGTGAAATCCAAGAATTTTCCTAAAGTCTCCCTTTTGACCTCCTGAAAAATTTTGCCCCCTCCCTCAAATCATACCTAATATTTATTGTAGTAAATATGCAACCTCAAGGAACATCACTGGGAATACAAAAGGGTTAATTAGGGTGTACAAAGTGATAAATAAGTGGTGATCACTTACCACGACGGGATGGAGCGATCCTTGGGTGTCAGGGAGGGGTGCATCTGAAGATTGGGGACTACAGGAGAGGGAATAAGCAACACTACACAATCACATGCTGCCATCAGAACAGACTCCAGACCCTCAAACAAACAACAAGCAAACACTCTCATCAATCACCTTTCACATGTCAGCCGTCTAAACCCCCATCACAACGACTGACGTGTCATCCAACGCAAAAGACAGTTCCCCGCAGACCCAGACTTCGCACCCTTCACTTACAACCAAACGAAGCACATCATTAGCAACCTTAAGCACTCATCTGCCTGTGGCCCAGACAACATAAGCAACAAAAACCTTAAACATCATGGACCACAAGGCATACAAGCACCCACCAACATATCAAACTACAGCTACTCACATTAATACCCAACATTTGGAAGCATGGTAATATCATTGCTATCCCCAAACCCAACAAAGACCCCACGTTGCCTTCCTCACACTGCCCCATCACACTCCACTGCACCCCCTCCAAAGTCACTGAATGACAAGTATTACAATTAGTAACACCTCACATCCCCCTAGCCCCATCACAACATGGTTTTAGGCCGCTACACTCCACAAACACTCTTCTTACAGATCTTCACAGAGAATTTTTGTTGGCATCAATTCAGCTAGGCCACCACACAGAACACACCTAGTCAACTAGACATTTGCAAAGCTGTTGAGGTCATCCTCATCCGTAACATCACAAACAAAACATTCAACACAAACATGCGCAATAACACAAAAAGATGGCTGAAAAATGACTCAGCATGCAATATGCACACGTGACATTTGCTGGTCTGTCATCGAACATCAGAAACTTCACAAATGGCGTCCCTCAAGGATCAGTTTTGTTCCCCACACTCTTAAACCTATACATGCATGACATACCCACACCCTACACACCACAGATACACATAGCAGACAACATAACACTTACATGTACACACCAAAAAGCAAACACGGCTGCACACATCCTCCAACCTTACCTCTCAACACACTACATGAATGGTTCATCACAAACAGACTCAGTATAGCCCCAGCCAAATCTACAGTGACCCTACTCACAAACTGGACAGCAGAACATAGTCACATTCCACACCACACCATAAACAACACCTCCCTACCACACATGTTCACACCTAGAATCCTTGGTGTAACATACAATACATCAATGTCATTTAAACAACAAATTACAAACACTAAAAATAAAGTAACACCAAGACTCAACGCCCTAAGGCTGCTTGCCCATACAACATTCAGACACAACAAAGCAACCACCACTACAGTATACAAATAATGTATACAAGCACGTTCAGTGATGAATTATGCAAGCCCTGCTTGAGCTTCTAACCTCACTAAAACACACTACAACACCCTACAGATCATACAGAACAAGGCCCTAAAAATAATCACAGGCTGCACGGCTACTACACCTACACACCACCTACACCAAGAAACCAAACCCCTCAAAGTCAAAGATCATCTAGAAATGAGAAGCAGGCAAATTCTTGCCACAGCCTCCACAAACCCACACCATCCACTACACTACATGACAGCACATCCACACACACCGAAGAACATCAAGACAACACCCAGCACATGCTATCATACACAAATACCGTCACCTCGCCCCCCTCAAACCAGCTTCCAGAAGCATATCCATTCACAATTGCTGGCCGCTCCATTCGGTCACTCAAAGACATCACACAGCTGCATGCACAGCCTCCTGATATCCACCCTTTTGAATCCTACCTCCCTTGTGAGGACAGAGCCCATCTGGCCAGCCTGAGATGTGGGCATCATCCTTTCCTCTTGAGTTATCAGAAGAGGCTGGATGATTCAGTCGCTGATGCCTGTCCAGGATGCAACACATCACCCTATACTATGAAGCACATAATGGAAGACTGCACTGCACACAATTGCCTGCGTCAACAACACAACATACACTCCTTGAGATCTCTGTGGGAAAGCCCGGTCTCAGACATGGCCTTCCTTCGGGCTTCGGGCTGTTTGGCCAGACTTCCTCACACACCGCTTCCCGTCCGATCAGCGAAGTTAAGCAACGTTGGGTCTGGTGAGTACTTGGATGGGTGACCGCCTGGGAACACCAGATGCTGTTGGCATAACGTTCTCCCTACGTGTCAAGTGGGGTTGGTGGAGGATTAGTGCCCCTCCCTGTAAAACAATTAACTCTAAGCCCTTGGCCACCCCGTTTGGGATACATGGCATCTGGCAATGAATGAATGAATATATATATACTGTATATATATATATATATATATATATATATATATATATATATATAATAGGAAAAGTGTATGGTAGGATACTTATTGACAGAGTTAGAGAGAGAAGAGGAATTAGTTGGAGAAGAACAGGGAGGCTTTAGGAAGGGAGGAGGTTGTGTAGATCAGATATTCATTCTTAGATCTTTAGTGGAAAAATTTCTAGAGAAGGGAAAGAAGTTGTATGCAGCTTTCATGGATTTGGAGAAAGCATATGACAGGGTGGATAGACAAGGATTGTGAAAAATATTAAGAATATATGGAGTAGATGGGACGTTGTTGGATGCTGTGAAGAGTATGTATGATGGAGCTAAGGCTGCAGTGCATGTGGATGGTGAACTAATTGAATTTTTCTCTTTGATGGTTGGGTTGAAACAGGGATGTGTCATGTCTCCATGGTTGTTCAATCTGTATATGGATGGGGTAATAAAAGAGGTACAAGGTAGGGCAGTGGATGTTGGAGTGGTCCTGGTGAGAGAGGATAGTGTTTGGAAACTCCCTGTACTATTGTTTGCAAATGATACTGTGTTGTTGAGTGAAGACGAAGTGGGGCTCCAAGAATTAGTGGATGAGTTTGGGAGAGTGTGTAAGAAACGGAATCTAAAGGTGAATGTAGGGAAGAGTAAAGTGATGGTCTTTGAGAGAGGTGAAGTCAGTGAATGTACAGCGAGGTTGGATGGTGAGGAATTGGAAAATGTGAGTACGTTTAAGTACTTGGGTAGTGTGATGAGTAAGGATGGAGGTTTGGAGGGTGAGGTGTTTGAAAGGGTACAGCAGGGAAGAAAGGTTGCTGGTTCTTTGAAAGCAGTGATAAGAAAGAGGGAAGTGAGCATGGAAGTGAAAAAGTTACTACATGACAGTATTATGATACCAATGCTAACGTATGGAAGTGAAGCTTGGACGTTGTTGGAAGGACACAAGTCAAGAGTGACAGCAGTGGAAATGAGTTATTTAAGAGGAGCCTGTGGAGTCAAATGGAGAGAGAGGCTAATGAATGAGGATATAAAGGAGCATTGTGGTGTGGATGTGGATGTGATAGGAAGCGTTATGAGGAACACACTGAGGTGGTTTGGCCATGTGGAGAGGATGGAGGGTGAGAGACTGACGAAGAGAGCGTATGTGAGTGAAGTGGAGGGGGGAAGAGGGAGGGGGAGGCCGAGGATGAGATGGAGGGATAGGGTGGAGAGGTATATGAGAGAGGGGGGTGTGAGTTGGGAGCAGGGCATTGAAATGGCGGGGGACAGGGCGACGTGGAGGCGATTTGTTTATGGCCACCCCAAATGGGATTGAGGCGTCTGGCAATAGATATATATACAGTGCTGGTCAGAAGTATGGAGCGCCCTGCATCCCTCCTGAGAAACAAACCTTTCAACATTGAAAAAACATATAAATAATGCATTTTATTTACCTTTAGTGCTTCGTAGGGTAGCCTTTACGTTTCTTCACGGACCTGAGACGTCTTGGAAGTGAAAGGGCGAGGCTCCTGAGGTGCTGGAGGGGTATTTTGTCCCAGGAGTCACGAATGGCGGCTTCCAGCTTAGGCAGAGAGCTCACGTCCTTCCCTTGGAGACTCTTCTTTACAAGGTACCAGAGGTTTTCAATCGGGTTGAGGTCTGGGCTATTTCCTGGCCAGTCTGTCATGAATGATACCTCGCAGTCACGAAGCCAATTGGTGACCGATTTGGCCTTGTGAGCAGGTGCACCGTCCTGCTGAAACACTCATGCACCTGTTAGCTCGAAGGAGTCTGGTAAATGATCACACAGAAGCTCCAGGTAAACATCCTGATTCACTCTGAGGTTCTTGGGAAGTACAACAAGCTTCCCCAAACCCTTCCCTGAGAAACAACCCCATACCATGAGTGAATCAGGATGTTTAACTGTGCTTTCTACATACCGTGGGTCAAGTGGGTCACTACCTTTGCGTCGATACACACGTGCTCCTCTGTTACAGGTAACACTAAACGTTGCCTCATCAGACCACAACACTGACAACCATTGCTCCTCACCCCAGTTTAGATATTTATTAGCAAAGGCAAGCCTACGAATTCTCTGGCTCTTGGTGAGAAGAGGCTTTTTCACAGGCCTGTGACTTGTGTAACCAAGCTCATGCACCCTACGAGACACTGTTCTCACTGACACCTCACCAAACACTTCCGGGTTGCTCTCCTTAATTTTCCTTGCACTCACACGAGGATTAAACTCCACTGCACGTTTTAAAACATTAACAGACCTTGGGGAAGTTTTCCTAGGCCTACCAGACCTCGGTTTCTTTGTGGGAACTTCACCACTGTTTTCCTCCCGAAACCGTGCACAGCAACGACGTACTGTCGATCGTGCCACACCAACCAATTCACTAATTTCCTTTGTCTGGTGGCCTGCCTCCTTTAGAGCAATGATCTGGGATATGATTTCACTCGATAGTTCACGGGTAGGTGCCATAACAAAGTTTTGAAGGCCAAAACACTGCGGGACACTCGGTAAAAAATGGCGGAATTTGAGAGGGACACTCGGCGGAGTTCCTCTCTCTCAGGCAGCCCGTGGGCGACTGAGGTGGGAACCAACCAGCGCGTCGGAAGGCCTCAGGCTACCATGACGTCATGCTCGGAGCTCAAACTTGTGGCTCAATTCTTACCCCCCAAAATGGGTGATTCGTTTTGAGCCATAAGTATTGCGTGCCCGGCGGACAACGCTGAATACTTCTGATGAGCACTGTATATATATATATATATATATATATATATATATATATATACAGTACATATATATATATATATATATATATATACATACATACATATATTTATATATATATATATATATATATATATATATATATATATATATATATATATATATATACAGTAACCCCTCCAATATCCGGATCAATAGAGCCATAGGCAGGTCCGGATAGTGGTCCTGTCCGGATATTGGGCCCCAGCTTATGGACTAGTACTTACGGACCCTAACTCTGAAAAACACCTATACATCTCCCTCTGGACATGCATAGCACCTATTTAAGACCCAAATCACACCAATAAGGGACATAAAAGACTGAAATAAATGCAAAAGAACCATAAAATGAGGTTTTAGAGGTGAGTTTATACAATATTAAACATTCTGGGTACTTACAAGTCCCTTGGTCTTGCACTGGTTTGAACCGCCAGTTTGCAGTCCACAGTTAATCCTCTGCACTCTAAATTCTAATTTCTTAACACTGCACAACACTGTAAATTCCTGTGTGTTCTAGTGGCAAGGTATTGCAGTTTATTCACTGTTTATTCACAAAAAACAAGCACCTGTGGCTTGCACTGTTATGAGTATCTGCTCTCCATCGGAGTTAAGCTGTGACTGTTGATGTTGGTGGGGTAACAGAGTTGCCAGATCGCAACAGCCACATTACCAATCTCCTCAACTTTCATTGTCAAATATAACTTTTCATTACCAAATTCGTAAAGCTAGCATATATTCTTCACTAATTATATATACAAGTGGAAATACATGTAATCACTCTCCTTATAACTAACACCATGTTGATTATTTTCACACTATGTAGGGTAGCAGATTAATCAGAGAGAGCAAACAATCCACCATCTCCATCCTGTGTATCCTCATACATGTGAAAAATCCATTTGGTAATGCATTATTCTAATGCATTACCAAACGAATTTTTCATTACCAAATTGGCCCACACTTGGTAATGAAAAATACCAAATGGCAACCTGACAGGGGAGGGGGGAGGGGGATGGAAGGAAGGGGTGAAGGGACCATGGTGTAACAGCTGTTTGGCGCCAGGCGGGAATTTCAAATTATGGGAGGGAAAAAAAGTCAGATTTTTTTCGAATTTTTTGCAGTTTTTGGCCCATTTTGGGAATATTGGATCCCAGGAGGATTATGTCCGGTTAGTGGGGATGTTCGGATATTGGGCGTTCGGATATTAGAGGGATTACTGTATATATATATATATATCATCACCATCATCAGCCATCTGAGTGTCCACTGTGGGACTGGCCTATTCCGGCCGAAGTGGGGATGATACAGCCTTTGTATCTCTATCAAGTGGCTTAGGCTGTCTGGTAGAAATTGTATGTCGGGTGAGAAGTGCTTGTAAGTGTGACTGTAGTGCTGGAGTGGCTTTGGATGTGTGTGCTGTCTGTGAACCAAGTGTAATCAGCCCATGCAAACCGATTGGGTGCAAGCATACTTTACAGTATGTGACATTGGTTCAAACACAGCACCCCTTATGCCCGCCAAAGCAGTATGTGGCCGGGAGAACACTCCCAAGTATATTACCCTGGCAGGGCGTGAACCCTCATTCTCCCATGTACGAAAACACACACTCTACCACTGCTGCACAGAGGATCTATATATATATATATATATATACAGTACCCTCGCATCCAACATGGTAATATTGTCATGCATGGGTCACATGTTGGACTAAAAACGTGTTGGACAAACAACAGAGCTTATGGGGAAAAATGAATTATGTCAGCAACCCTAGGAAAAGTCACCCTAAATACCTACCATATACCTATACATATATTGGTACTACTGTAGTTATAATAAATGGTACTGTACTATGAATGATAACTAACCTTTTAGGATAGTGCTGGTGGGCTTGCTGGGAATGGAAGGTGGTATCCGAGGCTGTAGGTAGTCCTACTGGGTCCCCGAAGGATGGCTGCTGGCATCACTAGTGGGTAATGGCTGCTGCTCCCCCTCCACCTCCCCCATAAATCCTTCAAAATCACACTCTGAATCACTATCCTCATCCACATCCATGGAAGGTCCTGCTTCTGCCTGTCCTAGCACTCTGTAAGCCTTCACTGCTGCCAGGATCTTGTCTTAGTTTTTTAATATGGCCCTCATGCTGGCTTCATTCACATCGTACACCTTGGCAATGTCCACTTTCTTCTTCCTCTCGATGATTTCTAGCTTGGTGGCCTAAGGGAGGTGCCGCCACTTCTTGGGGTTCTCAGAAGGCTCCCTAGGCATTGTGAGCGGGGTAAAATGCAGTAGCAAGGGCAGAAAATGCAGTGAGAAAAGAGCACCTTGCAATGCGAATTATGTGACAGAGTGGAGCTGTGGCGAGGGAAATTTAAACAAAACATCACGTGAGAGCAGAAGCGTTTTTAATTGGGCGACACCACGATCACATCATGATAGCTGGCGGGGGAGGCTACTTGATCGGAAGTTTTGATTGGCTGTCAGCATCATGGGAATGTCCAGTATGGCTGTGTTGGACCAGGGGTGATCGTGCTAGAGGCGAACTCTGCGGATTTCGCCCACTTGTCGGAGCTCCGTCTATGTTATGCTAATGCACCCGTGTTCTATCTATCTATCTATTGCCAGACGCCTCAATCCCGTTTGGGGTGGCCACAAACAAATCGCCTCCAAGTCGCCCTGTCCCCCGCCATTTCACTGCCCTGCTCCCAACTCACACCCCCCTCTCTCATATACCTCCCCACCCCATCCCTCCATCTCATCCTCGGTCTCCCCCTCCCTCTTCCACCCTCCACCTTACTCATATACACTCTCTTCGTCAGTCTTTCACCCTCCATCCTCTCCACATGGCCAAACCACCTCAGTGTGTTCCTCACAACGCTTCCTATCACATCCACATCCACACCACAACGCTCCTTTATATCCTCATTCGTCAGCCTGTCTCTCCACGTGACTCCACAGGCTCCTCTTAAATAACTCATTTCCACTGCTCTCACTCTTGACTTGTGTCCTTCCAACAATGTCCAAGCTTCACTTCCGTATGTTAGAGTTGGTATCACAATACTGTCATGTAGTAACTTTTTTACTTCCATGCTCACTTCCCTGTTTCTTATCACTGCTTTCAAGGAACCAGCAACCTTTCTTCCCTGCTGTACCCTTTCAAGCACTTCACCCTCCAAACCTCCATCCTTACTCATCACACTACCCAAATACTTAAACGTACTCACATTTTCCAATTCCTCACCATCCAACCTCGCTGTACATTCACTGACTTCACCTCTCTCAAAGACCATCACTTTACTCTTCCCTACATTCACCTTTAGGTTCCGTTTCTTACACACTCTCCCAAACTCATCCACCAAGCCTTGCAGCTCCCCTTCGTCTTCACTCAACAACACAGTATCATCTGCAAACAACAGTACAGGGAGTTTCCAAACACTATCCTCTCTCACCAGGGCCACTCCAACATCCACTACCCTACCTTGTACCTCTTTTATTACCCCATCCATGTACAGATTGAACAACCATGGAGACATGACACATCCCTGTTTCAAACCAACTTTCAAAGAGAAAAATTCACTTAGTTCACCATCCACACGCACTGCAGCCTTCGCACCATCGTACATACTCTTCACAGCATTCAACAACTTCCCATCTACTCCATATATTCTTAACACTTTCCACAATCCTTGTCTATCCACCCTGTCATATGCTTTCTCCTGGAGGAAGGGAAAGTTTGTTACAGTAATTAAATCGTATTAAATCATACTAATTTTTGGTCTCCGTGCTGGACACAAATCGTGCTGAACAAACGTGTGTTGGACGCAAGGGTACTGTATATATATATACAATATATATATATATATATATATATATATATATGACATCATGAAGTCCATGCTTAATAATAATAATCTAAAAAATTCTACGCTATTGCGACTATGCATCTACAACCTTAAATGTTCCGATATCCATTATCCACCAAATATAGCCTCAGACTGGTCAGATTTTAAAACATTTTCCCGCAGGTGCCTTAACAGCACTTAGCTGTAAAGGCCTCCTCCTCCCCCCTTTCCCTTCCTCCAGGCAAAAAGCTGTCACTGCTGAGGAACATGAATACCTAAAACACACTGCCCCATTTCAAATGCTACTTAAGACTGTTCCTCAAGTTATCAGCATTGCTTCACATCTCTGTATTCTCTAGAGCACCATCATTCATTTCTCCAAACACCTAACTAAATCATCTAACTAGTCACCAACCATTTGTGCAGTGCCATCTCTTGCAGTGTATTGCATCTATGCCTAACATTTCAAGATTACTTTCAGTTCATCCTTCATGCATGATACTTTTGAGATGATAAAACCCTGGATAAAGCACTGGTAGTACAGTAAAACAGTTTCATAATTCTATAAGTGCTAAAGCTTTGGGAAAAATAAAAGGGGGGGGGGAGGGAAGGGAGCTATACATTATGATGGTACACCACAGTAAATGTACACAGCCATCTGAATAGCACCCTGCCAAGTCCTGTGCCTGATATCAATAACCCCCTACTGTCTCCCTTCCCATTACTATGCCACTAAACATATCACAAACCTTTGGTTACGAGCTTCAGTGGCAAATGTACACCTGGAGATATTGTGCATGATGAGGATTTCATCCACTTGCATGAGGAATCAACATCTTAGTGATGCCCCGAAACATCATGTATGAAGCAGAATTGTTGCATCTGGGTGAAGAGTGTCTGATATGTTTGTGGTCCTGATATTAATGATCTAATTATTTCAAGCAGTTTCCTTATTTACTTATCCCTTGTAAAGTTCAAAGATCATTGTTATTCATGAAACCTGAACACAAAAAACTCATGGATGCTCTATACTTGCTGCACTGTAATGGCCAAAAACAGTAATATTCAAGCTTATATTTAACTATACATTTAACAACAAAGCTGACTCATGAAAGCTGCCACACTTCATAAATACCATATTAAGGCACTGGGAAAGAAAATATGATAAACATACATAGTTTTTTAATGCTTAATAATGAAATGTGTGAACATAAAGAATGCTTTACAGCCTAGTATAATGCACAGTATTCCGTAACAATATATTATTTTTTATACATGCATTTACTGATTACTGTGAATTCTCTATAGAATATTTGCCATAAGAGAGCAAAAGAAACACTGAACCCAGATATACCATTTGTAATGGTACAAAAATTCTTGTCCAAAAATAACAAAATAATGAATAATAAACTGAAAATATAAACTACGAATAATTAAAAAATCTTGTATATAGCACAGTAAAAGTTAAAGAATAGCATACGAAATAGAGAAAAGGTTTAATTGAACTATTTATGGATGCTCTTGCATTTTACAGAAAGTGTACAGACTATGGCACAACAGACAGGGACAGTTTAGTAAAAGTATGTACAGAATCTTTTCTTATGGAAAATTTTCAGGAAATTGGGTAGTCTATGGAAAATTTTTTGTAAAAATGATTTGTGAAATCCTGAATAGAATACACGGTAAACTGCTAAGGAAACTGTCTAAGGACAATAAGAAAAAGGTTCTACACAAGCACAATTACAGTGAACTTGTATAGGTGGATGAGACCACTTCAAATATAATCCTATAAAGAGCAGTACCCACATATCATGGACCCTGCAGACCAAAAGTGCAAATTTTGCCAATGAAGGGAGAAGAGTGCCATAAAATGTGAACTTTTTGAGAATATGAATGGAAGGAAATACCGTTTTACATACACCATGCCACCACAATAGCAAAACAGAGGGAAGTTTTGGTGTTCTCTCTCTCCCTCTCTTTTTACTTAAAGGAATATGGCAAGAAGGGTAAAATGTTTCATGTTCTTCTGCCATTTGTTCCTGTAGCTATTTAACCCTGATTTGTATGGTTGAGCAGACCCACTGAACACAGGTATGCAACTGCTGCTGTTGGGCTGTCCTACATGGTCAGTGCAGTGCATCCACTGTGCAGGGATTTGATGCTCCCTTGTGACAGACCACAGCTCAGCGGGGGTAGATTAAGTTCTTTCCTATGGTGAAGTGCCAGAAAATACGAGGAGGTTCAGTTCCCAGGTGGACGTCATAGCTGCTCCACCCAGGGTGCAAAGTGCCACCATATGGCCTATTTTGTTATGAAGAAGAATATTACAAAATGTGAAAATATTTAGTGTACTTTCTTTTGTTACTTAAATATTTTAAAACTTATGTGCTATGGACAAGCCCATGCCACTCAACCTAAAACCCTTCAATATGATTACTGGTGTTTTATTTATTTTTTATCTTGTTACTATCCAATGACTTTATTCAACCTCAGAGAAACTTTCTGAATGGGAGAGGTCTAATATAAATTTTACTTACTCTTCATTTTAAAATGTCTCCCAAAAGCTTTTATGTAATCATCTGGAAGTGGCAAAAATGAAATGAATAACACATCATCAGACTGAAGAGATATAAAGAGTGGTAGGTGGGGGCACTCATCATCCACTCACTCAATGTTCTGTTGCCTTATGGTCTCTACACTGAGTGACAAGCCAAATGGTTTCCTGTATCCAGCAAACCATTTACTATGCTGGGTGGCAGCCATATAACTGGGGTTTTTGACTGGGTTAAGTGTCCCCAAGTTTCTCCTGTCTAAAATCAATAAATCATGGCAGTTTTTTCGGACTGCCTCAGAGGGCCCACTACCTGCTCAAATGGGCAGGTTTGCATGGACCTTGGAAATGTGAGAGATGTGAATAAGGACAGCAAGAGGGTGGAAACAGTGATGTGTTCAAGAGTGCGAGACATCCCATGATGGCACAGTGTGAAACAAAGATGAAAGGGTGTGAAGTGGAGTGGGAGGGTGTGAAATGTGTATGGTCAGGCATGAATAGGCGAGGAAGATGCAAAAAAGGAGTCACTCTGTTGATGAATGAAGTGTGGCAAAGAGGAATGAGAGTACAGTACTGTATTACAAATGTGTAAGCTCGAGATGTATGCAGGTTAAGTTCAAGTCTGACATGGTGAAAGTGGCAGTGATTGTAGTGTATGCACTGTGTGATGACAAAAGTGAGACAGAGAAAGACAGGTTCTGGGATGGGCTGAATGAAGTAGTAGGAGAGATGCCCAGGAGTTATAAAGTGGTTGTAATGGGTGATAAGAATGGGAGAGTAGGCAATGGTCCTACGAATGATATAATGGATAGTAATGGAGTACCAGGAGAGGATGATAATGGAAAGCAACTGAAGGACTTGTGTCAAGAATGGAGGTTGTGTATTTGTAATTCCTACTTCAGAAATAAAGATGCACATAAATATACATTGTACAGAGGGAACGGGGATCATGCTGAAAGGAGTCAGATTGATTAAGCACTTGTAGAGAAACAGATGCTGGGAAGTGTTGCTGATTTGAGGGCAGTGAGAGAAAGATGTGGAGGTTTGTTAGACCATATGATTGTGATATGCAAGATCAAGTTGAGAGGAGTGATGTGGACCAGAAGAAAGGAGCAGTCAGGGAGAACGACTGAATGTTGTGAAGCTGAGAAATGGCAGATGAGTACAGGGCCAAAGTAGGGGAGATGTTGGAATCAGTGAATTCAAATGAAATGGATCAGGACAACTTGTGGAGAGCATATAGCAATTGCTTAGTTAAGAATGCCAAAGCAGTGTGTGGTGTGGCAAGAGTAACAACGAAGAAGAAAAGCATGGCATGGTTGGATGAAGAGGTTAAGAGAGCACTGGAGGAAAAGAACACGAAGTGGCTAGAGGGGATACAGGACACGGGTTCAACTGAGAGAAGAACTGATTATATTGAGGGCAAAATGCATGTAAAAAGACTAGTGAAGAGGAATAAGAAGGAGTATGATGATCTAGGAAAATAAAAAATGAATGCAGATTACTCTGAAAATAGGAAGGTATTCTGGAAAGAGGTGCAGAAATGTATAAGCGACAGCAGAAGGAAGTGTGAAAGTGTGAAGGATGTAAGTGGTAGATAATTAACCCACGGGGATGAAGTAAGTACCAAATGGAAAGAATATTTTGAAAGTCTGATGAATGGGAACAGAGACAGCAGAGTGGCTGTAAACATAATTGGTTTTGGGGGTGTGCAGAGAAGGAATGCAGTGCCAGGAAACTTGACACTGGCAGAAGTGAGGAATGCTGTGAAAAGGCTGAAAAATGGAAAAGCAGCTGGTGTTGATGAGGTGTATACAGAGATGATTACGTGTAGTGAAGAGAGGAGAATGAAATACTTGTTGGAGATACTCAGAAGGCATGGATGAGTGAAACTGTGCCAGCAGAGTGGAAAAAGGCTGTGATTTTACCCTGAAACTGGTGGGAGAATTTAAATATTGGATACAGTGATAAAAAAGAGAGGAAAATATGCAAAAGAAGTGGAAAGCAGAGTGACACAAAGAAGGAAAGTAGCCAGTGCTATGAAGGCCTTGATGAGAAACAAAGGCTTGAGTGTTGCAGCAGCGCAAGGCTTATGTGAAAAAATGTTAGTGCCAACTTTAACATCCAGGTGTGACACTATGGTGAACATGAAAATGAAATGTTAAGAATAAGAGCAGTGGAAATGGGACTGTTGAGGAATGTATGTGAAGAATGGAGAGTGGATAGGATATGGAATAATGTGATTTGTGAAAGATGTGGAGTGAGGAAGTCTGTGGATACCAGAACTGAAAAGAGTGTATTGAGATGGTATGGTCATATGGAGAGAATGGATGACAACAGAGTCATGAAAAATGGTATATCTAAGCAAATTTGCTGGAAGGAGGAGATGAGGTGGGCCAACAAGAAGGTGGAGATATGGTAGACGAATGCGTGAGGAAGAGAGGTATGGAAGTTGGTAAGGCTAAGGAACTGACATGAGATCAAGCTGGCTGGGTGAATTTTGTACAAAGAAGCACATGACCAGGGATCTAGCACCCCTTTTTAACATGACAGTGCATGGACTGACTCTATCGGATAGGTGTATATGAAGCTACAGTACATGGTGAAACCTTTTGGTATCAGGTGGAGTCAAGATTCCACAGGCTTGAATGATGAGTGAATGGAAACGTGGCCCACTGAACTGGGCAAACTTTGGCCATCTGGATGCTACTACTCCTCACCCGCCCTAGGGTGGGAATTGAGGTCGGGATGAAAAGGATGAGGATGTAAAAAATTAAATATGTTTCTGCTACTAGAATGAATACTTAATTACATGTATTTCCCACAGGATAATTTACCAGAATTTTCACTTCTGGGAATATTTTAAGAATCTTATTACTTAGTTACACTGCTGTTTGTTTTCGTTTGTACTCCTTGATCTCTTCTTCATGTATTTAGGCTAGCAACTCTCTTACGGATGGTTGGGATTACACAACTCCCTCACCTTACCTGACATGCTCTAACCTTATCATCCTGGGGCCAGATTCATTGGCAAATTTATGATCAATTCCCTCTTGTAACCAACTTTGTTCTTGCAGGAAGGACAAGGAGTGCAGAATCTTTCGATACCTCTTGTTCTTCCTACAAAAACACATCTTGGTTATGAGAGGAAATTTACACAGGCATACCACGGTTTAACAATGTACTTGGTTAGGTAAAACTCCATCATTAGGCAGGGTATCATATATCGGGGTACTTTAACATGTAAAGTAATGTGAGGCATTTACCAGCCTTGAGTTTCCCCCCAAACCAAGCCCAAAACCCACTCAAATGAGCCCAAAAACAAGTTTAAAGCCAATCTAAATGGCCTAACAGCTGTCAAGGATGCTACCCTATGCCTAACACCTGTAAATAACTCACTAAAATCAACAAATAAAAATCTGCAAATCATCAAATATGTCTGGATAAAAACAAGCTTAGTAAACTGTACCCCAAAATGACTATGTTCAACCCACCTATGGTTAAAATGCATTAACCTAAGTCTAACAGTTTATAAATCAACCTAAACACACAATTTTAGTCTAAAATATCATCAAAACTGGTTAAAAAAAAAAAAATCAAAACCATCATTAAACCAGGGTTTGGCCATCGTTAGGTGGGGTATGGTGGTATTTCTACCCCCATCGTTAAACCAGAGTATCGAGGGGTATCATATATTGAGGTACAGTATTACTGTACAGTGAACTCTCAATTATCCGGCGTAATCAGCCAAGCCCTATGCCGAATACGGCAAAACGCCAGGTATTTCATAGTACCCCCAATTGGCTCAATGTTACTACCTGTCTTGACTCTTCATCCTAAAGACTTTCCCTTGAGTAAAAGTTGAAAATTAAGCATAAAATGCAATTATAATAATGATACAGTACAGTATTACAGTGCTGAATGGCTACCATTTACGAGCCAGTTGATATGTTTCCACGTTGGATATCGCATACAACCGCCGGTTACGTACCGTTTTGGCACCAGATATTGCTTTGATAGAGTTAAGCCAGCAGTGCCAGATACTGTGTTGGGCTGGATATTGCGATGACGGATAACTGATAGTTCGTTGTGATAGGCTTTTTTACTTATTATTATTATTTCTTTTTTACAGGAAACAAAAAGATAGGAGACAGCTCACACTATCTACATGTTCTGTTCTTCCAGCAAACACAAATCTAAGATACATCTGAGGCTTCATCGTAAATTTGCTGGTGTATCTCAACCCCGACTTGACATAACCTACCATAGCCTCACCCTCACATTACATAACTTACCGTAGTCTCACCCTGACCTTATACAGTATAACCTAATGTAGCCTCATCATAACTTTGTGTCATCTACCACAGCCTCACCCTGACCTTACATAATCTACCATAGCCTCACCTGACCTTATATAACTAACCATAACTTCACCATTGCCTTATATAACCTATTATAACCTCATCTGATCAGCTATAACCTATCATAGCCTCACCATGACCTTATATAAACTCCAATCAAAGAATTTATATTAAACTTGAGTATCTGTGTAAACCTGCTGTTTTTATTATCTTTAATTCCTACAGCCCAAGGATGTGCTTTACATTTTATTCTGGGTAATGCCAGTAAATAATGTTTAGCCAGAGATACCTGTCTGGGGCTAAAGGGTTTAAGAAGATGAGTTCTAAATAGTAGATCTTACTGGTATATCTACTGCTGGGCTGATTTCTTGTAAGGTAGTTTACCTTCTCTAAGCCACTGTTTTACAACCAATGTAAATTGTACTTCATATATATAAGGCTTATGGCTTGGCTTCTGCTGACCTTAATTGTGCCTCACATGAGGTCTGCAGCTTGGAAAGGATTAAACACTCCAAGAATCTGATCACTTTGCTTTTAAGGCACAAAGTTACAGACCAACTATGTCTGTCTGTCTATAGCCATATATATACCTTAATCTTGGAAGGGACCACAAACAAATTGCCTACATGCCATTCTGTCCTGCACCATCTGGCTGTCCTCATTTTCTCCCTCAAACCCATGGCTGTGACAGAAGCACATGAAGCATGAAAATATTCATATATGGCACAACCTATTGCTGATTCATAAACACACAGACAACCATCCAACACTGACGGACTTTTGCCTCTTTCTACACAAAACACAAGTGATCTATACAATATGGCTTTCATACAGCTTTCACTGATATACTCTGGACGTTGGAATGGCTTTGTTAACTTCCTTTCGTGGTGAGGGGGGATTACTTGGTCCCCGAGGGACACTGGGATCTGTCAGTGTTACAAGATTCTCCAACTGTGCAGCTATGACTGTCAATTTTTCTATAACTGTAGGGATGAAAGTTGGCTGAGTACGAGCATGAGGACGCAATGGCACTTGGGAGGAAAGGAGAGAAGCAGAATGTAGCAGAGTAGCTACCTGGTCTGACACCATCCGACAGCACTGATGGCACTGATGCAGACGTCCCCGTGCTTCCACCACCCAACCCTCAGTCACAGCACGAAGGTCATGCTCCTGCTTAGCCTGATAAGAAATAGAAACAGATGCTAAATTCATAAAGTAACCATCCATCCATCCATCCATCATCCAATCCTACATTGCCCCAAGAGGAGCGTAGGAGCCTGGGGCTAGACAGTTGGTCTCAACATTTAAAATGAGAGTGAAACACATATTTGAATTGCTTCTACTTGTGTGAAAGATGATGTCAACATAAAGGGTATGTGAGAGGTATTATTATATTTACAGTATGTAGGATGTACAGCGAGAGCTGCCGAGTGGGATGAAAAGTTTCTATGCTGGTGGTAAATCATATATAATGGTAAATGCTATTCAAACCTCTTCCATTTGGTGATGTAGATTGTAGTTCTTGTCCTTCTGCCTACAGGTAACTTTACACTCCCTCTTCTGCCTTTCTTTCCTTCATTCTTTCCTCTTTCTTCTACCTGTGGGTGACTCTACACTGAGTGGCAAGCCAAATGGTTTCCTGTACACCAGGAAACCATTTACTACACTGGGTGGTAACCATATAACCAAATTTTGGCGCCTGGTGGTTTAATGGGTAATTATTGCACTCCAATCGGATTGAGCCAGTGAAGGTTTATATCCAAGGGGTAGTTGGGGTTGACTGCTCATGTAATGCCACTCATGGATGAGTGAGGCTTGTCACTCTCATCTTAAATGTTGGGACCAACTGCCTAGCCCCAGGCTCCTATGCTCCTCATGGAACAATGTAGGATTGGATGGAGTTCTTATTTTATTTTCTGCTATTTTTCACTCCTGAATATCCAAGCCTAGTTTTTGGCTATGCTATCCAAACATGTCGAATAACCAGTCGCTAGCCCTTGACTGATACTATGTGAGAAAAAACCACCAATCATTCCATGGATTTAAATCTTTACTGGTCAAATAAGGTTGGGAGCACCTTAACCTACTAGACCACCAAGCACTGATTTGCTGGTTGTAAGGTTACCATCCAGTACAATAAATAGTTACCCGGGTTATAGGAAGCTATTTGCCTTGTCACTCGCTGCATAATCACCAGATATCAGTGGATGGTGAGTGTCCCCATTTACTATATATAATGCAACTATCTATATCTATCTATCCACCCACACACACACGCCCGCACACATGCATGCACACACGAACATACACACACACACACACACACACACACACACACACACACACACACACACACACACACACACACACACACACAAAGCAAGCCCTCATTTTTACGATGAAGATGCGTTTGAAAAATCCATCGCATAGCAATTTACTGTATATCGTCAACTATAACACTGATTCAAAGGGGATACAATTTTAGCCCAGGGTCATCTACCTAACCGTCTAAAAACAAGTTTCCAACTCACTTAAACTGGCAGTCATTTCACTTCAATGCACTTCACTTCCTGCTTGAACTCCAAAGCCACACTACTGTTCCATCACTGACAATAATGCACCTGACAGCAATGAGTTCAAAGGCCATCATGTAACAACTGAATGTAAGCCTCCATGCTGACTTCAAGCACCATGACAAACAATAAAGTATCAAAACTGGCCCCTGATGCACAACAACATTCACAGAAAACTCATCACTCAAATCTCCATTCACTCTTCCTTACTGCCCACTGCACCAGCTCCCGAAGGACTCAGTCAAAGGCCTCCCCCACATCAACGAAAACAAAGTACAGATCCCTTTTCTTTCCTATCTATTTTTCCTGAAGCTGTCAAACAGTGATTAAGGCGTCAGTGGTCCCTTTGCCTGGCATAAACCCAAACTGCATCTAATCAATATTCACTCTCTCAAATCATACCTTCTAGAATCTCTCCATTACCTTCATTATCTACCCCTGGGGGTAGGGGGGTTTTTCAAGAATACTCCCCCAGTATCCCTGCTTGTCGTAAAAGGCGACTAAAAGGGTTGGTGGAGGGTTAATGCCCCTCCCCGGAAAACAACTAACTAAAAAAACAAACAATAAGCCTCGGACAAGGACTGACCAAACGTTGACGACCAAGGACCGGACAAAGGACATTGCAATTGGAACGTGGAATGTAAGGGGAGCGAATGATGAGGTGAAAGAGAGAGAGATTGTCCAGGTGCTTGAGGATGCGAAAGTGGATGTATGTGGAATAACTGAAACAAAATGGAGAGGAGAAAGTGTGAGAGAATGGGAGTATGGATGGGGTATATGTGCAGGAGTAGGTGAGAATGAGAGGGCAAAGGAAGGAGTTTGTATAGTTGTGAGTAAAAGATTGAAGAGGAGCATAAGTCAGTATGGATCAGTTGGATCAAGGATTGTGTGGGTAAAGTTGAAAGTTGGAATGCAAATGTGGGCGATTGTGTGTGTGTATGCACCAACGCAAGATCGTGCTAGAAGAGTGAGAGAAGAGTTCTGGACAAATGTAGAAGTGTGCATGGAAAAGTTTGGAAGGAATGAGAGAGTGTTTTTGATTGGTGATATGAATGGTAAACTTGGAAATGTGAAGGTGGATGGAATAGTTGGTGAGTGGGGTGTGCCTGCTGAGATAGATGAGAATGGCAGTGCGTTAGTGGATATTTGTGCTGGGAGGGGGTTGGTGATAGCCAATGCCCTCTTCAGGCATAAAATGATCCACAGGTATACATGGCGAGTGATGAGAAGGGTGGGTGGTGAACTGAATGAAAGGAAGGCAATGATTGATTATCTGTGTGTGGATGAAAGGATGCGAAGATGTATATTGGATGCAAGAGTTTATAGAGGTTGGGGGAGTGGACTTTCTGACCACTACTTGGTGGTGGCCAGAATTAAAGTTCAAGTAAGATGGAGGAACAGAAGAAGGGAAAGACGAGAGGAAGGAGTAGTTGCAAGGAGAGTGGAAAGGTTACAAGAGGATGAGAAAAAGGCAGAGTATAAGAGAGAAGTGGAGGAACGATTGGGCAAATATGAATTGGAGCAGATGGGGGACGTGGAAGGTGTGTGTAGAATATTTACAGAAGAAATATGTGCAGCATGTGATGTGGTGTGTGGAAGGAAGAGAAGACGGAGGGGGGTGCAAGGAACATCATGGTGGACTGAAGAGGTGAAACAGGCTGTGGCACAAAAGAAGAAAGCATACAATGAATGGATGAGGAATAGGGGCGTGGAAGAGGTTGAGAGGCGGAAGAGAGAGTTATATGTAGAAAGAAAGAGAGAGGTGAAAAGATTAGTAAGAGAGAGTAAGAAGAGAGTGGATGAGGAATTTGGAAGGAATTTGAGTGTAAAGTGGAGGGACTGTAAGAAAATGTTCTGGAGAGAGGTGAAAAGAGTAAGACAGGGTGGAAGTGAAGTTAGCAGGGGAGTGAAAGATAAAAATGGTAGATTACTAGTGGAGAAGGGAGAAAAAGTGAGCAGATGGAGAGAACACTTTAAGGAATTGTTGAACGTGGAGGATGGAAGTAATGCGAGTATAAGTGGCTGGGGAATGGCTGGGAGAAGGAGGGAGGTGAGAAGACAGGAAGAAATCAGTAGGATAGAAGTTGTGGAAGCAATGAAGAAAGTTAAATCAGGGAAAGCCCCAGGAATTGATGAAGTGTGTGGTGAAATGCTGAAGCATGGGGGAGAGATAGTAGTAGGTGACATGTAGAGGTGTATGATATGTAGGAGGACTGCTGGGCCTTGATAGCAGGCTGTGAAGCCTATGCCCAGAGTCGGACACATAAAAAAAAAAAAAAAAAGAAGAATGGATATGGAAGATGTGCAGATTGGCCTGGGAGGAAGGTAGAGTCCCGGAGGATTGGAAGTCAGGTATAATTATTCCCTTGTACAAAGGAAAAGGGGAAAAAGAAGTGTGTGGTAATCATAGGGGCATTTGTCTTCTTAGTATAATAGGAAAAGTGTATGGTAGGATACTTACTGACAGAGTTAGAGAAAGAACAGAGGAATTAGTTGGAGAAGAACAGGGAGGCTTTAGGAAGGGAAGAGGTTGTGTAGATCAGATATTCATTCTCAGATCTTTAGTGGAAAAGTTTCTAGAGAAGGGAAAGAAGTTGTATGCGGCTTTCATGGATTTGGAGAAAGCATATGACAGGGTGGATAGACTAGGATTGTGGAAAGTGTTAAGAATATATGGAGTAGATGGGAAATTGTTGAATGCTGTGAAGAGTATGTACGATGGTGCGAAGGCTGCAGTGCGTGTGGATGGTGAACTAAGTGAATTTTTCTCTTTGAAAGTTGGGTTGAAACAGGGATGTGTCATGTCTCCATGGTTGTTCAATCTGTACATGGATGGGGTAATAAAAGAGGTACAAGGTAGGGTAGTGGATGTTGGAGTGGCCCTGGTGAGAGAGGATAGTGTTTGGAAACTCCCTGTGCTGTTGTTTGCAGATGATACTGTGTTGTTGAGTGAAGACGAAGTGGGGCTGCAAGGCTTGGTGGATGAGTTTGGGAGAGTGTGTAAGAAACGGAATCTAAAGGTGAATGTAGGGAAGAGTAAAGTGATGGTCTTTGAGAGAGGTGAAGTCAGTGAATGTACAGCGAGGTTGGATGGTGAGGAATTGAAAAATGTGAGTACGTTTAAGTACTTGGGTAGTGTGATGAGTAAGGATGGAGGTTTGGAGGGTGAAGTGCTTGAAAGGGTACAGCAGGGAAGAAAGGTTGCTGGTTCTTTGAAAGCAGTGATAAGAAACAGGGAAGTGAGCATGGAAGTGAAAAAGTTACTACATGACAGTATTGTGATACCAACTCTAACGTACGGAAGTGAAGCTTGGACGTTGTTGGAAGGACACAAGTCAAGAGTGAGAGCAGTGGAAATGAGTTATTTAAGAGGAGCCTGTGGAGTCACATGGAGAGACAGGCTGACGAATGAGGATATAAAGGAGCGTTGTGGTGTTGATGTGGATGTGATAGGAAGCGTTATGAGGAACATACTGAGGTGGTTTGGCCATATGGAGAGGATGGAGGGTGAAAGACTGACGAAGAGAGTGTATGTGAGTGAGGTGGAGGGGGAAAGAGGGAGGGGGAGGCCGAGGATGAGATGGAGGGATGGGGTGGAGAGGTATATGAGAGAGGGGGGTGTGAGTTGGGAGCAGGGGAGTGAAATGGCGGGGGACAGGGCGACTTGGAGGCGATTTGTTTGTGGCCACCCCAAACGGGATTGAGGCATCTGGCAATAGATAGACAGATAGATAGATCTGATTCAAAAGTTTTATGCCTTTATAATTCCTCTTTCCAGGGCAACACCCTTCCCCTTGTACACATTTATAACAACACAGAAAAACATATGACAGTAAGATCAGAAATGGAAAGAGAACTGAGTAAGGCTAAAGAGATAGTATCAGTAGTTATGGAGGGTAACAATGAAGCTCAAGAAGAGACTGAAGAAGTGTTTAGGCTAGGAAAGTACGAGGAAGGAGGGGCGAGGCCACTTAAAGTTTAAGTCTCAGGTAATGGTAAATGAAATCATCAACAGAACATGGAAATTATCATTAACAGAGGAGTTCAAGAATGTTTGGATAAGGAGAGATGAAAATGAGGAAGAAGGAGCTAAGACAAAAAAGCTAGTAAAAGTAGGGCAAAGGCAAAAAATGAACAGAGAACGGAGGAAGAGAAGACGGTGTTCCACTGGAGAGTTATGGATCAGAAATTAAGTGGTACCGATGGAGAGAGGGAGAGAAGAGGGAATAAAGAACAACGAAAAAAGTTGGGAAGTGGCGTATACTAATGCTGATGGTTTAATATTGGCAAAGTTAGAAATCAACGATTACTTGAAGGTATATGAACCAGATATTATGTGCTTCGTAGAGACCAAGTTAAGAGAGGATATTGATATTCAAATGGGAGATGGTAAATACAAACTGTGGAGAAGAGACAGAAAAGAAAAAATGGGAGGAGGAGTGATGATAGCAGTGAAGAACAACATCAATGTGAAAAATGTGGAACTGGGAGAGGGTAAGGCTGAAGCAATAAACATGAAACTAGAAACTGGAGAGAATGGCATGAGAGACATTGCAGTGGTATATGTTCCCCCTAAGACAAGGACATGGAATGACGATGAATACCAGATGTTGTCAGACATGGTTAGCTATCTACAGAAAGTGACTGAGGAAAGCAACAACATAATTCTGATGGGTGATTGTAAATGTAAATTGGTGACCTGGGAGGAATGGGACTCAGGAGGCAGTGAAGATTCATGGGACATTATATTGTTAAATACAGCAAGAGGGGAGCAAGTCAAGAGTGAGAGCAGTGGAAATGAGCTACTTGAGAGGAGCATGTGGAGTGACGTGGAGGGACAGGTTTATAAATGAAGAAATGAAGGAATGTTGTGGGGTGGATGTGGTTGAGAAGATTAGAAGAATTACACCGAGGTGGTTTGGACACGTGGAGAGAATGGAGAATGAAAGACTGACTAAGAGGGTGTATGTAGGTGAGGTGAAGGGAGGGAGAGGGAGGGTAGACCGAGGATGAGGTGGAAGGATGGAGTTGAGAGGTATGTGAGGGAGGGGGGGGTGAGTTGGGGGGAAGGTAGTCAAATGGTGGGTGACAGAGCGACTTGGAGGCATTTTGTCTGCAGCCATCCTTTGCGGGATTAGGGCATCGGGCTATAGATAGATTGATAGATAGAATAAAGTAATGACCCACTGGGTCAAAGAAAATACAAGATTCAGAGGTGATGACACACCAGCAAGAGTAGATTTACTGTTAACCAAAGAACCTGACGTAACTGAATCTTTGAAATATCTGTGTCCTATAGGAATATAAATGAACCAGAAATGAGATTGAATTAGCAAGAGCTGCGTACTGGAGTTTGAATTCAGAAGTAAGAAGGTTAGTTAGGAGAGATAAAAGAAGATGTGTGGATGAAAAGATTGCAGAGACTGAAATCTTAATAAACAAAAATGATGGACAGAGTCAAAGAATAGCATATGAATCGATTAGAGAACTGAGTGGTAATGCAGGTAAGCGCAAGGAAATACCAGTTAGAGACAGGGAAGGAAATTTATTGACCAAAGATGGAGATATTAAAAATAGATGGAAAGAGCATTTTGAGACAGTTCTTAATAGACCAATACCACCAGAAGAGGATATACCGTCTGCTCAGGAAGATTTAAATATAGAAACAGGAGAGTTGAGGCTTGTAGAAGTGGAGAAAGCAGTAAAACAGTTAAAGAATAATAAGGCACCAGGGGAGGATGGTTTATTTCCGGAAATGTTTAAAGTGGAGGGGGATAGATTAATAATGATCTTGACAAAGCTATTCAATAAGATATGGGTGACGGGGTTACTACCATCAGTTTGGAAGAATGGTGTAATTGTTAAAGTTCCGAAGAAGGGAGACCTGAGTGAATGTGGTAATTGGAGGGGAATCTCTTTGTCACCGATAGCTTTGAAAGTTTTCAGTAGAGTGTTGTTAAATAGGTTGGAGCCAGTGCTTGAGGGTATTCTGAGGGATGAACAGGCTGGTTATAGAAAGGGACGTGGTTGCAATGATCAGATCTTTATAGTTAGGCATTTGATGCAGCAAGTTAATGAAATGAGAGTACCGTTAAGTCTTTGTTTTGTTGATTTTGAAAAGGCTTTTGATAGTGTTTCGAGAGAGACTATGGGGAAGATCATGAGACATTATGGAATACCAGAGGAGTTTGTGAGGGTCATTATGAACATGCATGAGGACACATTTTGTAAAGCGATGGTTGATGGTTGTCTGAGTGATTCGTTTGAAGTCAAGTCCGGAGTAATTCAAGGTGGTGTTCTATCGCCTTTACTATTTATATTGGTCATTGATTACATTATGAAACGCGTTGGAACAGAAACTGGTGCAGGTATACTTTGGGGAGAGAACAGGAAACTTTTGGATTTAGATTATGCAGATGATATAGTTTTGATCTGTGATGGGCCAGAAGAGATGCAGAGAGTGTTGGACTGTTTAGTGAGTGAAGGTCGCAAGGTGGGTTTGGTTATTAATTGTGGAAAAACTGAAATAATCAATATGAATATGGAAAATGCGCAGGAATGTGTAATTGGAGGTATGGTTGTAAAGCAAGTTGATAGGTTTAAATATTTAGGTACTGTACTTATTTAGCCAAGGATGGTTCTTTGAACTTTGAATTCGAGGAAAGGTTAAAGAAGGCTAATCAGGCAATGGGAATGCTTAAAAATATTTGGAATAATAACAATTTCTCTGTGCATACAAAAATCAAACTTTATAAGGTAATGGTTAGGAGTATCTTAATTTATGGACATGAGTCTTGGTACAGCACAGTGACTATGGAAAATAAATTCTTGGTGTTTGAAAATAAAGCACTTAGAAGAATATTAGGAGTTAAGTGGTGGGAAAGGATACCAAATAGTAGAATTAGAGAAATAACGGGAGTGCAGCCGATCGATGAATATGTTAGATTCTCACGATGGAAGTGGCTAGGACATGTGTATAGGAGACAGGGAATAGTACGAGGTACACCAGGGTGGGTGGCACTTGGTAGGAGAGGTAGAGGAAGGCCAAAAGAGACGTGGGTGAGGACAATGAGACGGGAAGCTGGAGATGAGTGTTGGGGAGATCTTGAGGAGTTAGCACAAGATAGGATGTGGTGGTGTGAGTTCATCGAGGCCCTATGCATCCCCGAGGGTGCCACAGGAAATGATTGATTGATTGATAGGAAAAAGTGATCATGTGGTCATACAGTTCCAGATGATAAGGGGGAATGTGGTGCCAAGAGATGAGGTTTATTGGCAGGGAAGATACAACTTCAGGAAAGCAAACTTTACAGGATTGAGGAAATTTTTTGAAAATGCGGATTAGACAAAATTCAGAGAAACAAGAGAGATGCAGAGGAAGTGGGATATCTTTCTAGACCTCTATAATTTGGGAGTGGAAAAATATGTGCCAAGAGTAAGTGGAAAAGAAAACAGGAAGAAGGATTGGTTTAACAGAGGTGTATGATAGCAAAAAAAGAGAGGGATGTGAATGGAACAACTGGAGAAAGAGAGGTAATAACAGAAAAAAGGAGGAATATAAATGAACCAGAAATGAATAAACAAAAATACGTAGAAAGAAAGAAAGGAACTTTGGAAAAGGTATAACTGATAAATGTAAGGAAGAACCCAAATTGTTTTATAGATTTGTTAATGGCAAACTGAAACAAAAGGAAGGAATCACCAAACTGAAATTAGAATGAGCGGTCTATAAAGATGCAGCAATGCAAGCTGAAATAATGAACATATGTTTCCAATCGGTTTTCACTAAAGAAAGGGATTTTGTGGAGGGGGAGGGAGTGACTAGAGATATAGTGATAAAAGACATAAAAGTGGAAGTGCAGGAAGTGTATAAATTACTGGAAACTCAAGATGTAAGGAAAGCCCCAGGATCAGATGGAATCTCTACTTGGGTACTGAAAGAATGTAGAGAACAACTGGTGGATAAGATTCACGGTTTAATTGTTTTCTCTGGAAGAAGGGAAAGTGCCTCAGGAATGGAAGAGGGCGAATTTGGTACCAATTTACAGGAGAGGAAAGAAGGAAGAACCCCTGAATTAGAGATCAATGTCCCTGACCAGTGTAGTTGTAAAATTGTGTGAGAGAATCCTGAAAGACAGATGGATAAAATATCTGGAGGAGATGAACATCTTGGCTGAAGGTCAGTTTGGATTCAGAAGTGGAAGGTCATGTGTTTCCAACTTGTTGAGCTTTTACTCAAGAGTGACTGATGTGCTACAGGAGAGAGACAGCTGGGTGGATTGTGTGTATTTGGATTTAGAGAAAACCTTTGACAAGGTACCCCACAAGCGACTAATGTGGAAATTGGAGCATATAAGAGGATTGAATGGAAACCTCCTGGAGTGGATGAGAAACTTCTTGACAGAGAGGCAAATGAGGACAGTAATAAAGGACAAGATGTCTGGATGGAGGGAAGTAACAAGTGGAATCCCACAGGGCTCGGTGTTAGCGCCAGTAATGTTCCTGACTTACATAAACGATATGGTTGATGGAATGAACAGTTATGCAAGCCTGTTTGCCGACGATGCAAGATCTTGAGGAAAGCAGAAGTCAAGGAAGACTGTAAAATGCTACAGGAGGACCAGGATAGGATTCATGATTGGAGCCGGATGTGGGAAACGAAATTTAACGCAAAAAAATGTAAAATATAGGAAATGGGTAAAAGTACCAAGAGACCATCACTGAATTATATGATGGGTAATGAACCAATCGCAAAAGCAAGAAAAGAGAAAGATTTGGGAGTGCTGGTGCAGGACAGTTTGTCACTGGAAAGACACATTAACAAGATACAGTAGAGTCTTCATACAACACAAGATAGGTTATGCAGAACCTCGTGCAAAATCAAATTCGCACTAAAACATGACATATTTACATGTAAAATAGGGGGTTAGGTTCTAAGAGCCTTATATTTTTTGTTAAAAATATATTTAAAGATAGGTTATTATAAATATGTCTGCCTTAAGACACCCCACCCAAGACAGTGTGTTTACATACGACCTCACTGACAAGACACATCAGTGCATAGCTACTGCATTCTAACCTAACCTAACCAATTAGTTTTGCCCCCTAATACTCCCCACAAAAATTTTAATCACCAAGGATTGCCACTAAACCTCAAGTCCTCATTACCAATCAAGCAAAATACTTTCGACCTAAACAACACGTGAATAATGGCTACCCAGCATCGGGCATTTTTCTCCAGAAAATCACTCTTGGCACTCATTAAAAAAAAAAAAAAAAAAATGCAGTGTGAAAATATTTTTGAAAGCCATTAGTCGTCAACAATAAAGGAAAAAAAATGCTATAAAGAAGTCGTCAGCATGGAGTGATTGCGTATTTCTCACTTCTCAGATACACACGAATGCAGTAATCATGAATAATATGCAAGTCAGAAAGCAGTATACAGTAAAACCTCAATATAACGGACTTCAATTGACCAGAATTCGCTTTTATCAGACTCGAGGAGCTATCGGACTAAATTCCTAAATATCGGAAAATGTCCAATACAGCCAGAAGCAGTAGGGACTGCCTGACCACTTCAGCCATGTTCACCAGAATAAGGCAAATAAAAGACACGTTTATCAATGTACAGTTCAGTATTATTATATATACCATTCGATTATTGTAGTGAATGTATAATACAGTACAGTACTGCAATGGTAATGAAAACGGTTTAAAAACCATTGGTGCAATCTGGATTAATGTCAGATATGTTGGAAAAAGTCCACATCAGCAGGGAGATGTCTGGATATCACTTTTATACGCAGATGGGGTTGTAAAGGAGGTGCAAGGTAGGGCAGTAGATGTGGGGGTGGCTCTAATGAATGAGGGTGAGATTTGGAAGATTCCGGTGTTGCTGTTTGCTGATGATACAGTATTGTTGAGTGAAGATGAATGGGAGTTGCAAGGTTTGGTGAATGAGTTTGGGACAGTGTGTAGGAGGAGGAATCTGAAAGTTAATGTAAACAAAAGCAAAGTTATGGTGTCTGAGAGGAATGAAGTCACAGAATACATAGTGAGATTGGATGGTGAGAATATGGAGAATGTGAGTGCATTCAAGTACTTGGGTAGTGTGATGAGTAAGGATGGAACTTTGAGGGATGAAGTGCTTGAAAGGGTACAGCAGGGATGGAAGGTTGTTGGTTCACTGAAAGCAGTGATGAGAAGTAGGCAGGTGAGTATGGAAGTTAAGAAGTCACTGCATGACAGTATTGTGATCCCTACACTGACATATGGAAGTGAGGCGTGGACCTTGCAAGAAGGGAACAAGTCAAGAGTGAGAGCAGTGGAAATGAGTTACTTGAGAGGACCATGAGGAGTGACATGGAGGGACAGGTTGACGAATAAAGACGTGAAGGAACGTTTTGGGGTGGATGTGGATGTGGTTGAGAAGATTAGAAGAAATACACTGAGGTGGTTTGGACATGTGGAGAGAATGGAGAATGCAAGACTGACTATGAGGGTGTATGTAGGTGAGGTGGAGGGAGGGAGAGGAAGGGGCAGACCGAGGATGAGGTGGAGGGATAGAGTTGAGAGGTATATGAGGGAGGAGGGGGGGTGAGTTGGGGGGGAGGGTAGTCAAATGGTGGGTGACAGAGTGACTTGGAGGCATCTTGTCTGTGGCCACCCTTTGCGGGATTAGGGTGTCGGGCTATAGATAGATAGATAGTTCCCCAGAGCCTGCTTCTGTTTTAGCTAAATTATTCACACTATGCATATGTACTTTTTCATTTCCTAATTCTTGGAAGGAAGCCAACATCTGCCCAATTCCAATGAAAGAAAGTTCCTCTGATCTCTCTGATTACAGACCCATAGCTATCATAAAAAATGGTAGATTACTAGTGGAGAAGGGAGAAAAAGTGAGCAGATGGAGAGAACACTTTAAGGAATTGTTGAACATAGAGGATGGAAGTAATGTGAGTATAAGTGGCTGGGGAATGGCTGGGAGAAGGAGGGAGGTGAGAAGACAGGAAGAAATCAGTAGGATAGAAGTTGTGGAAGCAATGAAGAGAGTTAAATCGGGGAAAGCCCCAGGAATTGATGGAGACTGTGGTGAAATACTGAAGCATGGGGGAGAGATAGCAGTAGAATGGATGTGGAAGATGTGCAGATTGGCCTGGGAGGAAGGTAGAGTCCCGGAGGATTGGAAGTCAGGTATAATTATTCCCTTGTACAAAGGAAAAGGGGAAAAAGAAGTGTGTGGTAATCATAGGGGCATTTGTCCTCTTAGTATAATAGGAAAAGTGTATGGTAGGATATTTATTGACAGAGTTAGAGAAAGAACAGAGAAATTAG
This sequence comes from Coenobita brevimanus, assembly GCF_032717465.1. Lineage (NCBI taxonomy): Eukaryota > Metazoa > Arthropoda > Malacostraca > Decapoda > Coenobitidae > Coenobita > Coenobita brevimanus. Next base: position 64,538,964 of record NC_136976.1, read on the forward strand.
TTGGAGAAGAACAGGGAGGCTTTAGGAAGGGAAGAGGTTGTGTAGATCAGATATTCATTCTTAGATCTTTAGTGGAAAAGTTTCTAGAGAAGGGAAAGAAGTTGTATGCGGCTTTCATGGATTTGGAGAAAGCATATGACAGGGTGGATAGACAAGGATTGTGGAAAGTGTTAAGAATATATGGAGTAGATGGGAAGTTGTTGAATGCTGTGATGAGTATGTACGATGGTGCGAAGGCTGCAGTGCGTGTGGATGGTGAACTAAGTGAATTTTTCTCTTTGAAAGTTGGGTTGAAACAGGGATGTGTCATGTCTCCATGGTTGTTCAATCTGTACATGGATGGGGTAATAAAAGAGGTACAAGGTAGGGTAGTGGATGTTGGAGTGGCCCTGGTGAGAGAGGATAGTGTTTGGAAACTCCCTGTACTGTTGTTTGCAGATGATACTGTGTTGTTGAGTGAAGACGAAGGGGAGCTGCAAGGCTTGGTGGATGAGTTTGGGAGAGTGTGTAAGAAACGGAATCTAAAGGTGAATGTAGGGAAGAGTAAAGTGATGGTCTTTGAGAGAGGTGAAGTCAGTGAATGTACAGCGAGGTTGAATGGTGAGGAATTGGAAAATGTGAGTACGTTTAAGTACTTGGGTAGTGTGATGAGTAAGGATGGAGGTTTGGAGGGTGAAGTGCTTGAAAGGGTACAGCAGGGAAGAAAGGTTGTTGATTCTTTGAAAGCAGTGATAAGAAACAGGGAAGTGAGCATGGAAGTGAAAAAGTTACTGCATGACAGTACTGTGATACCAACTCTAACAAATGGAAGTGAAGCTTGGACGTTGTTGGAAGGACACAAGTCAAGAGTGAGAGCAGTGGAAATGAGTTATTTAAGAGGAGCCTGTGGAGTCACGTGGAGAGACAGGCTGACGAATGAGGATATAAAGGAGCGTTGTGGCGTGGATGAGGATGTGATAGGAAGCTTATGAGGAACACACTGAGGTGGTTTGGCCATGTGAAGAGGATGGAGGGTGAAAGACTGACGAAGAGAGTGTATGTGAGTGAGGTGGAGAGGGGAAGAGGAAGGGGGAGGCCGAGGATGAGATGGAGGGATGGGGTGGGGAGGTATATGAGAGAGGGGGGGGTGAGTTGTGAGCAGGGCAGTGAAATGGCGGGGGACAGGGCGACTTGGAGGCGATTTGTTTGTGGCCACCCCAAACGGGATTGAGGCATCTGGCAATAGATAGACAGATAGCTATCATAGGCACATTATCAGACATCTTGAATCCAACAACTTAATTAGTGACAGACAATATGGTTTTTGCCACAAAAGCTTAACTGTTGATATAATCTCATTACTCACACAATCCATCTGTCAATTGACCAACATGGTGAAACCCATGCAGTAGCCCTTGGTATTTCTAAAGCTTCTGAGACAGTGTGGCATCATTCCCTGTTATTCAAACTCCCTTGCTATGGCCTATTATTTTGTCTCACTGATTTCTTCCCATCTCAGCAACAGAAAGGTACGAGTAAAGGCTGATGATGTATACTCCAATCTCCACTCAATTAACCCAAGGGTGCAGCAGCTCTAAACATTTCCTATGTTTAGAGCTGCAGGAAAAAGTAAAAAAAAAAACTGTGCTTTCAACATGTGCTTTGACCCACTTATACCTCACCGAACATAATAACATTTTAATCAGACAAAGTTTACACTCCACATTGACGATTTGTGACCCACTCATCAAGCATAAGCATGCAGTAGGGGTGAAAAATGACCAAAAATTTAACATTTCAGCTGGCTCTTCCGGAATGTAAGACGCAGTCTACCAATCAGCATTTCCAGAATGCTATATGCAACTGAGGGGTTAATGCAGGTGTGCCATGAGGATCAGTCCTAGCTCCAACCTTATTCCTTGTTCACATTAATGATCTTGCCTGTCATACATAATCCCATTCACCCATATACAGATCACTCAATGCTTCACAACTCCTTTACACTTAACAACCCATTAAAGAAATTTATCTCTAACTCCCAACTCAAAACAGCAGTCTCCATAAATAAAGACTTACCTAAGGTCACTGAACAGGGACAAAGTAACACTGTCTCATTTTATGCTAAGAACCAAATATATCCAATTTACTAACACTGCAGAAAGATATTACCTGATTCCTATATTACGTTCAATACAACCAATATTCCTATCACTAAAAGTACTGAAATTCTAGGTGTTTTGCTTAACAATACCTTAGCTGGATCTCTTACATTAGCTCACTTACTAAAACTGCCTCAAAAAAACTTGGGTTATTATACAGAATTCATGATGAGCAGTTTGCTATTATTTACAAAAGTCATGTGCACTCTCAGCTCAAATACTGCTCACCCTTGTGGAGTGGATGTGGAAAGGCTGCACTAAAGCAACTGGAAAAAATTCAGAACAAAGTTATATGAATAATTAAAACCCCGCAATTGCATATAAACTTCCCTCCCTATAAGTAAGATGGTGCTGCCTCCCTTGCATTATTTTACTGATACTTTTATGGCAAATGCTGTCAAAGTTGCATCCACCATGCCACCTCTTCATGCCTTCCCTTGTGCTACATGGGCATTTGGTTGTGCCCATGGATCACTGCCATATTGTAGAACTTCAGTCTATCAGAATTTCTTTATTTCCCAAACCTCTTCTCTTTGGAACTTGTTTCCTTCAGATTAGTTTGTCCCCAAACTTCAACCTACAGCAGTTAATGTCAGATCAGTTTGCCCCCAAACTTCAACCTACAGCAGTTAAAGTCCAACTATAGCGTACTTTTTTATGAAGGAAGGGAATCTGTAATCTGGAGTATGGAAGTTTTTGTTGTTGTTGTTTTCCTTTAAAAAAAAAAAAAAAAAAAAAAAAAAAAAAAGCAACTCAGGCTTTCACAGAAATGAGTCCTGCTCATGTAGCTCTTGATTTCACACCAAACAGAAAATTTCCATCCAAAATAACTCCGTAACTATGGTGAGGAACTGCTGAACATAAAGAATGAAAGTAATGAGAGTATAAGTGACTGGGGAATGGCTGGGAGAAGGAGGGAGGTGAGAAGAGAGAATGAAAACAATAGGATGGAAGTTGTGGAAGCAATGAAGAAAGTCAAAATGGGGAAAGCCGCAGGAATTGATGGAGTGTGTGGTGAAATGCTGAAGCATGGGTGAGAGATAGCAGTCGAATGGATGTGGAAAATGTGCTGATTGGCCTGGGAGGACGGTAAAGTCCAGGAGGATTGGAAGTCAGGTATAATTATTCCCCTGTACAAAGGAAAAGGGGAAAAAGAAGTGTGTGGTAATCATAGGGACATTTGTCTTCTTAGTGTAACAGGAAAAGTATATGGTAGGATATTTACTGACAGAGTTAGAGAAATAACAGAGGAATTAGTTGGAAAAGAGCGGGGAGGTTTCAGGAAGGGAAGTGGTTGTGTAGATTAGATATTCATTCCTAGGTCTTCAGTAGAAAAGTTTCTAGAGAAGGGAAAAAAGATGTATGCATCCTTCATGGATTTGAAGAAAGCATATGACAGGGTAGATAGACAAGGATTGTGGAAAGTATTAAGAATATATGGAGCAAATAGGAAGTGGTTGAATGCTGTGAAGAGTATGTATGAGGGTGCTAAGGCTGCAGTGTGTGTGGATAGCAAACTGAGTGAGTTGTTCTATTTGAAGGCTGGATTGAAACGGGGATGTGTCATGTCTCCATGGTTGTTCAACCTGTATATGGATGAGGTTATAAAAGAGATACAAGGTAGGGCAGTGGATGTTGGAACAGCCCTAATGAAAGAGGGCAGTGTGTGGAAACTCCCTCTACTGTTGTGCGCAGATGACACTGAGTTGTTATCCCCTAAAGTCCTAATTGCATCAATTGATGCAATTTGAGTTTTATGCCAAAATGCCTAATCGCATCAACTGAACGGGGCCTGTAAACAACTGCGGAGCGCTTGCTCCACCCCGACTATAACGTACATGGCTTCAGGCCAATGAGAACTCGCTCCTGATGTAGCGTGAGGGGGGACTGCACCAACCTGGGCGGTGGGGGGGCACCCCCCATCTCAGCCGCTTCCATGCCACCCTCTACTCCACTCCCTCACTCCCTCCTTGTCCCCCATTGCTCTCCCACCCCTCCATGCACCTGCATCTCTCCTCCCACCACCACCTGCATCCCTTCCCACCCTCTCTTGCCCCTTCTCCCTCCAAGCTAGCCTCATCCCCCCCCCCCAAACCCCACCCCATCCCTCCCTCCTTGTCCCTCACTACCCTTCCAACCCCCAACAGACCCCCGAGAGTTATCAGGCCTGATGTACATACCTGTTTTATATTATTTCAACTTCTTCCCAAATATACATCTCACCTCATCCCCTCCCCCCCCAAACCCCACACCATCCCTCCCTCCTTGTCCCTCACTACCCTTCCAACTCCCAACAGACCTGCATGAGTTATCAGGCCTGATGTACGTACCTGTTTCATATTATTTCAACTTCGTCCCAAATATATATGTAATTACACCTCACTTTATTAATTTCTCACGTCGTACCAACCAGTTTCCTTATGTACGTTGCTGGAGAATGCTACATGTTGTACTACATACAACGCATCTTTTTTTTTTTTTTTTCATTCTCCCTACCTGCCCAGATTAGTACGTCTGATTAGTCACCGTCTCCGAGCAAACATTTACTCTGGGTAAACACTACCACCAGCCCTTCGTGGTCAACTTATCTGCCTGTTTGTTATTTAGTTAGTTAGTTAGGGAGTCACTGCACATAACAAATAACTCATGATTCTGTGCACTGCATACTTTTTGCACTAATTCTTTTCAACCCAATAGTTTGAGGTTATAGTTTGAGGTTATTACTTTCATTCCAAAATTGTATACGTCTCTTTACTTCTCAACACAGCGTTACAAACACACAATGCTACACACGACAATGTTGGTTAGCGTTCTCCCCCCCCCCTTCAAAATGAACACATTTACGTGCATGTATGTTTCATGACTGATTACTGATTACTTATTTTTATGAATTCCTTTGTATTTTACCCATGTGTTCCTATTATCTGGCGTGTCGGTTAAGGTCAGCCCAGGCTATCACGACTGTGATTAGCACTGGCAAGGTGCAAACATTTCCCACCACACATCCAGGTGTGGTTACTTTCAATGTACAGTTGTACTAGAAAGGCAATACGTTGCATATGTTTTCCTTATTTCTGTTATAACTGGCCACCAGATTGTATGAGGCTCTGTACTTTCATTACTTTCACCCGAAATACTGTGTACGTCTCTTTTCTCTTCAACGTTGCATTACAAACGCACAACGCTATGTGCGACAATGTTGGTTAGCATTTTTTTTTTTTTTTTTTTTTTTTTTTTTAAGTACAACCAAGGCCTTGTAGGCCTACTCCCCACACCAGTTATCTCCCAACACCTACATACACATCTGTTTTCATGGTAGATGTTACAGAACACACTGAAGTGCTTTCTTTTCATGCGAAAAGCTGGTTATTTCCAACCCCCGTACCTAAAGCCCCACCCTCCACAGCCTACTTTATCTCCCCACAGCCTAGTAATCTCTCCATACCTACATACACCTGTTTTCATGGTTGGTGTGACAAAACAATTTGAAATTCCCTGTTTCAATAAGAAAAATATGTAGTTATCAAAATTTTCATGTTTTTGACTTTTTGAGGGGTAACTATCATAAACTTTTTTTTAACTTTGATGCGCGATTCTGTAGTAGCCATTAGGCTTATGGGGGTACGGATTGTGTTGTCAGGTGTGTAAATTCTTCCTCCTTAGCCAGAACATGATCAATTTGCCCTTGGTGAAAGTCGCCAAAACACCCCCGAATTGCGGTTGTGGGAGGTAACCTGCCCGAAACAATTGCGGTCTCTAGGGTTAAGTGAAGACGAAGGGGAGCTGCAAGGCTTGGTGAATCTGTTTGGGAGAGTGTGTATGAAATGGAATCTACAGGTAAATGTAGGGAAAGGTAAAGTTATGGTCTTCAAGAGAAATGATGTCACTGAATGTACAGTGAGGTTGTATGAGGAGGAAATGAAATATGTGAGAACATTTAAGTGCTTGCATAGTTTGACGAGTAAGGATGGAGGTTTAGAGGGTGATGTGCTTGAAAGGGTACAACAAGAAAGAAAGGTTGCTGGTTCTTTGAAGGCTGTGATAAGAAACAGGGAAGTGAGCATGGAAGTGAAAAAGTTACTGCATGGGGGTATTGTGATACAACTCTAACGTATGGAAGTGAAGCTTGGATCTTGTTGAAGGGACACAAGTCAAGAGAGCAGTGGAAATGAGTTACCTGAGAGGAGCACGTGGAGTCACATGGAGAGGCAGACTGACAAATAAGCAAGTGATGGAGCGTTGTGGTGTAGATATGGATGTGATAGAAACGGTTAGGAGAAATACACTGAGGTGATTTGGCCATGTGGAGAGGATGGAGAGCAAGAAATTGACAAGGAGAGTGTATGTGAGTGAGGTGGAGGGGGGAAGAAAGATGGAGAGGCCAAGGATGAGATGGAGGGATGAAGTGGAGAGATATATGAAAGAGGGGGGTGTGAGTGGGAGCAGGGAGGTGAAATGGCAGGGGACAGGGTAACAAGGGGGCAATTGTTTGTGGTCACCCCTTATGGGATTAAGGCATCTGGCAACAGATAGATAGAACGATGGTGAGCCGAGCAATGTTATTTCATGGTAGTGTGTTATACCATCCCCAGGATGATGATGTACATCTGAAGCCATTTTGTGATACTGGCCACACTGCTGCAGTTCATGGGTAAAACTGCATAATATCTAGTACCATACATTTACATTTTTTTGCAGCACCTTACCTTTCATGGATTTGGAGAAGGCATATGACAGTGGATAGACAAGGATTGTGGAAAGCATTAATTATATATGGAGTAGATGGGAAGTTGTTGAATGCTGTGATGAGTATGTATGATGGTGCTAAGGCTGCAGTGCGTGTGGATGGTGAACTAAGTGAATTTTTCTCTCTGAAGGTTGGGTTGAAACAGGGATGTGTCATGTCTCCATGGTTGTTCAATCTGTACATGGATGGGGTAATAAAAGAGGTACAAGGTAGGGTAGTGGATATTGGAGTGGCCCTGGTGAGAGAGGGTAGTGTTTGGAAACTCCCTGTACTGTTGTTTGCAGATGATACTGTGTTGTTGAGTGAAGACGAAGGAGAGCTGCAAGGCTTGGTGGATGAGTTTGGGAGAGTGTGTAAGAAACGGAATCTAAAGGTGAATATAGGGAAAAGTAAAGTGATGGTCTTTGAGAGAGGTGAAGTCAGTGAATGTACACTGAGGTTGGATGGTGAGGAACTGGAAAATATGAGTACGTTTAAGTACTTGGGTAGTGTGATGAGTAAGGATGGAGGTTTGGAGGGTGAAGTGCTTGAAAGGGTACAGCAGGGAAGAATGGTTGTTGGTTCCTTGAAAGCAGTGATAAGAACCAGGGAAGTGAGCATGGAAGTGAAAAAGTTACTACACGACAGTAGTGTGATACCAACTCTAACATATGGAAGTGAAGCTTGGACGTTGCTGGAAGGACACAAGTCAAGAGTGAGAGCAGTGGAAATGAGTCATTTAAGAGGAGCCTGTGGAGTCACATGGAGAGACAAGCTGACAAATGAGAATATAAAGGAGCGTTGTGGTGTGGATGTGGATGTGATAGGAAACGTTAGGAGGAATACATTGAAGTGGTTTGGCCATGTGGAGAGGATGGAAGGTGAAAGGCTGACGAAGAGAGTGTATGTGAGTGAGGTGGAGGGGGGAAGAGGGAGGGGGAGGCCGAGGATGAGATGGAGGGATGGGGTGGAGAGGTATATGAGAGAGGGGGGTGTGAGTTAGGAGCGGGGCAGTGAAATGGCAGGGGACAGGGAGACGTGGAGGCGATTTGTTTGTGGCTACCCCGAACGGGATTGAGGCGTCTGGCAATAGATAGATAGATAGACCTTACCTGTGTTTTTGCTTGCTGCAGAGCATCCATTGCTTCTGTTAACTTCACTCCTAACTCCTGCATTTCCACCTCCAATTTATCAGCATATGCACACTCTGTGGTGCTCCTCACAGGGGCATTGCTGTGCCATCGGGCGATGGCTGAAGTCATCTTTCTACGTGGCCCAAGCTTCCTATAAAATCCATATATACATTACCCAACAGAAACAAATATAGAGACTGTCACAAGTCATGAATTCATGATCAGTATATGCTCACTTCACCACCAAACACTAGTAATAAAAGTAGTCTCAAAGCTCTTACAACAAAGAATGAGGAAGGAGATCAGGAAAGTCTGAAGTTTTCACGACCAATAGCGCTACTGAGACAATTGCAGGAAAATACTGTCAGCCATTTAACCCCTTGAAGCCAATGATGAACAGTATTTTTTTTTTTTAATTACTTTGATATGACTGTACAGTAAAGTCTCAATTATATGAAGTTCATGGGACTTTCAAAACTCTGATTAATCAATTTTTATGCATAAAAGAATATAATAATATACAGTACTGTACACACTGTACTTACAAAAATACACCCCCATCATCACAGAAGGTGTACATGTAACCACCCGACGCTGCCCCATGTGACGCGTAGGAGCCCAGAGCTAGACAACTTGGTCCTGACATTTAAGATGAGAGTGACCAGCCTCACTCATCCCTGAGTGGCATTATGTGAGCAATAAACCATAACCATCCCTTGGATATAAACCTTCATCGGCTCAATCCGATTGGAGTGCCGTAATTACCCACTAAACCACCAGGCGCCAAAACTTGGTTATGTGGTTACAACCCATCGTAGCAAATGGTGTCCTGTTGTACAGGAAACCATTTGGTTTGTCACTCAAGTGTAGAGTCACCCACAGGCAGAAGGAAGAGGAAAGAATGATGGAAAGAAAGATAGGAGAGGGAGTGCAGAGTCACCTGCAGGCAGAAGGACGAGGAAAGAATGAGGGAAAGAAAGGCAGAAGAGGATGAAAGGAAACAAGGATGGAGGAGAGGTAAGGGCAGACACCCGAGAGCAGCACTGCATCAAATGAGTGGATGGTGAGTGCCCCCACATACATGTAATATCACATAATATACATATAACACAGTAATCCCTGTAATGTCTGATGTAATAGAGCCAAAGGCATGTGCGGAAAGTGGGTTTGTCCGGATACTGGACCCAGCATCCTGGACTGGTACTTAACTAAGAAAACTCAGAAAACTATCTACATAACTCCCTACCGGACATGCACAGTACCTATTTAAGACCCTATTCACACAAATAAGGGCCAGAAAGGATGAAATAAATGAAAAGGAACCAGAGAATGAGGAACTGGAAGTGAGTATGGAAAATATTTTGCAGTGTACAGTGAACTTACAACACATCCGTGGCCGTTACGAAGATTAACCCGCCTCCTCTAAGGCTATGGCACTGGTGAAAATGCTCTTGAAGCATGTACAGTAATCCAGTGTTGTGCTGCACTTAATCCTTTGCAATGTGAATCATAACTGTTTAACACTGCACATACTGTTCTTACTTGCACCACGCCACTTGCAACTGCCAGTTTGCACTCTGTACTTAATCCTTTGCACTCTAAACTCTAATTTCTTAACACTGCACAACACTGTAAATTCCCATGTGGGCTAGTGGCAAGGTATTGCAGTTTATTCACTGTTTATTCACGAAAACGAGCACATGCAGCATCCACTGCAATGAGCGTCTAGTCACGATGATAGATAGGCAGTAACTGGGGAGGGGAGGAAGGGGGCCGTGCTTAAACACAGCTGTTCAGCGCCGCGCACCAAGGTCAAATTACAGGTGAAAAAAAGGTTGGATTTTTTTTTTTTTGGGGGGGGGGGGCCAAAGGCCCAGGCCCAAAATGTCTGGACATTGGGAGTCCGGATATTAAAGGGATTACTAATCACATAATACAGTACAGTAATTCCTCAATTTTCTGACATAATAGAGCCAAAGAAATGTCTGGATAGTGGATCCATCTGGATAATGGATTTCTCCCCTGGCCCCCCTTGTACATGCCCTAACTTTGAAAGCCATTGTAAAAGGCCACTACAGTACATCGTACAACACTTATTCCTGGTGTTTTACACTACAGGGTACACTGTCTGGTCAAACAGACCTACAAAACACAGCCAAGCAATTACCATGGTCAAGCAGACCCATCAACTACAGACAAGTAATTAACACTGCAGGGTCATACCCTGCAGTGACATGAAAAAAACATGAACAAGAAGTAGTGCCAAGGCACAACAAACCCGTCCCTGGCAATCATTTTAGTGCTGACGTATAAACAAGATATCTAGTCAAAGATGTCACATATCAAATCTAGAGTAAATCGAGTGAAAACTGATGATTTTATGCTCATTTGAAATTTTAGGCCCGACCCACTTGACAATTACCCCCCTACTATTAACTGAGGGGTGACCCCCCTGATGTAATAAAGCATGTTATAGGATGCAGATTTAAAAGAGGCACCTTTAGGTAGGTGGGGGTGCCCATCATCCACCCACTTAGGGTAGTGGTACCCTGTTTTTTGGGGAGCTCTACACAGAGTGGCAAGCCAAATGATTTCCTGAAAACCAAGAAAGCATTTACAACGCTGGGTGGTAACCTTATAACCAACCGACACGTGTTCCCTACGTGACAGCAAGTGGGTTGGCAGAGGGTTAGTGCCCCTCCCCTGAAATCAACTAACTAAAAATATGAACAAGAAGCCTCAGACCAGGACAGACCAAAAGATGATGACTAAGGACCAAACAAAGGACATGATATAGATGGCGACGTGGAATGTAAGGGGTGCAAATGATGAGGTGAAAGAAAGGAGATTGTTCAGGTGCTTGAGGGTGTGAAAGTGGATGTATGTGGATTAACTGAAACCAAATGGGGAGGTGAGAGTGTGAGAGAATGGGAGTATGGATGGGGTATATGTGCAGGAGTAGATGAGAATGAGAGGGCAAAAGAAGGAGCGTGTATTGTGGTGGTTAACAGATGGAAGGAGAATATAAGACAGTATGGATCAGTTGGCTCAAGGATTGTGTGAGTAAGACTGAAAGCTGGACTACAAATGTGGGTGATTGTGTGCGTGTATGCGCCAACGCAAGATCGTACAAGCAAAGTGACAGAAGGGTTCTGGACAAATGTGAAAGTGTGCATGGAAAAGTTTGAAAAGAATGAGAGAGTGTTTTAACTGGTGATATGAATGGTAAAGTAGGGAATGTGAAGGTGGATGAAGTAGTTGGTGAGTGGGGTGTACCTGCTGAGACTGATGAGAATGGCAGTGCTTTAGTGGATATTTGTGTCGGAAGGGGGTTGGTGATAGCCAATACCCTCTTCAGGCACAAAATGATTCACAGGTATACATGGCGAGTGATGAGAAGGGTGGATGGTGAACTGAATGAAAGGAAGGCAATGATTGATTATGTGTGTGTGGATGAAAGGATGTGAAGATGTGTAATGGATGCAAGAGCAAGAGGCTGGGAGAGTGGACTTTCTGACCACCACCAAGTGGTGGTCAGAATCAAGGTCCAAGTAAAATGGAAAAATAGAAGAAGGGAAGGATGGGAGGAAGGAGTATATGCAAGGAGAGTGGAAAGGTTACAAGAGGATGAGAAAAAGGCAGAATATAAGAGAGAAGTGGAGGAACAATTGGGTAAATATGAATTGGAGCAGATGGGGACATGGAAGGTGTGTGCATGATATTCACAGAAGAAATATGTGCAGCATGTGAGGTGAAGAGAAGACAAAAAGGGGTGCATGGAACAGCATGGTTGAATGAAGAGGTGAGACAGGCTGTGGCACAAAAGAAAAAAGCATATAATGAATGGATGAGAAATAGGGATGTGGAAGAGAGACAGAGGAAAGAGTTATATGTAGAAAGGATTTAAGAGGTGAAAAGATTAGTAAGAGAGAGTAAGAAGAGAGTGGATGAGGAATTTGGAAGGAATTTGAGAGTCAAGTGGAGGGAACATAAGAAAATGTTCTGGAAACTGGTAAACAGAGTCAGACAGGTTGGCAACAAAGTTAATAGGGGGTGTGAAAGATGAAAATGGTAGATTACTGGTTGAGAGGGGAGAAGAAGTGAGCAGATGGAGAGAACACTTTAAGGAATTGTTGAATATAGAGAATGAAAGTAATGCGAGTATAAGTGACTGGGGAATGGCTGGGAGAAGGAGGGAGGTGAGAAGAGAGGAAGAAATCAGTAGGATGGAATTTGTGGGAGAAATGAAGTAAGTCAAAATGGGGAAAGCCCCAGAAATTGATGGAATGTGTGGTGAAATGGTGAAGCATGGGTGAGAGATAGTAGTAGAATGGATGTAGAAGATATACTGATTGGCCTGGGAGAAAGGTTGAGTCCCAAAGGATTGGAAGTCAGTTATAATTATTCCCCTGTACAAAGGAAAAGGGGAAAAAGAAGTGTGTGATAATCATAGGGGCATTTGTCTTCTTAGTTTAATAGGAAAAGTATGCGGTGGGATACTTATTGACAGAGTTAGGGAAATAACAGAGGAATGAGTTGGAGAACAGGGAGGCTTTAGGAAGGGAAGAGGTTGTGTAGATCAGCTATTCATTCTTAGATCTTTAGTGGAAAAGTCACTAGAGAAGAGAAAGAAGTTGTATGTAGCCTTCATGGATTTGAGAAAGCATATGACACAGTGGACAGACAAGGATTGTGGAAAGTATTAAGAATATATGGAGTAGATGGGAAGTTGCTGAATGCTGTGAAGAGTATGTATGAGGGTGCTAAGGCTGCAGTGTGTTTGAATAGTGAACTGAGTGAGTTGTTCTATTTGAAGGTTGGGTTGAAACAGGGATGTGTCATGTCTCCATGGTTGTTCAATCTGTATATGGATGGGGTTATAAAAGAGTTACAAGGTAGGGCAGTGGATGTTGGAGTGGCCCTAATGAGAGAGGGCAGTGTTTGGAAGCTCCCAGTACTGTTGTTTGCAGAGACACTGTTTTGTTAAGTGAAGACGAAGGGGAGTTGCAAGGCTTGGTGGATGAGTTTCGGAGAGTGTGTAAGAAACGGAATCTAAGGACGAATGTAGGGAAGAGTAAAGTTATGGTCTTCGAGAGAGGTGAAGTCAGTGAATGTACAGTGAGGTTGGATGATGAGGAAATGAAAAATGTGAGTAAGTTTAAGTACTTGGGTAGTGTGATGAGTAAGGATGGAAGTTTGGAGGATGAAGTACTTGAAAGGGTTGCTGGTTCCTTGAAGACAGTGATAAGAAACAGGGAAGTAAGCATGGAAGTGAAAAAGTTATTACATGACAATATTGTGATATCAACTCTAACGTATGGAAATGAAGCTTGGACGTTGTTGGAGCGACACAAGTTAAGAATGAGAGCAGTGGAAATGAGTTATCTGAAAGGAGCCTGTGGAGTCACATGGAGAGACAGACTGACAAATGAGGATGTGAAGGAGTGTTGTGGTGTGGATGTGATAGGAAGTGTTAGGAGAAACACACTGAGGTGGTTTGGCCATGTGGAGAGGATGGAGAGTGAGAGACTGAAGATGAGAGTGTATGTGAGTGAGGGGGAGGGGGAGAGGGGGAGGGGAAGGCCAAGGATGAGATGGAGGGATGGAGTGGAGAGGTATATGAGAGAGGGGGGTGTGAATTGGGAGCAGGGCAGTGAAATGGTGGGGAACAGGGTGACATGGAGGCAATTTGTTTGTGGCCACCCCGTACAAGGGATTAAGGCATCTGGCAATAGATAGACAGATCTCTAGGTTTTGGTTTCATGTCGATATGATGAATCTGAAAGGAGTTATGGCAAAAAAACAATTTTTGTTTTTTTAATTTATTTTACATTTTTTGAGCCTACAGTCTGGGTCTCAGCCCAATTTGGCCCCAAATTTGATCAGGTGATCAGAGGGTCATAGGCCATCATCCCTGTAGTTTTAGTCAAAATCGCACCAATAGCTTTCGCGTAAAGTTGTTAACTGTCAGACAGACAGACAGACAAACAAACAGAGAAAAACAATATCCGTCCCCAAGCCTCTCCGGAGCAGGGATGGGTAAAAAACAGCCCTGTCGGGCAAAAATCTATGCTAAGCCATAATTTCCACCCAGATGCAAGCATTTTGTCTGTATAAAATGGAAAAATGTACGAATAACGGTTTCGAACAGCCTGATTGCAGTGTCTGGCTAATAGATTGTTTGGATAATGGACGTCTGGATAATCATGGGATTACTGTATACAAAGAACAGTACTGTACTCACCAATAACAAATTTCTTGTGTTCAGAGAGATTCTTTGGTATAATCCAGTGACAACCCAGTTACGTAATCCAGGCACTCAACCACCAACAGCCCACCAAACACCACTCAACCTTTACCATAAAAACACTTAATGCCAACACTTTTGTAACTGTAACTTGAATTGTGAAGTGCCATCGCAATATTTATCACTGATAAATACACAAGTCCGAGCAGGGCACATCCAAACACAGTGTAAATATGGTAGGCAGACTAATGCTTGTCCTAGTGGAAGCATCATTAACTATCGCGGGTGGCGTGCAAAGAGCCTGCCAAGCCTGAAATTTCTGCTGGATCTCAGATTTCTTCAGTAAAGTGAATTGAGAATTGTTTAACAAAACCTTCAGTTAATTGCATTTTCTGATTGAAAGACTTTCGTATAATCGAGACTCTACTGTATTCTGCTTTAGCAGATAAATCATGCTGTGATGGGGTTAATGAAGACTGCATCCAACCCCATCACTACAAATCATTTCCTCAAAGTTGCCAAAATCATCTAAAGGTACCAAGAATCAATTAAAAAGTACATATATCTTCAGATGGATGAGGACATGGGAAGAAGGAAGAAAAAGAGGAAAGGGCAGCCACCCAAGAGCAGTACTATATCGAGTGAGTGGGTGGTGAGTGCCCCCACCTACCACTATAAATTATTCATCATTTTAAAAGCAAATCTACCCTCAAAGATCATTAAATAACAGTCCTTAATGCTCAAGTCCAACTGATGCCCACTCAGAGGTGGCTTGACTTATCAGAGGTTCAAACCTTGTTTTTGCATATTGGTTTTTGGCAGGCAGGTCTCAAGTCAGATTTAAGACTGAGTCAAGCCTCAAGTCCAGCTCATGCCTTTTTCTTGCATTCAGAACTTAGGGATAATTCCTCCTTCACAAGTATTAAAGGCTGAGAGAAGTCGGTGGCTCAACACCCCTTCCAAAGGGTGTCTCTCATGTTTTTTTTCTTGCATTCAGCCTTAAGTCTGGGATAATTCCTTCTTCACAAGTACTAATGACTGAATGAAGTCACAAGCTCAAAGCCTCATCCTAAGGGTGCCTCTAAACATGGAGCCTACTGAAAACCATTCATGGACATGGTTGCTATAAAAAACTTCTGAACTGAATAATGTGTGAGCTAATATGAATATACTGTAGGAGGGTACTGGATATACATAATTTAAGTGGAAGGCTTGATATACATGACTGATTTCTAAAGTAGGCAATTATTTTGGACTCCATCTCTCAGGAGTAAGAAAAACAAGAAAATAAAATACGATCTCAAAAAACAACCTCTCTTTTGGTAATATGATGTACAATACAGTACAGTACAATAGTTTAGAAACCATACTGTATAAGAAAATACCTACATAAATGCAAAACGATTATTCAAAATGGTGAAATTTTGCTTCGGAATTGTGTATTTCCTATTTTTTCTAGCTACTGGAATGGAAGAGGTAACCTGGATCCTTAAGCTGCCACCACTACTATCATCACCACCACTTCCATCACATCTTGCATCACTAACAAACACGAAAACAAATTACCAATGTACTTATTAGTGTAAGGTACCAAGATATTTGCCAAACACATGTCATACATCAACAAAAGTAAACAAAAATAGGCACCTTAGGGTATTGATATGAAGGAAGCTGGGATTCTAGAACAATGTATGCACACATCCTCCTCCTACGACAAGTTAACATGCACTGAGTGGCTGTATGATGTGTGGTGCATTTAGAGGCAAATACTAGATTGTTTAAGAGAATCAACTGTACAGTGATGGTTAATGGCTTCTCAAATTATCTTCCTTTCATCATTAACTTCCAGCACTTGAAGTTTATTGGCTAAAGAACAGTTTACAGTAAAATAATGAACAAAAAAAATCATTCACACATACTGTAATATAAAATCATAAATCTTAAAAGTCTGTTTATCAATCTATCTATAGTCCAACGCTCTAATCCCACAAAAGGTGGCCGCAGACAAAACGCCTCCAAGTCGCTCTGTTACCCACCATTTGACTACCCTCCCCCCTCCCTCATATACCTCTCAACTCTATCCCTCCACCTCATCCTTGGTCTTCCTCTCCCTCCCTCCACCTCACCTACATACACCCTCTTAGTCAGTCTTTCATTCTCCATTCTCTCCACATATCCAAACCACCTCAGTGTATTTCTCCTAATCTTCTCAACCACATCCACATCCACCCCACAATCTTTCCTTCACTTCTTCATTCGTCAACCTGTCCCTCCATGTTGCTCCACATGCTCCTCTCAAGCAACTCATTTCCACTGCTCTCACTCTTGACTTGTTCCCCTCCAGCAAGATCCATGCCTTACTTCCATACATCAGGGTAGGGATCACAATACTATCATGCAGTGACTTCTTAACTTCCATACTCACCTCCCTATTTCTCATCACCTCTTTCAGTGAACCAACAACCTTCCTTCTCTGCTGTATTCAAGCACTTCATCCCCCAAAGTTCCATCCTTACTCATCACATTACCAAGAACTTGAATGCACTCACATTCTCCATATTCTCACCATCCAATCTCACTGTGTATTCTGTGACTTTATTCCTCTCAAACACCATAACTTTACTCTTGTTTACATTCACTTTCAGATTCCTTTTCCGACACACTGTCCTAAATTTATTCACCAAACCTTGCAACTCCCATTCATCTTCACTCAACAATACTGTATCATCAGCAAACAGCAACACCAGAATCTTCCACATCTCACCCTCATTCATTAGAGCCAGCCCCACATCCACTACCCTACCTTGAACCTCCTTTACAACCCCATCCATGTATATATTAAACAGCCATGGAGGCATCACACAACCCTGTTTCAGTCCCACACTGAGATCAAACAACTCATTCAGCTCACCATCCCTTCGCACCGTAGCCCTAGCTCCTTCGTACATACTCTTCACAGCACTTCACTCCATATATTCTTAATACCTTCCACATACCTTGCCTGTCTATTCTGTCATAAGCTTTCTCCAAGTCCATGAAGGCAGCATACACTTTCTTTACCTTCTCTAGATACTTCTCCACTAAACATCTTAGAACAAATATCTGATCTACACACCCTTTTCCCTTCCTAAATCCTCCTCGTTCTTCTCCAACTAGCTCCTCTGTTATATGCCTAACCTTATCGATGAGTATTCTACCATATATTTTTCTAGTCACACTAAGAAGGCAAATACCCCTATGGTTACGACATACTTCTCTCTCCCTTTTTCCTTTGTATAAAGGAACAAATATACCTGATTTCCAGTCCTCCGGAACCCTTCCCTCTTCCCAAGCCAATCTACACAACTTCCATATCCACTCCATTACAATCTCACCCCCATACTTCAGCATTTCACCACACACTCCATCAATCCCTAGGGCCTTTCCCATCTTGATCTTCTTTATTGCTTTCACTACTTCCGCCCTACTGATCTCTTCTTCCCTCCCCTCATCTCCTCTTCTCCCAGCCATTCCCCAACCACTTAAGCACGCACTGCTCTCACTCTCTACATTCAACAAATCCTCAAAGTGCTCCTTCCATCTCCTCATTTTCTCTCTCTTCTCCACCAACAATCTATTATTCCTATCTTTCACTCCCCTACTATTTCCCCTTTCACACTGCCTTACTTTCTTTACCTCCTTTCAAAACAATTTCTTACTCTCCCTCCATTTCACACTCAGATTCCTCCCAAACTCTTCATCCACTTTCTTCTTACTCTCCTTCACCAATCTCTTCACCTCCCTTCTCCTGCTCACATATACCTCTCTCTTCTCTCTCTCATCTTCTCCCCTACCTATACTCACTAGCCATTCACTATATGCCTTCTTCTATTGTTCCACAGCTCGTTTCACCTCATCATTCCACCATGCTGTCCCTTGCACACCCCTGCATCTCCTGCTCACTCCATAAACCACCTCACACGCTGCGCCTATCTCTTCCGTGAATATTTTACATACGTCTTCCACCCCTTCCATCTGCTCTAACTCATACCTTCCCAATCTTTCTTCCACTATGCTCTTATACTCTGTCATTTTCTCACTCTCTTGCAACTTCTCCATTCTTCTCACAGGAGCTGTTTCCTCCTGTCTTCTCCTTCGTCATTTCACCCATTTTCTTTGCAGTCTTACCTTGGCCATCACTAAGTGATGGTCCGAGATTCCATTCCCCCACCCTCTCCACACTCTTGCATCCAACACTTGTCTTCTCATTCGCTCATCCACACACATGTAGTCTATCAATGCCTTTCATTCAACAAGTTCACCATCCATCCTCCTTATGACTCCATGTATACCTGTTGATCATCTTATGCCGAAAGTAGGTGTTGGCTATTGCCAACCCCTTACCAGCACAGATGTCCACCAAAGCACTACCGTTCCCATCTACTTCGGCTGGCACACCCCACTGACCAATCACTCCATCCACTCATACATTCCCAACTTTGCCATTCATGTCTCCAATCAAAAACACTCTCTCGCTCCTCTCAAACTTGTCCATACATGCATCTACACTTGACCAAAACTCATCTTTCACTCTTGCCACTTGGTCCTCTGTCAGCGCATATGCACGTACAATTGCCCACACTTGTATACCTACTTTCATCCTCACCCTCAAAGTTTGTGAAAGTTAAAATATAATTCTGTTCTTTCACTTACCAATATACATAATGTACTTCACAGCAAATTCCATTCAGTTACTCCAATATCCAAAATAATGGTTAATACCCTTGTCCCATTGATAAAACTGCATTAAAGAAAATCACATTAAAACAACATTACTGGACTATCAAAACTCACTGAATTCCACATTCCTTGAGATCTTGATCTGTTAGAGTGAGGAATATCTGCAAATCAACATCCTGTTCTTGAAAGACATTCATGTATGAGCTCAAGCCAATCTGCCTCAACATGGTCTCCAAGTCTGTGGGCTGAATACTTGCTGTAAAAGAAACACAATAAATCAAATAATAAACGATTCTACCACTAACTGTATAGCATGAAGTTACAAAGTACAGGTAACTCGCACGGAACACGTGGGTTTCGTTCCTGCCGTGCCGTGTTAGGTGTGAAATCGCGTATATTTAAACTACTCCGTATTTTGCTCCCTAGACCCCCCAAATGTGTTGTTTTGCTGTTATCTGTCACTGGTAATCACTAGAAAGCACTTTAAGTGGTTAGAAGGTTTATTTAATGTTATAACTCACAAATACAGTACTCCAGAGCAAAACTTCAACACACAAATACTGTACGTAAACACAAGGAAACATTCCGACGCCGATCATAGGTAATCATATAAATCAGGTTAACTGGTACCAGTGCTTTAACTTACAAGTACTTACCAGAACAGTACATATTTAACTTAGAAATGCAGTACTGTGATATCGAATGATTTCAGTACATAATCTGTTAGGAATGGCTGGAAAAAAAAAAAAAAGTTATGAATACATTTTCACCTTTTTGATATATGTTTATGGTAGTTTCGAGTTATTTTTTACGTTATCGTTGTGCCCATGCTTGGAAAAGGGAGTGAAAGAGTTGAATTTTCAGTCTTAAATGAGAAAACTGCACGTCCTCCAAGGCTAGACTCTGCCACGGGAGAATAAAGTGAAGGGTCAGTCCAATTAGCAATAAGGAAGTTGTGTCACAACTTCCAGCTCCCACACCACGAGAATGGCTAAAAATAGAATCGTAATGCAGTTTCAGAACTAACAATAAGTCTAATTATTACGAATACAGATACAAAGCAGAAATAAATACGTTTACAGACGGGGAAAACGTACTTCTTCCGTCATAACATGTTCATCTTTCTCTATCATTTTACGTTCATCTTTATCATTTTACCTTGTTATTTTCGCAATATATATTGCTGTCTCGTAAACAGGGTGGTTGAGTGTGTTTTGCAAGGGAGGAAAAAGGTTGTATTTTCTGTCTGGGTCGAGATAATGGGTGTAACTATGTGTGGTTAGGCATGGCCACGAGCGAAAAATCGTACATCCACTCCTCACGATAGCAGGTGGCGAACTGACAGATGATACATGAGAGGGTGAAGTCAAGGTCAGTCTCATGTCCCAGATTTTCGTTCACTGCCCGAAAGTTTTCACAATTTTCTACAAGTTGCATTGCATCAAATGATCCAAACCATTACAGCAAACCTGAGCAAATAGGTAAAGATACCAAGACAAAAATGTATTTTTCTCTTATTATAAGTCTTTAACGAACAAACAAAAATGGCAATATTCCGATGCCGATCATGGGTAATCATATAAATCAGGTTAACTGGTTACAAGGCTTTATTTAATGCTTTAATTGCTTACTAGTACATACCAGAACAGTAAATATTTAACTTACAAATACAGTACTGTAGAAAAGCAGTACAGTAAGAGTTTAACGAACAAACAAAAAAGGCCAACGGCCATACCACGTTGAGTACACCGCTTCCCGTCCGATCAGCGAAGTTAAGCATCGTTGGGTCTGGTTAGTACTTGGATGGGTGACCGCCTGAGAACACCAGATGCTGTTGGCATCCCTACGTGTCAAGTGGGGTTGGTGGAGGATTAGTGCCCCTCCCTGTAAAAACAATGAACTCTAAGCCGTTGGCTACCCCGTTTGGGATACATGGCGTCTGGCATTGAATGAATGAAAAATTCCGACGCCGATCATGGGTAATCATATAATTCGGGTTAACTGGTTACAAGGCTTTATTTAATTATTTAACTTTATTTAAGTGCTTACAAGTACAGTACATACGAGAACAGTAAATATTTAACTTACAAATACTATACAGTACTGTGGAAAAAACGAACAAATAAAAAAGGCAATATTCTGACGCCTATCAGGTAAACTGGTTATAAGACTTTATTTCTTGCTTTAACGTTATTTAATAGTACTTTAAGTTGCAAATAAACTTACCAGAACAGTACAGTACTATAAATATTTAACTTACAAATACTGTGCTACTGTACTCGGGAATGTCTCACTCACTGAATAATTTCCCGCCTAGATCGTCACGTAATCAAAACAAACCGCGCGCTGCGGTGACGTTCGAGGATTTGATCTTTCAAAGGCCTCTCCTGCGTTAATTTGTAGTTTTCATAATGGTTTTTTAATCTTACGTTGTCTTATATGTATCCCAGCCCTTACCGTGTATAATTGCGAGCGCATTCCGTGAGATCGTGTTCCATGCGAGTTACCTGTACATTCAATCCTCGTAAATCACGGCAATTTGGGTCTGGACCACTGCCACGATTTACAAATTCCGTGGTTTATAAATAAAAATTCTTATGTGAAAAATGAATTTGGGTCTGGACTTTGGCCAACCACCCCTCACAGCACCCTACCTACACCTATCTAGGCACCATCAAATACAAACATACAAATTTAGGAATATTCACTGCATGTATTTAATAGAAATAAGCAATGTTAAGGGATTTCACCTTAATCCTATGATGAAATTGCTTAAGTGAATGGAGTGGGGTGGTGTTGGGAAGAACTTAGAACCTCTTAGCACTTGTTCTTCCCAAATTCTTTTGCTAGCTTTGAAAACTTCTCTCCCCTCTTAACACGACGAATGAGCTCCAAACGTTGACTGTACAACAACTGTGGCAGCTTCTTGATGCCATACTCCTTAGAGCACTTCATTGGGGGTCGGGAGGGGCCATGGCAGGTAGGAGACGGGGAGGAAGGTACACAAAAAAAGGCAGTTAGATCTCGTACTCCACAGCGACGGTCTGTAGTGTGCGGACTGGCGGGACAAGAACAACAACACGGCAGCATTAGTATGCACATATGGCACCAGGGACGCTCGGTGATTGGTTGTTGGGTCGCGATTTTCAATTTGAAAGCCGCGGTTTATAATTCTCCTCGGAAAAGGCCCACTTCGGTGCCTAGGTCCACAATTTTCGTGACTTAACAGCGATTTAAAGGTGCTGGCAGTCTGACAGCCACTTAGCCGTGATTTACGAATCTGTGATTTATAAACACGCGATTTACGAGGATTGAGTGTATGCTTTAAAACTATGCTCATGGTTGCAAAGTGGCAGAAGGGATATATGAACAGGAGAAGAAACTGCCAAGTGGCTAATGAACATTTATGGACATATTCAATGAATGTTCATTTAAAGGTCACCAAATCTTGAAGAGTGAGCTTAAGGGTAGTATTGGGAGGAAGCCTGCATGTGATATGGGGGGGGGGGGGTGGAGTGGAGGGCAGGTGTCAGAAAAGGAACTTATGCATCTGAAATTCATATTTTGTAGAAAAGGTGCATACAAATATGCATGATACAGAGGAAATAGAAAATGCTTAGAGGAGTCAGACCAGTTACGAGTGTAAAGAGAAAGATGCTGGGGAGTGTTAGCAATAGAAGGACAGTGAGATGGTGATGTTGAGGTCTGTCTGACCACATGACTGTCACATGCAATGTTTAGCTCAAAGAATTGTGGGGGGGAAAAAAAAAAAAAAAAAAAAAAAAAAAAAAACTGTGAGAAGATGGTATTGAAGTTTGTCTGAACCTATGATTGCTATAGGCAAGATTATGATTAAGGTGTGTGTGTGTGTGTGTGTGTGTGTGTGTGTGTGTGTGTGTGTGTGTGTGTGTGTGTGAGAGAGAGAGAGAGAGAGAGAGAGAGAGAGATTGATGGTGGAGGATCTTAACAAAGAAGTGTCAGATGAATACCAGGTGAAGGTAGAGGAGTCAATCAACTGGGAGAAAATGGATCTGGAGAACTTTTGGAATGAATATAATGTACATACCTGTAATATATAGAGATATGTCATTCCTAACTAAGAGATTTGTCATTCCTAGCTAAGCTCTCCATATTATGGAAAGCTTAATTAGGAATGACATATCTCTGTGGTGTTGCATGGTCACCAATTAGGAAGAAAGGTGCAGCTTTGTGGGATGACAAGACTAAAACGACAGAGGATGAAAAGCAGAAGTAGCTTGAGTTGATATAAGAAAAAAGGTTTATATGGAGGAAGGGAATAAACTGGAAGAAGCATGTACAAAGACTAGGAAAGAGAAAAGGAAGGTGGTAAATAACAATATCAGTAAAAATATGAATGCATATTTCTCTGAAAATATAAAACTACTTTGGAAAGAGGTGCAAAAATGTGGAAATGAACGTGGAAAGAAGTGTGAAAATGAAAGAATACCAACAAGTGAAACTGAAGTAAAAGGTAGACAGAAAGAATATTTTGAAAGTCTGAGGAATGGAAATGACGAGAGCTGGGTGGCAGTACACATAATTGATTTCAGTGGTGTACAGAGACAGAATGTAATGCCAAGAAACATGACATTGGCAGCTGTTAAGTGGCTGATGAGGTGTATGCAGAGATGATTATGTGAAGTAGAAAAAGTGGAATTAATTATTATGAAAGAGTGAAACTCTACCAAGAGAGTGGAAAAAGACTGTGGATGTACCCCTGTCCAAGAATTAAAAAAAAAAAGTAAGTGAAGAGTGTAAAAAAATTATCATGGCAAAAGTCTACTATGTGTTGCTGTTGTTGATCAACCCTAGTCTGTTTGACCAAGTAGACTCATCAGGTGCAGGAAAGCCACTGCCCCTGCAGGATCACCTCCTGCAGTGAACCGATGTTCCCTTCAGGATGCCAATGTTCTGCAACAGTGAAGTGCAGGGAAAAATGTGTGGAGGTTTGGCTCCTGGATGGATGCCACATATGTCTCTCTCCACCCTGTTAACAGTGGCACTATAGCAGACTCCACATCACCCTGATATCTGGTTATATGATTACCACCCAGTGTTGTTGTTGTTGCCCAATCCCAGTCCATCTGATCATGCAACCCATCAACTGCAGGTAAGCAACCACCCCTACGGGGCTGTTCCATGGGTTCACTAAACTGTACTGTTGGGGTGGTTTCTGCATCTTAGTGTGGCTTGTGCTATGCACTGCTACATTATGTGTGCTATATTGTATGAGCCCATTCTACAAACTAAGTACATGTCTGGTTCTAAGCTTTGCAAGGTGTGCTTGGTCATCTTTAATTAAAGACACCTCAGATGGGTGGATGTTGGGGGGGGCAGGCTCATACTATGGTGTTGTATTGCCCTGAGTTTGAAGTGAGTACGTACGTGTTTCTTCACCGCTTGTGTTGCAATGTCTGGAGGTGGGCTATTGTTGTAGAGGGTTTAATAATGTTTGTGTTTGTGACTGTTCTATGTGCCTAACTGTGTTGTGTGCCTCTGTCACGTAATGACTGGGGTGTTGTTTACTAGAACAGGCGGCTGCATACAACTGTGTGCAACTCATATCAAGGAGGTCTATGAGAAGAAGGTTTTACTTTCTGAGTGTGAACTGTGGGAGTGGTTGTGGTGAAGCCAGTGGTAATGCATTCTATATGATTTGGAAGGTGTTGTAGTGGGTATTAGATAGGATGGGAGCCCATGCCAAGGGGGCATACAATATCACAAATCTAATGTATTGTTTGTAAAGTAAGGTGAGTGTTTCTTTTTGTTGTCCAAAGTCAGGCCCTGTAATGGCCCTTAGTCCACTGATATTGGGGATGCACCACCTCTTGATGTCTTGTACATGGTCCTTGAAGGTGAGTTCAGTGTCTTATGTCACTCCAAGGATACTAGTGGAGAGTGTGTGTAAATACAAAAGGTATATGGAATAATTATCACAAAAATTAAAGGTAATATAAGAAGACCTGGTGAATGATGACCATAATGGCTTTAGGAGCAGTAACAGATGTGTGGATCATGTACAGTATTTGATATGAGACAGAAAGGTATTGATGGCATTTATGAATCTGGAGAAAGCATACAACAATGTAAACTGAGATGGATTATGGATGGTACTGTACACTGAGTATCCATAGGGATGTAACATGGTCTTGTCTCAAACACTGACATTAACCCACTCACTTAAATGTCCACTTACCCTCAAGCAGGATTCACTGCCAACACTGGACTCTTCACAACATTTATCTGCTTACCATTCTCATCATACATGTGCAAAATCTTTAATTATCCATCTCTGTTTACACTGACTTTGTTCAGCTCTTGGTAGTGGCAGAGGGCCTTGGATCGAACAAAACTGAAGGGCTGTTCTACTTTCTCAGTTGTGTTTAACTTTATTCCCTTCTGTTCCCAAGATGTGGGGCTTAAGAACATTCAGCAATACATTTTAGTACTGTACTGTAAATAGAAGTGGGTTTACACTGTATCCCACAGTGGATGCATGTGAAGCATGTCATACAGCATTAATTTTGACTAAGTGAATATAATTCTGACAATCTAGGGAGAAGGTTGCTATGCCTTTTGAGGCATTTTGTCCCCAGTAGAGGTTTGACTAAAGACAGTATGATATGCACCCTTCCTTAGCTCTCTGATTTTGCAATAATTCCTTCCATCACCTACTGAAATGCATAGGTGGTGTCTTAAGATGGGTGAAAGCCTCTTCTTCAAGGTATCTCCATATTCATTCACTATAAGCACAAAATAAGTATTTGGCTTTGCAAGTACACTACCTGTCCTTTTTTTTTTTTTTTTTTTTTTTTTTTTTTTTTTAACCATTCTGTAGATGATCCACTATGACATGGAAATGTTGTGTGGGAGAGAGAGACAATTTAGAGCTTGAATTCTTTATTTTCTCTAACACTTCAGGCTACACATAAATCATCTTTCTGAATCCGTCTCTCTGAAGATGGGTGCTGAATACCCTGAAACATTAGAAAAAAAAAAAATCAAATTCTGGTTTACTTCTCTCTCCCACCCAACAACTCTTACCATTCTCTAACGATGGAACAGTATTTGATTTAGATTTGTGTGTCTGGGGTTGCTGGGTGTGGGCTCTTCTTGCCTCCAAAGCAGCTGGACCATCACACAAACTAGGACCATCTCCACCTGCAAAGAGTAACACTGTATAGCAAGTTATTATTATTCTAATTACTGTATTATTATTATTATTATTCATGAATTCATTCATTCATCATCTAATCCTGTGTTGCCCCATGAGAAGCGTAGAAGCCCAGGGCTAGGCAAGTTGGTCTTGACATTAAAGATGAGAGTGATCAGCTTCACTCATCCCCGAACGGCACTACATGTGCAACACATCCCAACCATCCCTTGGATACAAGCCTGCAATGGCTCAATCTGATTGGAGTGCCTTACTTACTCACTAAGCCACCAGGCGCCACAATTTGGTTATGTGGTTACCAACCAGCGTAGTAAATGGTTTCCTGGTGTACAGGAAACCATTTGGCTTGTCACTCACTGTCGAGTCACCCATAGACAGAAGGAAGAGGAAAGAATGAAGGAAAGAAAGACAGAAGAGGTAAGAAGCAAAGAAGGAAGTTTATTACCATTATTATTATTATTATCATTATTATTTTTGTCACTGCTCAGCCACAGTCTATCTGGTTGAGCAGACCCTTCAATGACAGGCAAGCGACTGCTTCTGCGGGGTTGTCTGACAGATACAACACAGCACATCCACCATGTAGGCATCCAGGATCCTCTTGAGGTTAACTGTGCTCCAGTCCTTCAACTGCAATGTGTCCAGACATCTTAAAATGATAGGATCTTGCATTTGGCTCTCTGTTAGCTTGTTTCTGTTTTTCTCTTCGAGGGAACAATCTTGCGAACTTCTGGCCTTTTGTTCCTTCTTCCTTGCATTAAAAAAAAAAAAAAAAAAAAAAAGCAAGGTGCATAGCATCACCATGTGTAGGTTCCTCACCAGTGCCAGCATGTTATTTGGATTGCTAAGTGTGTGTGTGTGTGTGTGTGTGTGTGTGTGTGTGTGTGTGTGTGTGTGTGTGTGTGTGTGTGTGTGTGTGTGTGTGTGTGTGTGTTCTTACCTAAATGTATCTTCACAAGAATGAGTCAAGCTCATACTGTCCTGTGTATTAAACTATTTTTATCATACATATCTTTAAATTTATGAATAGTTTTGGTGCACATTATTCCATTCGGCAGTGTATTCCACTAATCAACTGCCGTATTTGGGAAACTCAATTTCCATCCATCTTTATCACCCCTCCTTTTATGCAGTTTTTTTGCAGTGCCCTCTTGCTGATACTTCCCCATAGGTTATATACTCCCTGATGTCTATTTTCTTTCCCTGCGATGTATTTATAAGCATAATCATGTCTCCTTTTTTATATCTACCTTGCAATGTTGGTAGGTTCAGTTTTTCTTGTCTTTCTTCATTACTCAGATCCCTTATGCATGATACCCATCTTGTAGCTGCCCTTTGTACTTTTTCAATCTTATCTATGTATTTTTTGAGATGTGAATTCCAAACTACAGTTGCATATTCCAGGGTTGGCCTGATGAATGTTGTTATTATCTTTCACAGCATGTCTTCATTTATATATGTCAATACTTTTCTCATATTAGCATGCAGTGTGTACATATTCTGTACCTTTTCACTGATGTGGTCAGCCGGAGATAGTCTGTTATTGATAATCGCTCATAGGCCCTTCTCCTTCTCTGATATGTGCAGGGTTGAACTTCCTAGCTTGTAATTCCATTCTGGTCTTTTTCCATTTTTACCAAGCTTAATTACACAGCATTTGTCCACACTGAGTTCCATTTACCATCTATTGTTCCATTCATGAAGCTTATTTTATTCTTCTTTCAGCTCCATGCAAGTCAGTGTTTGTAATTCTCCTTTGTATTTTTGCATCATCAGCAAACATATTTAGATAGCTTCCACTTCCTATGTTGCTGTCAATGCCGTTTATATACACTAAAAACATAATTGGTGCCAGCACTGTGCCCTGTGGAACTCCACTGGTCACTTCTCTCCATGATGAGTACTTTCCCCTTAGTACTGTTCTCATTTCCCTTTTCCTGAGAAAATCTTGCATCCACCAGTACAGATTACCTTGGATTCCTCCTTGATGGCACAGTTTCCTTAACCCGCAGCGTGCTGGCTATTTTTCGCCCTGAGGGTCACCCCAGTGCCGGCCATTTTTTGACCTTTTTTTCTTTGGCTAAAATGATAGATTTTGATGTGGAAACAATGAATTTCGTCGTTAAAATGCTCACCCAGGCTCGGAAATGAGTTTTATTGAGTCCTGCATACTCGTATACAGGTAGTAGTAGTAGTAGTTGTTCCCTAGGCAGTCTGGCCAAACAGCCACAAGTCCCTTAGGAAGGCCATGGCCGAGACCGGGCTTTCCCACAAGAGCTCTCAAAGAGTGTATGTTGTGTTGCTGGCGTAGGTGATTGTGTGCAATGCAGTCTTCCATAATGTGCTTAATAGTATGGGGTGCTGTGTTGCATCCTGGACAGGCATCAGCAACAGAGTCATCCAGCCTCTTCTGTTAGCTTAAGAGGGCTGGATGGTGCCCACATCTCAGTCTGGCCAGGTGGACCCTGTCCTCACGAGGAAGATAGGATTCAGAAGGATGGATGTCAGGAGGCCGTGCATGTAGCTGTGTGTTGTCTTTAAGTGACTGAATGGAGGGGCGAGTGATCTGAGTGTGGATATGCTTCTGGAAGCTGGTCTGAGGTGGGCGAGGGGGGAGAGATGACAGTACAGTGGGCTCGCACAGTGCGCGAGAGATTGGGCGGTGCACGAGCTTGCGCACTGGGAATTCGCGTACTAGGAATACATAATCTTACGGGAATAATTACATATGGGCGGTACCCCCTCATACCTGGACATTTTTTGGCCCTTAAAGACATAATAAAGGTCATATGCACAGTACACACTACACTTCCTATTCAAAATTCACCAAAAATGGCGTCAATTCACCCAGCCTCGGAGTCCCCAGGGGGGGGGGGACCATAAATGCCCCCGCCATCTGCCCCTCTCCCGGTGACGACTCGAGGTGCCTGGAACCACTGTCTGACTCTCTTCTTCTTCATTTCTGCAACATTTGCGGCCTTTCATCTAACTTTCGCTCTGTTGAGCACCACCTCTCCTCCTCTAAACCTCACCTTCTTTTTCTAACGGAGACTCAGCTGTCTGAGGCAACTGACAGCAAACCCTTTTCTGTATCCTCCTACTTTCTCTATACTCATTTCAAAGCCAAAGGTGGCTGTTGTGTATACATACGCAACGACTTATCTTGCTCTCGTGTTCCTGAATTTGATTCTTCTGAATTCTCCACACTCTGGCTTCGGCTTTCCTGTCATTCTCTGACTAAATATATCTGTGCTGTTTACTTATCCCCTAATTCTACTATCAAAAATTCTTCGACTATCTTACTTCTACGATGGAACACATTCTGTCCATCTCTCCTTTCTCTGAAATCTCCATTCTTGGAGATTTCAATGTTCACCACCACCTTTGGCTCTCCTCTCCTTTCACGGATCCACCTGGTGAACAAGCCTACATCTTTTCTATCCTTAATGACCTAGAGCAGCTTGTACAGCACCCTACCCGTATCCCTGGCCGCTTTGGAGAGAGCTCCAACATACTTGACCTCTTCCTCACAACTAATCCTTCTGCTTACTCTGTTAATCTTTTCTCTCCGTTGGGCTCCTCCGATCACAACCTTATTACCTTAACCTGTCCTATCACTCCGGTACGGCCTGTGGACCCTCCAGGGAAACGTCGTCTGTGGCATTTTGGAGCCGCGGACTGGGAGGCCCTCAGGCAGTACTTCTTTGATTTTCCCTGGAATGATTATTGCTTCCATGGCCGTGAGCCATCTGAGTGTGCCTTGCGCATTACGGAGGTTATTCTCTCGGGCATGGAAACATACATTCCTTTCTCATATCCTTTGACTAACGCAAGAAAGCCTTGGTTTAATCACGCTTGTTCTAATGCTGTCCGCAACAAGGAGAAGGCCTACAAAAGGTACCGGAGCCAACCCACCCCTGAATCACACAATCTTTACGTTTCTGCCTGGAATTGTGCTAAGTCTGTTCTTCGCTCTACTAAAAATAATTTCATCCATACTAAATGCTCTCAACTCTCCAACTCGAATTCTTCCTGCTCCTTCTGGCACCTTGCCAAAAATCTTTCTAACAACTTTACCTCATCATCCTTCCCTCCTCTTTTCTACTCTGATGGTTCTGTAGCTATTTCTTCTACTGATAAAGCAGATCTCTTCGCACAGACTTTCTCCTCCAATTCCACCTTAGACGATTCCAGTGCTGTTCCTCCATCACTTCCCCCCTCTGACTTCCTCATGGCTGACATTAAAATTTCTTCAGTTGATGTATTTTCTGCCATCACTGGCCTCAGTACTAACAAGGCATATGGGCCTGATGGAGTCCCTCCTGTTGTTCTCAAGAACTGTGCTTCTGTGCTTACACCCTGCCTAGGCAAACTATTTTGCCTTTGTTTGTCAACTTGTACCTTTCCTTCTTGCTGGAAGTTTGCTCTCATTCAGCCAGTCCCAAAGAAGGGTGACCACTCCCAACCCTCCAACTATCGTCCAATTGCTTTAACGTCCTGTATTTCAAAAGTTTTCGAGTCAATTCTTAATAGAAAAATTTTAAGGCATCTTTCCTATCACAACCTTCTTTCTGATCGTCAGTATGGGTTCCATCAGGGACGCTCCACTGGCGATCTTCTCACCTACCTTTCAGACTCCTGGTCATCCTCCTTTCGGGACTTTGGCAAAAGCTTTGCCATTGCACTTGACATCTCAAAGGCTTTCGATCGAGTCTGGCATAAATCTTTAATTTCCAAACTGCCCTCCTACGGTTTCTATCCTTCTATCTGTGCCTTCATCGCTAGCTTCCTTTCTGATCGTTCTATAGCCGCTGTTGTAGACGGCCATCGTTCTTCTCCTAGATCTATCAACAGTGGTGTTCCTCAGGGCTCTGTCCTATCACCAACTCTCTTCCTTTTATTCATCAATGGTCTTCTAAGCTGTACATCTAACCCTATCCACTCATACGCTGATGACTCCACCCTTCATCTTTCCATTCGGTTCCCGCAACGCCCATCTCAACAGTTACTTCAAGAAACAAGAGATGAGGCTATGGCACACCTAATGTCTGACTTGGCTCATATCTCTGACTGGGGTAAAAATAATATGGTTGTCTTTAATGCATCTAAGACTCAGTTCTTACACCTATCAACCCGACAAAATCTTCCACAGGTATACCCACTAATATTTAATAATATTCAGCTTAATCCTGCATTATCCTTGAACATGCTTGGGGTTTCATTTACTCGGGGCTTATCTTGGAAAGATCATATTACATCTCTTGTAAAATCTGCTTCCAAGAGATTGGGTGTGCTAAGCCGACTCCGCTCTTTCTTTACCCCTGCACAATTGTTGACTCTATACAGGGGTTTTATCCGCCCCTGTGTGGAGTACAACTCTCTTGTGTGGGGAGGCTCCCCACATACAGCTCTTCTCAATAGGGTGGAGTCAAAGGCTTTTCGTCTCATTAACTCTCCTCCTCTTACTGACTCCCTTCAACCTCTGTCTCTTCGCAGCACTGCTGCATCTTTATCTCTTTTCTATCGCTACTTTAATGGTCACTGCTCCTCTGAACTGTCTGCTTGCATTCCTCCACCTCTACGACGGGCGCGTAGCACCCGTCTGGCAGCAAACTCTCATCCCTTTTCTGTCCAACTCTCTAATGCAAGAGTTAACCGTTACTCCCAGTCTTTCATTTATGCAACAGGTCAGCTCTGGAACTGTCTCCCTCTGTCTGTATTCCTGCTGCCTATGATCTCCAGTCTTTCAAACGTAGTGTGACCAGGCATCTCAAAATGATCGGATCTTGAATTTGGCTCTCTATTGTATTTTGTTTTTCTCTTGGAGGGAACTGTTACTGCGGGCTCATGGCCTTTGGCTCCTTCTTCCTTGCATAAAAAAAAAAAAAAAAAAAAGACATTGTACTAAATCTATAGCTACAATAACAAAAATATGGGTAGTCACCTTAACAACAGTAGACAACAGGCCTGATGACCTTAAATAACAGGGGTTCCGAGGCGCGGCAACACTGACAGTGCCGCACTCCCCACCGCACCAACACTTCCCTCCGCAGACTCCTCTTGATCACCTTCCCCAGGAGCATTAAAGTCACTCACTTTGGCCATAAACCCTTCAAAGTCCAATGCTGACACTTTTGACATTGCATCCTCTTCATCCTCAACAGGAACAGGAGCAGACGATGTCGACGGTTCCGCTATTTCACCAACTTGAGCCCGCTGTGTGTAGCTTGTTATGAGCGTCTGTCTTCTCCTGTTTATTTCTTCCCTGTGCCTGTCTGTGTAGAAACGGAAGAGTTTGTCGATACCAACCAGAAGTTCCTCTGTTCTTAGGTTGCTCACTTCCTGTTCCTTCACCTCTTCCTTGAGCTTATCCACGGCAGCAAGGATCTTGCTAATGTTTGACATACACAGCTCAGTCCTGCCTTCCATCACGCTAGGCTCCTCAACTTGACTCTGTCTGTCGCATCATGACGACACGTGACGCGATCTGTGAGGGGTGGTCGCGTACTAGTAGAAAATGGCATTTTTGAGCCAATCCTTGCCTCTGCCTCGTGTTCTGTGCGGTAAACTTGCGCATTAAAGGGTTTTTGGTTATGATTTTTCGTCACTCGTGCACAAAGCGAATCGCGCACTGCGGTGAGGAGCACTGTGCGAGCCCACTGTACTGTATTTGTGTATGGTATTGTGTGCTGGGTGTTGTTTTGATGTTCCTTGGTGTGGGTGGATGTGCTGCCATGTACTGTAGTGGATGTTGTGGGTTTGTGGAGGCTGCAGCAAGAAACTGGGTGCCTCTCATGTCTAGGTGATCCTTGACTTTGAGGACTTTGGTTTCTTGATGTAGGTGGTCTACGGGTGTAGGGCCTTGTTCTGTATGGTCTGTAGAGTGTTGTAGTGTGTTTTGGTGAGGTTAGAAGCCCAGGCAGGGCTTGCATAATTCATCACTGAACGTATGTATTGTTTGTATACTGTGGTGGTGGTTTCTTTGTTGTGTCCGAATGTTGTATGGGCAAGTGACCTCAAAGCATTGAGTCTTGGTGTTATTTTATTTTTAATGTTTGTGATGTGTTGTTTAAATGACACATGTATTGTATGTTACACCAAGGATTTTGTGTGTGTGTGTGTGGTAGGGGAGTGTTGTTTATGGTGAGCTGTGGGATGTGACTGTGTTCTGCTGTCCAGTTTGTGAGAAGAGTCACTGTAGATTTGGCTGGGGCTATTTTGAGCCTGTTTGTGGTGAACCATTCGTGTAGTGTGCTGAGGTAAGGTTGAATGATGTGTGCAGCTGTGTTTGCATTTTGGTGCGTACATGTAAGTGTTATATCATCTGCATAGGAAGCTATGTGTAATTGTGGTGTGAGGGGTGTGGGTACATCGTGCATGTATAGGTTAAAGAGTGCAGGGGACAAAACAGATCCTTGGGGGATGCCGTTTGTGAAGTTTCTGATGTTAGAAGACTGACTGGCAAATGTTACGTGTGCACATCTGCCTGCTAAGTAGTTTGCCAGTCATCTTTTTGTGTTATTGTGCATGTTTGTGTTGAGTATTTTGTTTGTGAGGTTGTGGCGGGGGATGGCATCAAAAGCTCTGCTAAAGTCTAGTGTGATTACGAGTGTTCTGTGTAGTGGCCTAGCTGAATTCATGCCATCGAAAACTCTCTGTGTAAGGTCTGTAAGAAGGGTGTTTGTGAAGTGTAGTGCTAAAGCCATGTTGTGACTGGGCTAGGAGAATGTGAGCTGTGACTAGTTGTAGTACCAGTCGTTCAGTGACTTTAGAGGGGGTGCAGAGGAGTGTGATGGGGCGATGTGAGGATGGTAACGTGGGGTCTTAGTTGGGTTTAGGGATAGTGATGATGTTGCCATGCTTCCAGATGTTGGGTATTATGTTGTGTGAGTAGCTGTAGTTTGATATGTTGGTGAGTGCTTGTATGCCTTGTGGTCCTAGGTGTTTAAGATGAATGTTGCTTATGTTGTCTGATCCACAGGCAGATGAGTGCTTGAGGTTGTTAATGATGTGCTTTGTCCGGTTGTAAGTGAAAGATGCGTAGTCTGGGTCTGTGGGGAACCGTCTCTTACATCGGATGATACGTCGGTCTTCGGGATGGGGGTTTAGATGGCTGACTTGTGAAAAGTGATTGATGAGAGTGTTTGCTTGTTGTTTGTTTGAGGGTATGGTGTCTGTTGTTGTGATGGCAGCATGTGATTGTGTGGTGTTGCTGTTGGAAAGTGTGATTCTGTTTAGTGTTTTGAAGAGTTTGCTGATGTTTGTTTTGTGGTCAAGTGTTTGGAGGTAATTTTTCCAGTTAAGTGTTTGCTGTTCTGATATTTTATTGTTTATCTGAGTGTTGAGTTCTTGTATTTGTTGTATGGTGTCTTGTATATGGGGTGTTGGGGAGTGTCGCAGTGTGTCCCGTTGTCTGATAAGGCCTTGAATGTCTGGTGTGAAGTTGGGGTTGTGTCTCTTTCTGTTGCCTCTAGGGATGTGTCTTTTGTCTGCATTTTGTATAATTGTATTGAAAGTGTGCACAGCGGTGTTGATGTTTGTGATGGGTGTACTGTTTAGTGTTTCGAGATGTTGTTCTGTTTCAGTTACAAAGGCCTCCCAGTTGGCTCTCTTATAATTAGTGTATGTGTGTTTGTGGCCAGCTGGGGTGATTCTGGTTTTGGTGGTGATGATGACTGGGAGGAGATCAGAACCAAGGGTTTTGACCACTCTCCATGATGTAGTGGGGGCGAGGTTTGGGGAGCAGAAGGTGATGTCTGGAGATGATGGGAGGAAGAGGGCTTGGTGTGGGATATGGGTATGTTGGTCTGGACTGTTTAGTAGGAAAAGATGATCTGTCTGGGATAGTAGTACCAGCCCTCTGTCTGTGTCAGGGTTGTTGACATGCCAGGCCGAAGACTTGGCATTGAAATCACCACCCAGGATGATGTTCGGTATGTTAGTGATGTGTATTTGTGGAGAGTAACTGTGTGGTACTGTGGGGGACGATTGGGGGGGAATGTATGTGTGAGCGATTGTTATGTGTGATTTGTTACCAGCGCGTATTTTAATTGATTGTATTTCTGTTGTGGTGTCATGTAGAGGGAGAAGTGACTTTGTGTGTGCACTGGTATCTGCAAAGTTGATGGATTTGTGTACCAGGGTGATGAGTCCACCGCTACCGCCATCAGCCCGGTCTTGTTGAATGGTGGTGAAGTTATGAAATGTCGGTGTTTTCTGTGCTCTGTGTAGTTTTGTTTCTTGTAAGATGGCAATGTGTATGTTCTGTTGTTTGATGAATTGTGTGAGTTCATGTTTTTTGGTGTTTATGCCATCTATGTTTAAATGAAGGATGTTTATGTTGTGTGTGCGATGTGTGTTGGCTGCTGCAGCACGGGGGGTAGGTGGTGTGGGTGGAGGGGAGGGGTAGGAGGAGGTTGTGATGGAGGTAAGTGATGAGGTGGATTAGGATGGGTTGGAATGGGAGGAGTTGGGGGACTGGATGGTGTGGGACGGGTCGGTGGGTTTGGCTGTGGTGTGAAGGAAGTAGGAGTAGGATTGGAAGGGGGGTTGATGGGTGGGGGGAAGGACCATAAGGAGCAGGTCCAGGTATTTGTGTAATGTTTTCTGGATGCAAGTGTTGTGCAGGTGCAATGGGTCCCGTTCTTGCAGGAATTGCACTGAACTGAACCCTTTGTCTGTCGGCTTGACGTGATAAGTTTTGAGCATGTTGGACATGTGTATTTGTTGGTGGGTCCTGGATTGCTCTCAATGTCCCTGGCTAGAAGAAGTCATCGAGAAATGACAGCCGGGGAGTCATTTCTCGGTGTAGAAAAAACGGTGTTGTTGTGTGTGTTGTGTCGGGAGATGTGGTACTTGCCCGGGCGACTGAAGCCACTCCCAGGTACTCGAGCCCAGTGAGGGGCCAGGGAGGTTTGCGGTGGTTTGGCCCCCATGCTGTACTCCTCTTCTCTTCGACAGCCTCTAGGGGGTAGGCCCACGACAAAGACGCCACCGCTCCAGGTCGTAAACAGGTATAGCAGCTCTCTATGTACGTGAAAGAAAGACGTTTTCTATGTAGGGTATACTCAGGTATTTATGCTGGGAAGGTATAGCAATGTTCAGTACAATTTTCTGATTACTTATTACTTCAGCATCTATCACAATTTGCGTGTCTTTCTCACTGTGAATGCATTATCTAACACTTACTTCAAGATAGGTACAACCTGACTTCATTACATACAGTCCTGGCACTTACAAGAAGGTATTTACAATTTGACTTCACTATATAGTCCTTACACTTACAAGAAAATATTTACAACTTACACTTACATGAAAATATTAACAAAATGCCTTCGCTATGTACAGCACTGGGTGAGGCACACAGGCAGAGTGAGGCAGAGTGAGCGTGAGGAGGGGAGCGAGTGAGTGTATGGCCTTGACAGCCTGGGGGATGGTAGAGGAGCAGTTACCTTACATGCCTGCCAATTTTTACCCGCGAATCTTGAAAAATGCGGTCACAGTGAAGTTTCTTATTTTAGACCGTTTTAAAATGGCACTGGCACTGGCCGCGAAATTATGTCAGACCGTTTTAAAACGGCACTGGCATGCGACGGGTTAAAAGTCTTTGGTATGGTACTCTGTTGAATGCTTTCTTGAAATCTAAACAGCTACTATCTACTCACCCTCGCCAACCCCAGCTTGTCTCGTGTGTGTGTGTGTGTGTGTGTGTGTGTGTGTGTGTGTGTGTGTGTGTGTGTGTGTGTGTGTCTAACTCTGGGCATAAGCTTCATAGCCTGCTCCCTAGGGCCAATAGTCCTCCTACACACCATACACCTCCACATGTCACCACTTGGGCACTAACACCCACCGTCCATACTGAATACATGCTAGGGCTGTCTCATAAATGACTGGAGTACTGGTATTAGCAGGGGTATTTTTATGACATGTCGGTGGGTCTTCAGGTAGATCAATGAAGTCTGTGTTTTGAAATTCAAATCCTTCAACTGTTCCCTGTCCCAATGGGGATTCAAACCTGGGTCCATTAGAACTGCAGGCCACGCCCACCAATTCAGACGATTACAATGAACACCTCTAGGCAACTGATCTACTGACATTTAGAAAACTGATCTTGTACAAATATGATAAAATAGACTTTGATATGTAAAAAAAAAAAAAAAAAACACATTACTGTAGTGATAACAAAATAAAATGCAAGCAGATAAAATAACAAGCAGTGACCCCTTCATATGCATGGGCTCCTTATCCGTGGGAAAGGGGGGAACTACCATGAATGTCATTAAGTGCAAAAAACATACCAAGTACAAGGAAAACTTTTCATACACCATCTCTGATGACTTAAACTACCTATGCTGTTAATTTTCTTTCCCCTCTTTTATTCCTATAAACCTACAATGTCACTGTCTTACATCTGCTATACCTCCATACAG
The DNA here is from genome assembly GCF_032717465.1 of Coenobita brevimanus. Lineage (NCBI taxonomy): Eukaryota > Metazoa > Arthropoda > Malacostraca > Decapoda > Coenobitidae > Coenobita > Coenobita brevimanus. The sequence goes on from NC_136976.1 coordinate 64,576,551, forward strand.
TGGGCTATGCCCTTAGGAAGTATATTTGTAGTTTATTTGGGGTGATGGAGGGTGTTCAGTTGGTAACTTGGGATCTATCATGGTCAGTTTTATTCCATCTTTTTATTATTTTAAACCTCTTTGATATAACTGTCTTAAGTCTCCTTTACCTATACATAGTACGGTACGCCCTTACATAGCATTTTGTAGTCTAGTTGGGGTCACAGATGACATTAAGTGAAGACAAAGGGGAACTTCAAGGCTTAGTAAATGAATCTGGAAGAGTGTGTAAGAAATGGAATCAAAAGGTGAATGTAGGAAACAGTGAAGTCATGTCTTCAAGAGAAGTCACTGGATGTAGAGTAAGGTTGGATGATGAGGAAATGGAAAATGTGAGTGTATTTAACTACTTGGGTAGTGTGATGAGTAAGAATGAAAGTTTAGAGGGTGAAGTGCTTGAAAGAGTACAACAAGGAAGAAAAGTTGCTGGTTCTCTGAATGCAATGATAAAAAACAGGGAAGTAAGCATGGACGTAAAAAATCACTACATGACAGTACTGTGATACCAACTTGAACGTATCGAAGTAAAGCCTGGACCTTGTTCGAAGGACACAAGTCAAGAGTGAGAGCAGTGGAAATGAGTTATTTGAGAGAAGCATGTGGAATTATATGGAGAGACAGACTGAAAAATAAGAAAGTGAAGGAGCGTTGTGGTGTGGAAGTGGATGTCGTTGTGATGGTGTTAGGAGAAATACACTGAGGTGGTTTGGCCATGTGGAGAGGCTGGAGAGTGAGATAAAAACAAGGAGAGAGTATGTGAGTGAGGTGGAGGAGGGGGAGAGGGAGGGGGAGGCCAAGAATGAGATGGAGGGATGGAGTGGAGAGGTACATATATGAGAGAGGGGGGTGTGAGCTGGGAGTAGGGCAGTGAATTGGCTAGGGACGGGGCAACATGGAGGTGATTTGTTTGTGGCCACCCCTTATGGGATTAAGGCATCTGGCAATAGGAAGACAGAGATACAGTATATACATAATGTTATGTTAAGTATCACAAACACACACAGGAATAGTTAACAGAAAATGATGAAATGAAAAGGGTATAATTAGGAGAAACAGGTACCACAGAGAAACATGAGATGGGCTTGAGGCAAGGGTTTCTGAGGCTCGAGAATGGAGAGTTATGGATCTCCACTACCTGGGATTAACTCCCCAAGTAGGGTCTCATCTTTGAATCCTTCAAAGCCATCAGAAACTACAGATACTGTACCATCACTGTTGGAAGAAATCAGCTCAGGTGCATGATAATGTTTTTGAACCAATAATGCACAATAATGGCAGGTATGCATATTTCATTTTGCAGCGATTATGAAAACTGTTATAACCAAGTGATCACTGTATGGTCAACACAATTATGCTCCCAATCTCCAATATCAGAAATGGAAAATAATATGTATTAATCATACATATGGAGGTATCCTGTATCTGGCAGGATGACAAGTATACCAACACTGGCTGACAAGACATGTCAGACACTTAGTCCGGTATTTCAGAAAGTGTGTGCTAAATTGTTATGATACAGTTTTGAGGGATGGTATACACGAGGAGTTCCATGGAAGAAAGGCCAACCAACCAAAAATGTGAACTGGACCAGTAAGTTCTAACATGTTTCTCTGGCCTAGAATGCATGTTTTTGCCCCCCACAACATGTATAGTGGCCTGCTTAGCAAGGTCACAAGTTCATAATCGGGACCCCAGTAAATGATTCTATCACATTCAATTGGTTCACAGGATGGTGCTCTCACTGGGGAGGAAAGCCATTAGGCAAATGCCTCCCAAAAAATGCAGCACTTCTTGGTCTGTAAGTATGACACCTTATGCAATACCTGCCAGTTTTATTCCTTAATTAACTTGATGTAGTGCTGCCTACTTCTTCCTTCGCCTTTACCATTCTTTTTCTGTGCCTGCCCTCCTCTCTTCCTATTTCTCCCATCTTTCCTGTCACATTTTATAACTTTTCTTTCCTTTACAGGTGGCTTTACACTGAGTGACGAGCCAACCCACTTGTTGACACGTAGGGAGCACGTATAGTTTGGTTATATGGTACCACCCAGCGTTGTAAATGGTTTCTTGGCCTACAGGAAACCATTTGGCTCGTCACTCAATGTAAAGCCACCTGTAAAGGAAAGAAAAGTAATAAAAAGTGACAGGGAAGATGGGAGAAATAGGAAAAGAGGAGGGCAGGCACAGAAAAAGAATGGTAAAGGCAAAGGAAGAAGTAGGCAGCACTACATCAAGTGATTAATATGCATAAATGATACAGATGAGAGTTTAATTTGTGAATAACCAAATCTGCTGATGATACTAAAATTGGTAACAAAGCAGAAATATCTTTACAGACGCAAACAATACAGAGTGACCTCGATCAACTGCTTAACTGGGCCCAAACCTGGCATATGGACTTTAATATTAGTAAATGCAAAGAGCTAAACACTGGAAATAGAAATGAAAAAGCCAGTTACCATCATGAACAATATTCACCTAGAGAATGTCAGTCATGAAAAAGACTTAGGGATTATAATAACAAATTATTTTCAACTAAGCAAACATTGTACAGATGCTGTTAAGAAAGCAAACAAATTAAGTGGATTCATTGGTAGAGTGTTCAAATATAAATCAGATGATATCACCTTCACCTCATATAATTCTCTGGTCCGCCCACACCTGTGCCCAGTTCTAGTAGCCTTAATACCAGAAAGATATGGAGAAACTTGAGAGAAACTTGAAAGAATGCAACAAAGAGTGACCAAAATGCAAACCCCGATTTACGATACCTCTAGATGCGATACCCCAGAATAGAGATGGAGGTAGAAATACCACCCTACCCCGCATATTGTAGGCCTACCCCCAGTTTTGCGATGGGTTTTGATTTTTAAAAACTAGTTTTGATGATATTTTAGACTGAGATTTGGGGTTTAGGTTGATTTATAATCTGCTTTTAGACTGAGATTAATGTGTTTTAATTATAGGTGGAGTGAACATTGTCATTTGGGGTATGGCCTCTCGCCTATCAGAAGAGGTACAAAACAGTGTGGAAAACTAGACAACTCAGCAGAGAATACTTCGTGTCTGACCACTGAACATCTAACCTATCATGGAATACATAATAATAATTTTAAATAGATTTTGAAAATTACAAAATCGTTAAAGTGTAAACATTTCATTCACTGATGAAAACTGACATCAAGAAATCATGTTTACATTTGGGCTGTTCAAGGAAAAATGCTTTGAAAATACAAAGGAATTTCTAAATACTGTTTAGTAAAAGTCCTCTAATCTGAATGGCAGGGAACCAAAAGTCTTTTGGACTAGTGTTTTTTCGTACGACTGGGAAAGACCTCTGAAAACATTAGAAATACAATATGCACAGTACATGATCATAAAATAATCACTTAAAATGAAATGGGTTATTGTTTTACTCACCGGAAAGGAATAGATGTGTAGTTGAATAGTTGCAGGCAGGTATATCCAAGTCCAAGAGCAAGTCCAAGCCAGATAAATCCTTAGATAAAGCCCAGAAAAAATTCAAAAAAGGACCAGAAAATTTTGAAAAATTTCACCTTAACAAATACAGAGTAATGGGATTTTCCGATTATTAGTGGCTGGATTAAAAGACTTTTACTGTAAATGTTGGAAAATATGAGACATGAAAATAAAGGAGCTCTGCAACCAGAACAGTAACTAAAACGACATAAAGAAGGGCCGTTGAAAAGGCTATCACGATCACATCATCAGCCGATAAATCATGTGTTTACATCAAAGGGAAGACACTTTGAAAATACAAAGGAATCTCTAAGTAAATGTTGGAAAATAAGAGAGAAGAATATAAAGGAGCTCAGCAACCAGAACAGTAAATAAAACGACATAAAGAGGGGCCATTGAAAAGGCTATCCCTCGCATCACTGAGCAATAAATCATGTGTTTAACATTCGGGCTGTTCATGGGAAAATGCTCTGAAAATATAAAGGAATTTCTAAATAAATGTTGGAAAATAAGAGAAGAAAATAAAGGAGCTCAGCAACCAGAACAGTAGCTAAAATGACAGAAAGAGGGGCTGTTGAAAAGGCTATCCCAGTCGCATTCACCGTCAAGAGAATTCCCTGTCAAAGCCTCAACAATTCTCTGTCACAACAAATTGCACCTTGGACGATTCTGCGTCATTCATACATTATTATTATACATAACAGATGTTTATTTAATCGTCCTGGGACTGTCTGATGGTGGGATTGTATACAATGCTGCTGCTTTTTCTCTACCAAGTTTGAACACGAGTCAGAGATTGCATTCTCCAGGACCTTGACTAGGTACAGGCAAATACGGGCACTGGTTTTAGGCTTAGGTTAGCTTTTTCTACAGCTGTTAGGCCATTCAGATTGGCTTTAAAGTTTTTTTTGGACTCATTTGGGTGGGTTTAGGATTTGGCTGGGGGGAAACCTGAGGCTCAAAAACGCATCCCTATACTTTACATCTTAAATCTACCCTGAGATACGATACCCCGCCTAGCGATGAGTTTTTACTTAACCTATTGCATTGTTAAGCTGGGTTATGCCTGTACCTAGACTGAGAAATAAACCAAACGAGAAGTGTCTAGAAGCCCTCAATCTCTTTACCCTAACAAAACGCAGATTATGATAAGATTTAATTCAAGTATTTATATGAAGAAACTTGAAAGAGTGCAACAAAGAGAAGCAAACCATATGACAAGCATCTAGAAGCCCTGAATCTCTTTACCTTAATTAAATGCAGATTATGAGGAGATTTAATTCAAGTTTTTAAAATATTCAAAGGACATGATAACATGGCTGTCCATAAGTACTTCACAGCTGATCACTTGCATTATACTAGAGGCAATGTGCATAAAATAATTGGCAAATGATTCAAGTTGCATGATGCTAAGCATTTCTTCTTTAACAGCTGTAAACATATGGAACGAACTGCCCTCCAGTGTAGTAAACTGTGATATAGAACTAACCTTTAAAGGTTGCCTGGATTAGTATCTGTCTTCTAACCCCCAGCTTAATATGTTTACTACTGAATAAAATGCTTCTCTTTCTATATATACACTCTGTATACTATATATTTTTTTTCCGAGCTCGGATCATGTAACCTGCAGAACAACACTGACAAATAATGTTGACTTCCTTTTCAGGTATTGTACACAGTTTAGATTAAAACTTCCTTTCCCTCTTTCCTATGAAATTTCCAAGACAGTTTTTCTTTGCTGCATGGTGATCCTCCCACTATTTCCTGCTGGCTTCAACTGGAGGGTTTGGTGGCTTGGGGGTCAGCCTTACTGCTTTTCTATTCTTGTCCTTAACTGGTTGAACAGATTCATTAGTTACAACCTTCCTTGTGCCAAACAGCCATGAGAGGCCAACAGGTCTGTTGCTGTTTGCTTTCCTTTGTACTCCTTTGTAATACACAGGGTGGAAGGTGGGTACACCCATCATCTACTCGCTTGATGTTGTGCTGCCTGTTTCTTCCATCATGTCTATCATTCTTTTTCTGTATCTGTCCTCCTCTCTTCCAATCTCCCTCATCCTTCCTGACAATATTAATGACTCTACTTTCCTTTACAGGAGGCTCGCCACTATGTGACGAACCAAACACTTCCCCGTAAATCAGCAAATGCTGTATATGGTTACCACCAATGCTGGGTAGTAACCATATACTGTAGTTAAATAATGAGATGACATGGAGCATACCATGTTGCTCCTGTTAACTGGGTGGAGACAAAAATGAAAAGTCCACCTAGGAACCAAACCTTGATATTAGTCCCTGTGCCTCACTGGCACTGTTATCTACATAAGAACAACATTTCACTGCACGGGACAACCTTGCATGGGTGGTTGCTTGTCTGCGATTGATGGGACTGCTCGATCAGACACACTGGGGTTGCACAACAACAACAAATTATACATTTACAGCAGCATAATACCTGCAAGAGATTTTGGGAAACATTCAATGACACATGGGTTATATGGGGTAGAGGTCAAAGAGGGTTACTCGATACATGACTTTTGTTGCCCGCCTCCCCCTGTACATATCATCGTAATATACTACACACTTACAGCAGCACAATACTTACCACAAACTTCAGATAACATTCAGTAACACATGAGTTTTATTAGGTTATGTTTAGTGGTGAAAGGGGGTTACTCATGTGTAGCCTTAGTCAACCCCCCCCTCTCAAGTATATATCCAGTCATAATACTGTATGTTCATTACACACTTACAGCAGCATTATACCTGCAACAGAAAGTCAGTAAAACTCAAATAAGACATGCGTTATATACATTATGTCAAGTGGCCATAGAGAGGTTACTCCTTGGTATATGAGTACAGGAGTACTGATGTGGTTCATAGGTTTTGGTGCATAAAATAGAGTACAGGCACACTCCAGGGGGTTGGCTGGACATTTCTCCATGTCTGGTGGTTCATAATGTTGGAAAAAAATCTTTTGTATTGGTAGTTTTTTTTATTGGGCTTTCAGATAAATGGGAATACTGACTCAACAGAAGGGTTCTGGTGGGAAAAAAAAAAAAAATGATTCAGATAAATGACCATTCAGATATCGGTAGTTCAGATACAGCGCCCAAGGATTCAATTACTGAGACAGTGCTTTTCAGTATATATGTGATTTTCATTTTTGCTAGATTGATTAGATGATAGGAAGCCAAATTTCAGCCCAAAGAAGTACTGTACTTAGCTACACTGGTACTTAAACCCTTGAGCCAGCAAATAGAGGTTTTTCTAATACCTATCATATATTTCTCTGTTCCAATTCTTGGGCCTCTAAATTTCAAGTATCAACTGGAACTACCAAGTTGCTCTCTTTCACCATCCAGGAAGGTGTGAGAAAGAGAAAACTTGCGGGAACCTCCTGAATTATCGTTCGCTTTTTTTCTGCTACAGCGATTTGGAAGCCTATTCAATGATTCTCTAACTGCTTTTTTTTTTTTTTTTTTTTTTTTTTAAATAATAATAATAATAAATATAAGGAACATCTACTGTCTTCCTCTGGCTGTGAACCTCCTCCACCAGGCTGAATTCTTTGCTCCTCAGGCACTAACTCATAAGAGTCCAATAAACTTAAAGGCTTTAGAGTTTTCATTTCTGGCTCAATGGGTTCAGTAGCTTCCATTGCCCTTCTACCTTTTTAGCTGACTCTCACTCCTTGGCATCATTGCTCTCCTTTTCAAAGGCAATTTGGTCCTGAGGATGAGACAAAAACAACTGCGTCCTGCACATCAAGCTCATCATTATCTCTCAAGGGCTTAAAAGAGAGAGGAGGGTCAGGCAAAAACGTTTCTGAATGCCTCGTTGCAGTTTCTTCATCACCATTATTCTTTTTTCCCACAGCAATTAGGTAGTAAAAAAGCCTAATCTAGGCTCACTAAGTAATACTTAGCTACCTGAGCACAAACCTTTAGAGCAGGCAAATGGAAGGTTCTATTATTATGCCGGCCATTAATAATCTCTCAACTATATAAACTGGTCATAATTATTCTTTCAGTCTTCTTTGTCTGCAGTGCTACATCTTCCTACTTCCGTATTCTTTTCCTTTTACACCTACCTTACAACTTCATACACAATACTAATTTTCATGAATGCCTTACATAATAAACTATTCAAGTTATTCAATTAGTTTAGTACAGCAATCACAACAGTATCTGCTTAGCTGTACCTTGGAGACCCCACTGAGTGATGGCAGCAGCAACATCGTGAAAGCCAGCATCATGAGCAATCCTTGCTGCACTGTGGCCTTTGTGGTTGGTTAGCGAGGCTACTGCTCCAGCTTTTAGGAGGGTTCCCACCAATGCTGCATCACCTAACCGGCCTGCATACATCAGTGGTGTCAGACCCGTTCCTCGCTCACTAAGAATATCAAATTTAATTATATTAACATTATTGAACTTAAAGATGATATTAAATACCTGAGTGTAAAGACGAAAAAGTGGGGTAAATGTGTAAGGAGAAGCAGACAGCAGAGTGGATTACAAAGGAAAAATGGCTGCTGTCACGAAAGCCTTGAAACAAAATAGAATACTAAGCAAGCACTTAAAAGTCATGAGAACAGTGGCAGAAATGGGATTGCTAACCCTTTCAGCATAATTAGTTTTTTCTTTACATATAGTCTCGCCATCACTCAACAAGTTATGCAGCTTACAGAAATCTAATAACTGAAAATTGTAATGCGAGTCTATTGATCACAGGGTAGAAAACAGAATGCTTAGATGGTATGTCATAATGAGAGAATGGATATTAATAGCATGTCAAGAAGTGTACATATGAGTTTGAGGGTGGAAGGAGGCATGGAAAACCAAGAGGATGGTTAGATATGGTATTAATGAGTGAGAAAGTAAAGTGTGGAAGGTGAAAAAGTGCAAGAATCGACAAAAGATATAACTGGATGAAGTATCTATGGAGATGTACAAGAAATGTATTTTGACTTATCTTAGTGGTAGCTGAGATTACTCTATCCCAGATGCTTGTTAAGAGGAAGAAAAAAAAAAGTGTGTATGGTTTACCTGTTAGGCAAAGCCGTGACTTTTGTAGGGCTGAATGATGACTAAATGGATGAATGGCCCATTTCATAAAGCATTCCTATTTCTGGATCATTTCTCACTTATTGGTGGGAAAAAGAGTTGGAATAATAACAATTGGCGGTGGCGGAGATGGTGTTGGTGACAATATTCTTTTAGCACATTACACCACAGTAATATTTGAAATATCCAGGACGAGGCTACCTACCGCAGTCCCCGCTCCAGTTACCATCACAGAAAACCATCTCAGGGATGGGAGGCAGCTTTGTTCCACCACAAGCATAGCTACCATATAAGCATCAGAGTGTCCGTCGATACAACCCCCTCAAACCCATCAAAACCAACAGACACCAAGGAAACCCAAACTTTGCCCCCCATCACCCCCAAATGCCCATGGACCCAGTCATTCAACTACCCCCAAATCCAATACCCTGTCTTCCCCAACCCACCCACAAACTTCTCACCCTCACCATCACTGCCAAATTCCACACACAGTCACCCATCCTTACCTCCCCAGACCTCACCCTCATCTTCACAACTCAACCCGGCCACCTCACAATCCCCTAACTGGCAACTCTCATCCTCAACCCCTCCCTAACCTTCTACTACACACTCAAATCCACCATCCCAACCCTCAGCCACCCCACCACCCTGTGCATTTTCACCTACCCAATCTCATTTATCTCATACCCACAATCATCAGTTACCCTTACCACAACCTCCACCACAACCTTCCCCAACCTCATGTCCATCCTCCCCACTCATCCTCATCCACACACCTAACAGACAGAAGAAGCCTCACCAGATCAGGCTGCCAATCCAAACCACCTAACAGATACAGCCTCCCAATACCCTAAAAACCTGTCCATCACGAATTCGCGCGATTGTGTATTTATACAAATTCGTGACATTGTACTTTGGTGAGAAACCATGAACTTTAGTGGAAAACCCACTGTGTATCACTCAGTTTAACTGTCTCTGTATGCACTCTGATCGGGATAGTTTTTGCAGAACATTCATCGTTGCTTCAAAAGTGACTGTTCTTATGCATGACATTAGTGCTCCACTGAGTGATTTTATTGCGCATGTACCGGTATATCGTTTGCTTTGCCTTCGTTGACCCTTGAGTTAGGCCACGCCCACTTCCGGTGAACATGCCCATTCTCACACCCCTGTATCGGTGTTTGTTACATCAGTTGGCATCGAGCAACCATGGGAGTAGGGTCGTTGTGCCAGTGCTGAGAAAGGAGGCTCCCTCATCGTAATGCCTACAGTCTCCCGAGTTCAGCGATTCCCCATGTCTCCCCACCGAGTTTGGTGATCGGTTGTAGTGACTTAGCAGCGAGCAGCACCTGCCGTAGCAGAGACGCCCAGTCTTGTATAGCTTCAGCTTCATTCCCTCCACTGACCAGTATTTCCATTTGTTTTCCTAGGCTTAACCCCTCTGTGGCCGCCGGCGTCAAATGACATTTAGCCGATAAATGGCAGCAGGCATCGTTTGAGCGTGGCCTATAAAAAACTGCAAAAAGTTTTGGGAAGTGAACGAACGTTCTGAATGTCTTCACTCTGACCTACACTACATTCCCATACATCTCATCAAGCAGTTCGGAGCCTGCTGCTGTGATGAGTGGATTTTCAATTTCTTTGCGCCTGGCCATGCCTAAATAAGCACAACTACACCCATTATCTCCACCCAGACAGAACATGTCATCTTTGTCCTCTCATGCAAAACACACACAACCACCTATTTATGATTATGAAGTAATACTGGCACATACAAAAAAGACATGATAATGAGTGAAAAATACATTTTTGTCTTGGTATCATTACCTATTTGCTCAGCTTTGCTGTAATGGTTTGGATCATTTGATGCAGTGCAACTTGTAGAAAATTGTGAAAACTTTCGGGATGTGAACGAAAATCTGAGACACGAGACTGACCTTGACTTCACCCTCTCACATATCATCTGTCAGTTCACCACCTGCTGTCGTGACAAGTGGATGTACGATGTTTTCGCTCATGGCCATGCCCAAAAACACATAGTTACACCCATTATCTCAACCCAGACAGAAAATACAATCTTTTTCCTCCCTTGCAAAACACAAACAACTACCCTGTTTATGAGAGAGCAATATATACTGCCAAAATAACATGGTAAAATGATAAAGATAAACATAAAATGATAAGTGAAAGATGAACATGTTATTACGGAAAAAATATGTTTTCCCATCTGTAAACGTATTTATTTCTGCTTTGTATCTGTATTCGTAATACTTAGACTTATTCTTAGTTCTGAAACTGCGTTACGATTCTATTTTAAGCCAAGCTCCTAGTGTGGGAGCTCGAAGTTGCGACTCAACTTACGTACTGCTAATCGGATCTGACCCTCCACTTTATTCTCCCGTGACAGGGTCTAGCCTTGGAGGACGTGCAGTTTTCTCATTTTGGACTGAAAATTCAACTCTTTTGCTCCCTTTTCCAAGCATGGGCACAACGGTAACGTAAAAAATAACTCGAAACTACCATAGACATATTTTATATCAAAAAGGTGAAAAAGTATTCATAACAATTTTTTTTTTTTTCAGCCATTCCTAACAGATTATGTACTAAAATTATTTGATATAATCATATCTCATATATGCACAACATTTCAGCACCATTCGCATTGTTTTGGGAGGTAAAAAAAAAAAACAACAACACCTGCCCAGTTGCATTGCGGCAGCGCCCCTGGGCGGCGATATCGGTTGCCAATATTTCTGCAACTTCCGCGCTCCATTGCAAGCCACAAAATACATCTAGGAAGCTGAGATTTGCACTGTTAGGTGCATCTGAAGTTTCTCTTCAATACAGCAAGAAAAAAAAAAAAAAAAAAAAATCGAAACTTCAAAAAATGGCCCCCAGCATCGGCCTGGCATGCATGGAAAATTTTGGGCCTTCGGCCACGAAGGGGTTAAGTCTGATTAGCTCTTTGAATGAGTGAGTGAGTGTATTTCCTTTGATATTTGAATTCACTAGTCCCCCTGCGACAGTGAATTCCTCCTCTTGACTTCATTTTCGAGATTCATGTAAAGTAACTTTATTATGTTGTAATTAATAAATTTACAGTTCTTTTCTTTGAGCTTAATGTAAATATAGAATCGTGTTTCATTTCCCCACACTGAGCTTACTTTAGTTTGCTTATCCCAGTGTGCACAAATTTCTATATTAATCACAACTGGTATTTAGGCCAGTTCTTTTGTATTAATTCTCAAATCCGTTGTGCCAACTAGGAGCTAAGCATCAGCAAGGACCTGTCCATTATTATTATTAGTTATTGATTGTCAGGGGGTAAAGATCACACTTTCTCGGAGGTTAACAGTACTAATGATACAGCATTTGTGGGTAGATAGTCTCTGCTGTGTACTGTTGAGAAAGTTTATATAATTCTCATCCTTAGAGAACTGGCAAAGTTAGCCAGCAGAAAGTAAAACTTACTACTTGATTTCACATGTCAATTCACCTTGTGTCAACTGATTATATACATATATATAGCATTTTATTTTAAATTCACATTCCCCCGTGACACTGTCACCCCACCCCCCACCTCCCCTCCAATCCCAACCACACACCAAACCCAGCCCATAACTCAGGAAAGTCCAGAGATAAGATCACCAACTAACACAAGTCCCATCTTGCCCCTCCCCTGACCAGCTCACACCCATCCTACTATTACCTTCGCATCTGCAAAGGGTAACTTCAACCCTGACATCGGGTCAAGGGTCACCATTCGCCTCCCAGTTACCATCATAGCCACAGCCATTGCCGCAATCTCCTCTCTCCAACCGCACTCAACCCACACCACCATGTTCGTCTGCTACACCTTTTGGATTTCCCACACTGGATGCAAGAAAAGAATCAATGGGCCTCGAAACCTGTTATGTCTCCTCGCGACCTGCTCCAACCAAGCTCTCTCATTCTCTTCAGAGACCCAAAGAGGAGACCAAACAAATGATCCAAAGACTGGTGTTACACCTTGCAGGACCTTACACCAACCACAGTCACCAACCAGGAAAAGACATTCGACCTCATGCCACGGGGACATGGCTTAAAAAATGGCGAGGGTAATGAAATGCCCGGGACAAGGCTGCCTACCGCAGTCCCCACTCCAGCTACCAACACACAAAACCATCTCAGGGATGGATGAAATTTCATACTGGAGATTTGTAGTACAGCAGGAGGAATATTCTGTCATATAACAGACATTGGTGTTAAAATGTGTGATTTACATAAGTGAATTTCTGGATATCGGTCATTCAGATAAAGGGGGATTCTTGAACAGTACTAACCCTAACCTGCTAACTGATATACCTTCTAAGGCCATACCCTACTGTAATGAGGTAAAACAGAGATGAGACAATGATATTAAAGAGGCCTGAGGCGACAAATACTGTAGTGGCAATTAGCATGAAAGACTGGTAGGGTGATGAGGAGTGGGAGATCTGAGGCTGGGGCTGGCCTTCAACTCCCCTGCAACAATGCTTGGAGGTAACCTGGAACCCATCAAACTCACTGGAGTCACGATGTGAGGAGTCTTTAGTGGTGGATTGTTGGTCCCATTTTACTTGTGGAAGATAGAAGGGTAGAACTGGATGGTACTGTGACGGAAGGTAGGACGCAAGAAGTTGTCTGCTGTTAATTTTGCAGTAAAGACAGTCCAACACAGCATTAAACACCTTGCAGGAAGTTGTACAAGTTCAGTACACTGTCCTTCAACTGACTGGTGAGATTAGTTTTCATTAAGCTCCTACTGTGTTGGCTCATATGGTGTTGCTGCTGCCTATGGTGTTTCCAGTCCTTTGAGATGCCTATTCTTCCTGGTCTACTGTTTCAATCAGTTTGTCAACCGTAATTTCCAGCCCCGGCTCAAGCAATTTGTTTATGTTCTTCCTCATTATGTTGGTAAAGCCTTCATCTCAGACTGTGCAGGCAACTGCGGCAGCAACAGCAGGAGTATCAAGGACGGAGGCAGAGAGATTATAAGGTAAACATGTGGCATATTTCACCTCCCCTGCTTGACTGTCTTGACAGTAACCTTGCCCAGCATTTAATGACTGTTAGAGCACCTTTGATGCTGAAGTACCGTTAAAATTCTTGAAGCCTTTGTCTTGATGCTGGATATCATCTCTTCACCTGCACAGTTACCAACCAACCTCAACAATGCCTCAATTGTCTCCCTCTGAGCATTCAACTCTACTCTTCTGATGGTCACCTGCAGTATCTGTTTATAAGTCTTCTTAAATTAGTTTCCCTTGAAGCAAGGAGACAGATGAAGTGGGGGAAGCACGATGGACTGTGGGGAAGCTCACGCACACTGACAATGAATGGCTGATTTGAAACATCTTGACTTTTCTACCTATAACAACTCACATACACAGTGACTGCACCATGTAAGCTACTGGGTGAGTGAGTTAATGTTTGGGTCGACTATGTAAGAGGATATGCAGAGGGTCAACTGTATGTAATTCATTTTTTCAATTTTATTTTTCTTCAACTTCCATTTCTTACCTTTTTACAAAGTCACTTACCATATCCAGCCATTTTCTTAGCATTCTAAGCCTCCTTTCACACACCCTCTCACTCACATTTACCTTTTCAACACCCCATTCATAATAATTCTCTCTCTCTAGGATCATAACATCTAGTTGTTCTAAACATATGGTAAGGTACAGATGACAAAATAAGTTCGTTTCCTTTTCCGTGGACTAAGGTGATTGTAACACTGCATGGTGGAGAGCTATCCCCTCCTCCTCCCTTCCTCATAGTCCCATACTCCCACCCAAACCCCCCACTTTTCTCTCCGACCCCATAACCCCACCCGGTACCCTCCATACTCTCGCTCGTGGCCAGCTAGGGTTTACTATACTTTTTGCACCTCTTTAATTACGTGTAGTCCCAACAACTAATAATGGAATAAACTGTATCATAAATAAACTCTTTCTACCGCCATCTCCCACACATCTTGTTTCCCAGACACTTCGGTCCTAAACGTTTCAGTCCAAGTAGTTGCCCCGGGAGAGCAACTTAGTCATGTTGCCGAACCTGAACCATAATAACCACGACAGGGATACTCAAGTTAATGCAGATGGATTCGGTATCTTTATGAGAGAGAGATAATTCTACTCCCTTGACAATGCTTCAGTATGCACCTTTTAATGCAGGTGGGTTGGGCATCTTTATGAGAGATAATTCTACTCCCTTGACAATGCTTCAGTATGAACCTTTTAATGCTGGTGGGTTTGGTATCTTTATGAGAGAGAGATAATTCTACTCCCTTGACAATGCTTCGGTATGAACCTTTCAAGTTTCAGTGGTAAATGAACTAGTATGTAGCGCTCTAGTCATCCTTATATGCACGGTTTTCGGGGAATAGTTTAAATTAATGCATTCCTCTCTCTCTCTCTCTCTATACATATACAAAGTGTGTATAGGTTATTGCAACAGCAATTTCTGGTGCCAGAGATCTATTTTGATATCCCAATGGTTGCAGCAGTTCTGGAGATCATGAGAACGTCATTTCTCTTATCCCACGGAGTTGTATCACTTATCTTATATACTGGGGAGTTACTGGTTACTCAGCCAGAGGTGGGAGTGACATGAGTATAGAGATTCGGGCTTGTGGGATGGCATCAGCTTTTGAAAGAGTCAGCATAACCAATACATGCACACAACAGTTCAGCCCGTAATCACCAGACCCGTCCGGGATTCTGTCGAGCGGCCTATTTTGTGTCGCTGACGAGACGGTGCTAGGCCTATGAAGCAGGCAGCCTATGACATCTCACACTGAGTTGTGGTCTTGCCGTGTGAGGTGCATTTGTGGGGCTCCTGTGTGTACCACACACAATCACATTAAAAGCCCCATTGTCTGAGATTCCGGACATACCTTTTACAGCACGGCGCACAGCAACCAGTGCGGCATAAGGCCTTTGGGGACTGGAGCATCCTGGGGGACATCTGGACCCCACGTGTGGCAAGTTTCAGCAGCATAGCTCAACACTGTGGTTGGCAGCGATTTTTTCAATAAATACTTCTGCTTTTGTACTCATTTTTTACACATTATTTCATTTATTTGAATTCACTTATTTGAATTGAAGAGAGTGTACTGAGATGGTATGGTCATGTGGAGAGAATGGATAACAACAGAGTGGTGAAGAAGGTATATCTGAGCGAATTCGAAGGAGGGAGGAGGCGAGGTAGGCCGAGAAGGTGGAGAGATATGGTGGATGAATGTGTGAGGAAGAGAGGTTTGGAAGTCGGTGAGGCTAGGGAACTGACAGGAGATCGAGCTGGCTGGATGAATTTTGTGAGGAAATGTGCATGATCAGGGATTTTTGGCACCCCTTTTTAACGTGGCAGCATCTGGATTGACTCTGTCGAATACGATGTGTGAAGCTACAGAATGTGGTGAATGTTTTTGGCGTATCAGATAGAGCCAGGATTCCGGGGGCTTGAATGACGAGTGAATGGAAGCGTGGCCTATTGGATTGGGCAATTTTGGGCTGTCTGGACATTGCTACTCCTCACCCTGCCCTTGGGTGGGAAAGGAGGTCCAGATGATGATGATGATGATTTTTTTTTCAATGCTAATTCCATGGCCCAATCTTAGTAACAGATAACAAAGTTTAAAAGAGCATCTATTTCATGTATAAAAAATAGGAATAAACTTTGAGCCATTTCTATATATATTTTTTAACCCACAAAGTTTGTCTGGAATCCCATACATGCCTGGTATTAATGTAATATTTTTAGCCCTGGTGATTAAGGGCTAGATTAGTCCTCAAAATCACTACATTATTGCTATACGGCATAAAATGCTCAAGTCTCTATAGACATTTGGGTGCACCCCCTATAATATAGAAAAAGATGGCTTAATTCCCGCAAAAATAGCTAGCATTCATGTTACCCAATGCCATATTTTCTGCTAGTTCGAAGTAATTATTTCTAGGTCCAACGATAATTGAGCTACATTGGCAACGCTGCACATGGTCGGTGTAGGGAAAATTAGAGCAGCAAGCAGGAGAGTGTCTGTGGGTGACTCTGGCCGGTGATGATATGAGACATGTAATTATGCCCACAGGTGTGAGGAACAGATAAGGACCCACACTGGGGTTTTGTGCGACAGCTCCACCCACACCCACACCTTTGCCCTAACCAACGGAAATTAATAACGTCGCCGTAACTGATAAGGTGTGATATCCCAAAGGTCGCAGATCACCAGTATACGCTATGCGTGTGTGTGTGTGTGCGTGTGTGTGTGTGTGTGTGTGTGTGTGTGTGTGTGTAAGAGAGGTGTCTACTACTGCAATATTTAATTACAGCAGTGTAGTAAACTTTTTCCTACCTTGGTTTATGATATATGTATACTGTATCATTCCATTATTAGTTGTTCAAACTACAAGTAATTAAAGAGGTGCAAAAAGTACAGTAAACCCTAGCTGGCTGTGAGCAAGAGTATGGAGGGTACCGGGTAGGGTTATGGGGTCGGAGAGAGAAGTGGGGGGTTTGGGTGGGAGTATGGGACTATGAGGAAGAGAGGAGGAGGGGATAGCTCACCACCGTGCAATGTTACAAACACCTTAGTTCACAGAAAAAGAAAAACACTTATTCCGACATCTGTACACTCATCCAAGGGTGTGCACAAACACACTCACGCATGCATGCACACACAAACATCCATCCATACACACAAACACTTACCATGAATTTACGTTAATACCATATTTAATCAACATGTCAACTACATTATGATGGCCAGAATTAACAGCATGATAGAGTGCAGTCCAGTCACGATCATCCCTAGTTTCCAGGATGCTTCCAGCCTTGATAAGTAGTTCCACAACATTCTCATTTCCACACATGACAGCCAAAATGAGAGCATTACAGCCTGTCTTGTTACGAGGATGTACTGACGCATTCTCTTCTAGAAGAAGCTTGATCACATCAACATGAGCATAATACGCTGCATACATAAGTGCTGTCCAACCACCGCTGTTTTTGTAGTGACATGTATTCATGTCCCTGCAATTATAAATTTCAATATACTTTACAGCTACTTCAGCCCTTACAGCCCTATGCATCTCTTATAAACTTAGTAAAATAGTCTGATTGTCACCAAAATACAGTGTATGTACAGTATATATATATAAATACTGTATATATATGGTATATTATATATACTGTATATATTTATATACATACCTGTTACATATATATATATATATATATATATATATATATATATATATATGATAGATAGATAGATAGATAGATAGATATATCTATATATATATATATATATATCTATATCTATCTATCTATCTATATATATATATATATATATACATCTATATCTATCTATCTATCTATCTATATATATATATATATATCTGTATCTATATCTATATATCTATATATCTATATATATATATATATATTTTATAAGTGTATCATCATCATCATCCGGACCTCATTTCCCACCCCAGGGCAGGGTGAGGAGTAGCAATGTCCAGACATTATATATATATATATATATATATATATATATAACAGCAGTAGTAGTAGCAGTTGTTCCCTAGGCAGTCTGGCCAAATGGCCCCGAGTCCCTAAGGAAGGCCACGGCCGAGACTGGGCTCTCCCACAGAGCTCTCAAGGAGCGTATGTTGTGTTGTTGGCGTAGGTGATTGCGTGCAATGCAGTTTTCCATAATGTGCTTAATATAGTATGGGGTGATGTGTAGCATCCTGGACAGGCATCAGGGATGGAGTCATCCAGACTCTTCTGATAACTTAAGAGGGCTGCATGATGCCCACATCTCAGCCTGGCCAGATGGACCCTGTCCTCATGAGGGAGATAGGATTCAGAAGGGTGGATATCGGGAAGCCGTGCATGCAGCTGTGTGCTGTCTTTAGGTGACTGAATGGTGCGGCGAGTGGTTTGAGCATGGATAGGCTTCTGGATGCTGGTCTAAGGAGGGCGAGGGGGAGAGATGACAGTATTTGTGTATGATATCGTGTGCTGGGTGTTGTTCTGATGTTCCTTGGTGAGTGTGGATGTGCTACTATGTAGTGTAGTGGATGGTGTGGGTTTGTGGAGGAAGGACGAGAATTTGGGTGCCTCTCATGTTTAGATGATCCATGACTTTGAAGACTCTGGTTTCTTGATGTAGGTGGTCTGTGGGTGTAATAGCTGTGCAGCCTGTGATTATTTTTAAGGCCTTGTTCTGCATAGTTTGTAGAGTGTTGTAGTGTATTTTAGCGAGGTTAGAAGCCCAGGCAGGGCTTGCATAATTCATCACTGAACGTATATATTGTTTGTATACCGTGGTGGTGGTTTCTTTGTTGTGTCCGAATGTTGTATGGGCAAGTGACCTCAAAGCATTGAGTCTTGGTGTTTTTTATCTTTAATGTGTGTGATGTGTTGTTTAAATGACACTGACATATGTTACACCAAGGATTTTGGGCGTGTGTGTGTGTGGTAGGGGAGTGTTGTTTATGGTGAGATGAGGAATGTGACTGTGTTCTGCTGTCCAGTTTGTGAGAAGGGTCATTGTAGATTTGGTTGGGGCTATTTTGAGCCTGTTTGTGATGAACCATTCATGTAGTGTGTTAAGGTAAGGTTGGAGGATGTGTGTGGCTGTGTTTGCATTTTGAAGTGTACATGTAAGTGTTATGTCATCTGCACAAGAAGCTATGTGTATCTGTGGTGTGTGGGGTGTGGGTATGTCGTACATGTATAGGTTAAAGAGTGTAGCGGACAAAATAGATCCTTGGGGGACGCCATTTGTGAAGTTTCTGATGTTCGAAGACTGACAGGCAAATGTTACATGTGCCCATCTGCCTGCTAAGTAGTTTGCCAACAATCTTTTTGTGTTATCGTGCATGTTTGTGTTGAATATTTTGTTTGTGAGGTTTTGGTAGGGAATGGCATCAAAAGCTTTGCTGTTTTGCGTGACTAGGAGTGTTCTGTGTGGTGGCCTAGCTGAATTCATGCCATCAATATATTACTTAGTAAAATATTCTGGTTGTTGCCAAAATACAGTATATGTACAGTATATATATACCTACCTAGTGCCAGATGCCTCAGTCCCATAAGGGGAGCCCACAAACAAATTGCCTTCATGTTGCCCTGTCCATGTTTCAATGCCCTGCTCCCAGCTCACACCCCTCTCTCTTATATGCCTATCCACTTCATCGCTCCATCTCATCCTTGGCCTCCCCCTCCCTCTCCCCCCCTCCACCTCACTCACATACACACTCCTTGTCAGTCTCTCACTCTCCATCCTCTCCATATGGCCATGCCACCTCAATATATTTCTCCTAATGATTCCTACTACATCCACATCCACACCACAATGGTCCTTCACGTCCTAATCTGTTAGTCTGTCTCTCCATGTGCCTCCACATGCTCCTCTCAAATGACTGATTTCCACTGCCCTCACTCTTGACTTGTGTCCCTCCTACAAGGTCCAAGTTTCACTTCCATACGTTGGAGTTGGTATCACATTACTGTCATGCAGTAACTTTTCACTTCCACGCTCAATTCCCTGTGTCTTATCACTGCTTTCAGAGAACCAACAACCCTTCTTTCTTGCTGTACCTTTTAAAGCACTTCATCATCTAAACTTCCATCCTTACTCATCACACTACCCACGTACTTAAATGCACTCACATTTTCCATTTCCTCCTCATCCAGCATCACTGTACATTCAGTGACTTCATTTCTCTCAAAGACCAAAACCTTACTCTTCCCTACATTTACCTTTAAATTCCGTTTCTTACACACTCTGCCAAACTCATTCACCAGGCCTTGCAGCTCCCCTTCGTCTTCACTTAACAACACAGTATCATCTGCAAACAGTACAAGGAGTTTCCACACACTGCCCTCTCTCATTAGGGCCATTCCAACATCCACTGCCCTACCTTGTATCTCTTTTATAACCCCATCCATATACAGATTGAACAATCATGGAGACATGGCACATCCGTTTCAATCCAACCTTCAAACAGAAAAACTCACTCAGTTCACTGTCCACACGTACTGCAGCCTTAGCACCCTCATACATACTCTTCACTGCATTCAACAATTTCCAATTTACTCCATATTTTCTTAATACTTTCCACAATCCTTGTCTATCCACCCTGTCATATGCTTTCTCCAAAACCATGAAGGCTGTTTACAACTTCTTTCCCTTCTCTAGAAACTTTTCCACTGAAGGCCTAAGAATGAATATCTGATCTATACAACCTCTTCCCTTCCTAAAACCTCCCTGTTCTTGTCCAATTAATTCCTCTGTTACTTCCCTAACTCTGTCAATAAGTATCCTTCCATATACTTTTCCTGTTACACTAAGAAGACAAATGACCCTATGATTACCACACACTTCTTTTTCCCCTTCTCCTTTGTACAGGGGAATAATTATACCTGATTTTCAATCCTCCGTGACTTTGCCATCCTCCCAGGCCAATCTGCACATCTTCCACATCCATTCTATTACTATCTCTTCCCCATGCTTCAGCATTTCACCACACACTCCATCAATTCCTAAGGCTTTCCCCATTTTGACTTTTTTCACTGCATCCACAACTTTCATCAACTTTCATGCCACTGATTTCTTCCTCTCTTCTGACATCCCTCCTTCTCCCAGCCATTTATACTCACATTACCTTCATCCTCTATGTTTAATAATTCCTTAAAGTGTTCTCGCCATCTGCTCACTTTTTCTCCCTTCTCCACTAGTAATCAACCAATTTTATCTTTCACTCCCCGACTAGCTTCTTTAACACCCTGTCTGACTCTCTTTACCTCTTTCCAAAACATTTTCTTACATTTGCTCCACTTTACACTGAAATTCATTCCAAATTCCTCATCCACACTCTCCTTACTCTCCCTTACTAATCTTTTCACCTTTCTCTTCCTTTCTACATATAACACTCTCTTCTGTCCCTCAACATTCTCCACATCCATGTTTCTCATCCACTCACTATATGCTTTCTTCTTTTATGATACAGACTGTCTCACCTCTTCATTCCACCATGCTGTTCCTTGCACCACTTTCGTCTTCTCTTCACCCCACACACCACCTCACATGCTGCGCAGAATTCTTCTGTGAATATCTTGCATACAGCTTCAACCAGTGTGTGTGTATATATATATATATATATATATATATATATATATATATATTATATATATACATATATACAGTGGATTCTCAGATTTCGATGGGGATATGTAACAAAAAAAAAAAAGTATCGAAATTGAAAACATCGAAATTTAAACTGAATCTTATGGGAAAAATTAGCATGGGTCCGGGGCCTCTGAACCTAACTACCTAAAATCATGTTTTTTTGCCCACACCCACTGTAAACTTTATGAACTATAACTGTGGTTAAGTAACTATAGTTCTGCACTGTATTGCCATACTGTCAGCAAGTGTATACTTGGTGTATTTCTGCCCTTTCCTGTATCGCCATTTCTCCTTTGGCTGCGATGATTTAGAGGTGCCAGGCTGCTCTCGTCCATTACCACTGCTACCTGAAGAACCACTCTTGCTTGCCATCTTGAAACAGGTAAGTTGCGATGAAAATACATACAACTAAATTGCAGAGAAATGCATGTCCACATATGGAAGATACAGGCTGAAAGTGCAGCACTTGGCTGTAGAGGGCTGGCTGCTGGCAGGACAGTCGCAAGATGGCAGCCGACACTAGAGCATCGCCTTGCACATGGCTTGTTGTTGTTGGTGCCTACTCCCATCTGGGAGCTCTTGTCCTTAAAAAACATGATTATTTTTTTTCTCAGTCTCTATTGTTCATTTCTATGTTGCACCTTATATTCATAATTACCGTACTTCTCTTCGTTTCAGTATTCTGCCTACTGTACAGTACTTGCTACCACCTGTAATTCATTTTGTTTTAGTACTTCTACTATTGATTCTCTTCCTCTAATTTCTCTTGTTATATGTGAGTTATTAAAATACTGATTAATTAATAATAAATATATTTATAGAATGATGGGGAATTGTCCAGGGTGCGAATTGTCCTGACAGGAAATCGTCCATGTTTTGACAGGGAATTATCTGATGGGCGAATTGACGACAGTGAACTGTCTCAGAACCATATCATCGTATGCTTCATGTACTGTATGAATAAATGATGTTGATTTTCATTCTCTTCTTGACTCATGTCACATACAATATTACGTTAGGCTCATACATTTTCTTATAATTTTCCTTCACTTCCAGCATTTTGGTTCGCATCAAAAATATTATCTTTGCTTGTTTTGGTTGGAGTCTGGCCCTGAGAGCACATGTCACATACGATTTTTGGTTAGGTTCATACTTTTTCTTATAATTTTTCTTCACTTGCATTTTGGTTCGCATAAAAAATATCATCTTTGCTTGTTTTGGTTGGAGTCTGGCCATGAGAGCACATCACACGATATTAGGCTAGGTTCTTACTTTTTCTTATAATTTTCCTTCACTTCTAGCACTTTGGTTCGCATCAAAAATATTATCTTTGCTTGTTTTGGTTGGAGTCTGGCTCTGAGAGCACGTCACATACGATATTAGGTTAGGTTCATATTTTTCTTATAATTTTCCTTCACTTCTAGCATTTTGGTTCACATCAAAAATATTATCTTTGCTTGTTTTGGTTGGAGTCTGGCCCTGAGAGCATCGAAGTATGCGACTTTGCATCAAAATTTAAGGTAGGCAGACCACTCCAAAATGCATCGAAATTTGATTTATCGAATTCTAAACTGTTGAAATTTGAGATTCCACTGTATATATATATATTGTATATATATATATATATATATATATATATATATATATATATATATATATATATATATATATATATATATATATATATATACTCAATGTTGTGCTGCTCTTGGGTGTCTGCCCTGTCCTCTCCTCCATCCTTCTTTCCTTCCATCTTCTTCTGTCTTTCTATCCTTCATTCTTTCCTCGTCTTTCTGCCTGCAGGTGGCTTTGCACTCCTTCTTCTGTTTTTCATTCCTTCATTCTTTCCTCTTCCTTCTGCCTGTGGGTGACTACACTGACTGACAAGCCAAATGGTTTCCTGTACACCAGGAAACCATTTACTATGGTGGGTGGTAACCATATAACCAAACTTGGGCACCTGGTTGTTTAGTGGGTAATTATTGTACTCCAATCGGATTGAGCCGGTGAAGGTTTACATCCAAGGGGCAGTTGGGGTTTATTGCTCACGTAATGCCACTCAGGGATGATTAAGGCTGGTCACTCTCATCTTAAATGTCAGGACCAACTGCCTAGCCCCAGGCTCCTACACTCCTCATGGGGCAACATAGGATTGGATGATGATGATGGATATATATATATATATATATATATATATACTTAGGCTGCAGGATTAACAGAAAACATTTACAACCTCTTCAGTCAGAGAGGTTTCTCATATGTTGTTGTCATAGTTGTTGTTGGAACCTCAGGCTCATCTGAATATGAACCCAGTGGGCTGCAGGCTGAATCTGCTTTCTCCTGCACTCCACCATCTTCTGGCAGCCAAGCTACTGAGATAAACCACAGCCACCATGGGGTAGACACCTCTCACCAACACACACACACACACACACACATATTTGTCGTAGGTGAGGGCTCTCACCATCCACTCATCCGATGTAATGCTGCTCTTTCTTCTCTTTCTTCCTTCTTTCCTTATTTTTTTCCTCTTCCTTCTGTCTGTGGGTGCCTCTACACTGAGTGACAAGCCAAATGGTTTCCTGTACACCAGGAAACCATTTACTACACTGGGTGGTAACCATAAACTAAATTATGGCGCCTGGTGGTTTAGTGGGTAATTAAGGCCCTTCAACTGGATGGAGCTGGTGTAGGTGTATATGCAAGGGGTGGTTGGGGTTTACTGTTCATGTAATGTCACTCAGGGATGAGTGAGGCTGGTTACTCTCATCTTAAATGTCAGGACCAGCTTTCCTAGCCCCGGGCTCCTACGCTCCTCATGGGGCAACACAGGATTAGATGATGTATATGTATATATATAGATAGATAGGTAGATAGACAGATAGATAGATAGATAGACAGATAGACAGATAGATAGATATACATACATACAATAATCCCTCAATTATCCGAATATAATAGAGCCAAAGGCATATCACACTGAACACTATTCCCCTACCACACCCAGACCCTACCTATAAACACCTCCTACCTATACCAAACTTATTTCTATAGTACCGTACCTATGATTAATTTGGTAGTGTTTTCCGGTCATTCAGGCATATTTATAATCAAAATACACATAGGCATATCAAAAGTAACCACCGAAAACCCAAAAACACTCTACACAAACTCTACTGTATGTACAGTACCACTCCTTATTTTGGTGGTGTTTTTAGGTCATTCTGGCATTAAAACATACATAGGAATATTCTAAATAATTTTCAACACCAAGAAAACAATGCATAAAAACCACTGAAAACCAAAAAAACATCCATCTATCCACTGCCAGACACCTTAATACCATAAGGGGTGGCCACAAACAAATTGCCTCCATGTCACCCTGTCCCCCGCCATTTCATTGCCCTGCTCCCAGCTCACACCCCCCTCTCTCATATACCTCTCCACTCCATCCCTCCATCTCATCCTTGGCCTCCCCCTCCCTCTGCCCCCCTCCACCACATTCACATACACCCTCCTCATCAGCCTCTTGCTCTCCATCCTCTCCACATGTCCAAACCACCTCAGTGTGTTTCTCCTAATGCTTCCTATCACATCCACATCCACACCACAATGCTCCTTCACTTCCTCATTTGTCAGTCAGTCTCTCCATGTGACTCCACGTGCTCCTCTCAAATATCTCATTTCCACTGCTCTCACTCTTGACTTCTGTCCCTCCAACAAGGTCCAAGCTTCACTTCCATATGTTAGAGTTGGTATCACAATACTGCCATGTAGTAGCTTTATCACTTCCATGCTCACTTCCCTGTTTCTTGTCACCGCTTTCAAGGAATCAGCAACCTTTTTTCCCTGCTGCACCCTGTCAATCACTTCAGTTTATGTCAAGTACTAATCATCACCGTCCCATTCAAAGCAGTCTCCTTGGGTGTGTAGACATCAATCCCAGTGCTTCTCCCACAATCAGAACGCGTTCTGGAAGTCCTTGAGCATCAGCTTGTTAAGGACCTTCTGTGATTTTCTCCTGGATCTCCTCAATGGCATCAAATCTTAGTCCTTTCAGATGGATTTTCATTTTTGAAAAGAGGAAAAAAAATCACAGGGGACCAAATCTGGTGAAAATGAGGGGTAGGGGACAACCAGCACTGTGTGCATGGGTGCACTGTCATGGTGAAGCACCCATTTGTTTGTGAGCCACTTGTCTGGATGTTTTCACCTCACGTTGCCAGACAAAATGAGTTAATGAGTTCCATACAATAAGCTAACAATGTCACAAACACCATGGATTGTCCTCCTGTGACCTTCGAGGACGGTTGCATGAGCTTTGGTCACACTGTCAGGAGATAAATTGGTGGAAAGGCGACCAGAACGTGCATTGTCATTTGTTGACGTTCATCCATTTTTATAACACTTAAACCAGTTGCAGGTTTGTGTAGCCCCCAAAGAACTGTCACCAAATATTTGTTTTAACATTTTATGAGTTTCTGCCACATTCTACCAGAGTTTCACACAAAACTTGATGCACACACATTGCTATTTCACATCTTCTATTTCTGAGTTCACAAAATTCACAAACTAACCCAAACACAACAATAAAAAAAACACACATGCAGCGAACGCATCCACCCTGCAACACACCACATGATACACTAACAAACAATGGGTGCATGCACTGCCACCTAGCATCCACACACCATCCGACAAGTGGTTTCCACACTGCTTTAGAATTTTGGGAAATTTTGGGTAACACCTCCTACACACACACACACACACACACACACACACTTAAATATCTATCTATCTATCTATCTATATTTTAAATATATATCCATCCATCCATCATCCAATCCTACGTTGCCCCATGAGGAGCATAGGATCCCGGGGCTAGGTAAGTTGGTTCTGACATTTAAGATTAGAGAGACCAGCCTCACTCATCCCTGAGTGACATTACATGAGCAATAAATCCCAACCACCACTTAGATACAAACCTTCACTGGCTCAATCCAACTGGAGTACCATAATTACCCACTAAACCACCAGGCGCCAAAACTGGGTATATGGTTACCACCCAGCATAGTACTGTACATGGTTTCCTGGTGTACAGGAAACCATTTGGCTTGTCATTCAGTGTAGTCACCCACAGACAGAACGAAAAGGAAAGAATGAAAGACAGAAGAGAAGTGTAAAGTCACCCACAGGCAGAAGGAGGAGGAAAGAATGAAGGAAAGAAAGACAGAAGAGAATGAAAAGAAAGAAGGATGGAGGAGAGGAAAGGGCAGACACCTGAGAGCAGCACTGCATCAAGTGAGTGGATGGTGAGTGCCCCCACCTACCACAATAAATATATAAATATAAATAGATTACCTTATGTGTATACTGTATTGATAAATAGATACAGATATCAAAAGACTGAAGAGATAGCCAGCATAAACAAGGATCCTCAGGCTGAAGGGGTTTAGGGAAATATTTGAAACTTGACAAGGTACATTTCATAATTCATCACACAGCATACAAACTACACACTGCTGTAAAGTACATTAATTCTACTGTACACAATGAATATTGTAATATATTAAATCCACGGTATATATGGCAAGAGGTTAGATGCATCACTCTATACTGTATTTACATTTTAAAATATAATGCTTTTGCATCCAACACAAAAATAAAACTTAAAACTGATTACAAAGTAACTCACCTAGTGATAACATCTTTCACTCTTTGACAGCATCCTATACTAGCTGCTGTGAAGATATCAAGTGGCAAAATTTCTTGTTCATCTAATTCTGACTCCCCAAGCCACACACTTAAAGGCTTGTCATAGAAGCTTTTCTCTGTCCAAGTTTCTTCTAACTCTGTCATATTTTATGGGACCTGAAACAATTTACATCAATTATATTTTCTTGCATCCAGTGATCATCACGTCATATAAGTAGAGGTACTACTGATTACTGGAAAGGGGCTGTATAGTCACACCAAACAGGTATTTCACAGGTAGTCTGTATATCACTCCTGTCAGTTTGCACATTAAATGACCCCTGGGGGAAAAGTAACTACATCAACCTGCCACATGAAGTTAATCATTTATTGTCCAAGCATGATGAAAATCATTCATAATTTCACTGTATTTACTCATTTAAGTAAAATTCTCCAGCACATTCTTGTAGTGACAGAGTTTTCAGGCCTCAGGACTCCTACAGGCCATGTTTCAAACTGAGTTGCTGGTTGAAGCACAGGGCTAATACCAAGATGTCATAATTTCATAACGATGGTCAAAAAGTAAGAGATAACCACATACTAACCACAGCTGGAATGGGAGGAAGCATGGAAAGCCAAGATGAAGATGGCTGAATATCAATGTGTGAGAAAGTGAGATATGAAGCTGAAGAAAAAAACTGAAAAAGAATACAAACAAATGGATGTATAGATGAAGTACAGGCGAACCCCGATTTACGATACCCCTAAATGCAGCACCCCGGAACAGTGATGGGGGTATAAATACCACCCTACCCCGCCTATCATAGGCTTACCCCCAGTTTTGTGATGGGTTTTGATTGTTTTTAAATGATTTTGACGATTTTTAGACTTAAATTTTGTGTTTAGGTTGATTTATAAACTGTTTTTAGATCTCTATTAATGCATTTTGTCAGAAGTGGAGTGAACACTGTCATTTGGGGTACGGATTCTCACGCATCAGATGAGGTACAAAACAGTGTGGACAACTAGGCAATTCAACAAAGAATATATCGTGTTTGACCACTGAACATCTAACCTATCATGGAATACATAATAATATTTTTAAATAAACATTAATAATTATGAAAGCCTTAAAGAATAAATATGTCATGCACCAATGAAAAATGACATCAATAAATCATGTTTACATTTGGGTTGTTCTAAGGAAAACACTTTGAAAATACAAAAGGATTTTCTAAATGAATGTATGAAAATAAGGGAGAAGAAAATAAAGGGAAAAAAAAAAATAATAATAATAACTAACTAAAACAGCATAAAGAGGGGCCTTTGAAAAGGCTATCCTGATCGCATGACTGACTGATAAATCATATACGGTGCAGTATTTCCATTCGGGCTGTTCAAGGGAAAACACTTTGAAAAAATACAAATTAATTTCTAAATAAATGTTGATAAATAAGAGGCAAGAAAATAAAGGAGTTCAGCAACCAGAACAGTA
The DNA here is from genome assembly GCF_032717465.1 of Coenobita brevimanus. Taxonomy (NCBI): domain Eukaryota; kingdom Metazoa; phylum Arthropoda; class Malacostraca; order Decapoda; family Coenobitidae; genus Coenobita; species Coenobita brevimanus. Next base: position 64,605,544 of record NC_136976.1, read on the forward strand.
ACAAAAACAACATAAACAGAGACCTTTGGAAGGACTATCCCGATTGCATCACCGACTGATAAATCACGTACAGAATCTACATTTGGGCTGTTCATGGGGGAAACACTTTGCAAATACAAAGGAATTTCTAAACATTGAAAAATAAGAGACAAGAAAATAAAGGAGTTCAGCAACCAGAACAGTAACAAAAACGACATAAAGAGGGGCCGTTGCAAAGGCTATCTCAATCGCATTCCCTGTCAAGAGAATTCTCGTCAAAACATTAAAACGATTCTCCGTCACAACTTCGCACCTTAGATGATTCTGCCTCATTCATACATAATTATTATGCATGAAAGATGTTTATTTAATTGTCCCAGGATTGTCTGATGGTGGGATTGTATACAATGCTGCTGCTTCTTCTCTACCAAGTTTGAATACAAGTTGGAGATCGCATTCTCCAGTGACCTAAACTGGGTACAAGTAAGACGGGCACTGGTGCACTGGTTTTGGGCTTAGGTTAGCTTCTTTTACAGCTGTTAGGCCATTTAGGTTGGGTTCAAGCTTTTTTTTGGACTCATCTGGGTGGGTTTAGGACTTAGTTAGGGGATACACACACATGAGATGGAAGAAAGTTCATCTTCTTTGTCAGAACCTGGCAAAAAGACTAGTGGTTATGTCGAGTTTCTGATAGTACTATCAAAAACCTTATGATATTTTACATGTATACTTTGAGTAAAAAAAGAAAATAATAAAACGTAACGAGCGAAAATATGTAGCCGTGGGTGAGGTAGGGAAAGAGTGTTTTTTATCTCGTGTGCGGGTGGGGAAGGGTA